>NC_088356.1:35428068-35728068 GCF_036884655.1 Musa acuminata AAA Group | reverse complement strand
CCCGTCGACCTCCGAGGCGATGGTTTTGGGCCTCGGAATTTGCCGTGACCGCTACGCTGTCAGTCTCGTGGGGCTCGGAGAGAGCTTTCCGGAATGGGGCCGCAATAGCGATTCCGAGTTCGTTCGAGAAAGTCCGGATGGTTTCGGCGCGCGCTTGCCGTGTCCGGTACGCGGTCGGCCACGTGGTCATCGGAGAGATCCGACGATGGCGATTCCGAGATCGTTCGAGAGGTTTCGGGGCGCACAATGGGCTCCGGTCGTCGATACGCCGTCCGTGACGAGTACAAAGGGGAGGTAGGACGCAAACAAAATGAATGCGATCATACCAGCACTAAAGCACCGGATCCCATCAGAACTCCGAAGTTAAGCGCGCTTGGGTGAGAGTAGTACTAGGATGGGTGACCCCCTGGGAAGTCCTCGTGTTGCACTCCTTTTTGCGCCCCGAGCGGCCAAAAGACTTGCTTAACTCTCCTTTACGCTTTTCGATTCTTCCAGCATTATGGCCAACAATAAATATATCGTTAACGTATAGCAGGAGAATAATGAAATCATCATCTAAAAATTTCTTCGTAAACATGCGATGATCAGATATGGTTCTAGGATGGGTGACCCCCTGGGAAGTCCTCGTGTTGCACTACTTTTTGCGCCCCGAGCGGCCAAAACCTCTCCCGTCGACCTCCGAGGCGATGGTTTTGGGCCTCGGAATTTGCCGTGACCGCTACGCAGTCAGTCTCGTGGGGCTCGGAGAGAGCTTTCCGGAATGGGGCCGCAATAGCGATTCCGAGTTCGTTCGAGAAAGTCCGGATGGTTTCGGCGCGCGCTTGCCGTGTCCTGTACGCGGTCGGCCTCGTGGGCATCGGAGAGATCCGACGATGGCGATTCCGAGATCGTTCGAGAGGTTTCGGGGCGCGCAATGGGCTCCGGTCGTCGATACGCCGTCCGCGACGTGCACAAAGGGGAGGGAGGATGCAAACAAAACGAGTGCGATCATACCAGCACTAAAGCACCGGATCCCATCAGATCTCCGAAGTTAAGCGTGCTTGGGTGAGAGTAGTACTAGGATGGGTTACCCCCTGGGAAGTCCTCGTGTTGCACTCCTTTTTGCGCCCCGAGCGGCCAAAAGACTTGCTTAACTCTCCTTTACGCTTTTCGATTCTTGCAGCATTATGGCCAACAATAAATATATCGTTAACGTATAGCAGGAGAATAATGAAATCATCATCTAAAAATTTCTTCGTAAACATGCGATGATCAGATATGGTTCTAGGATGGGTGACCCCCTGGGAAGTCCTCGTGTTGCACTCCTTTTTGCGCCCCGAGCGGCCAAAACCTCTCCCGTCGACCTCCGAGGCGATGGTTTTGGGCCTCGGAATTTGCCGTGACCGCTACGCAGTCAGTCTCGTGGGGCTCGGAGAGAGCTTTCCGGAATGGGGCCGCAATAGCGATTCCGAGTTCGTTCGAGAAAGTCCGGATGGTTTCGGCGTGCGCTTGCCGTGTCCGGTACGCGGTCGGCCTCGTGGTCATCGGAGAGATCCGACGATGGCGATTCCGAGATCGTTCGAGAGGTTTCGGGGCGCGCAATGGGCTCCGGTCGTCGATACGCCGTCCGTGACGAGTACAAAGGGGAGGGAGGACGCAAACAAAATGAATGTGATCATACCAGCACTAAAGCACCGGATCCCATCAGAACTCCGAAGTTAAGCGTGCTTGGGCGAGAGTAGTACTAGGATGGGTGACCCCATGGGAAGTCCTCGTGTTGCACTCCTTTTTGCGCCCCGAGCGGCCAAAAGACTTGCTTAACTCTCCTTTACGCTTTTCGATTCTTCCAGCATTATGGCCAACAATAAATATATCGTTAACGTATAGCAGGAGAATAATGAAATCATCATCTAAAAATTTCTTCGTAAACATGCGATGATCAGATATGGTTCTAGGATGGGTGACCCCCTGGGAAGACCTCGTGTTGCACTCCTTTTTGCGCCCCGAGCGGCCAAAACCTCTCCCGTCGACCTCCGAGGCGATGGTTTTGGGCCTCGGAATTTGCCGTGACCGCTACGCAGTCAGTCTCGTGGGGCTCGGAGAGAGCTTTCCGGAATGGGGCCGCAATAGCGATTCCGAGTTCGTTCGAGAAAGTCCGGATGGTTTCGGCGCGCGCTTGCCGTGTCCGGTACGCGGTCGGCCTCGTGGGCATCGGAGAGATCCGACGATGGCGATTCCGAGATCGTTCGAGAGGTTTCGGGGCGCGCAATGGGCTCCGGTCGTCGATACGCCGTCCGTGACGTGTACAAAGGGTAGGGAGGACGCAAACAAAACGAATGTGATCATACCAGCACTAAAGCACCGGGTCCCATCAGAACTCCGAAGTTAAGTGTGCTTGGGCGAGAGTAGTACTAGGATGGATGACCCCCTGGGAAGTCCTCGTGTTGCACTCCTTTTTGCGCCCCGAGCGGCCAAAAGACTTGCTTAACTCTCCTTTACGCTTTTCGATTCTTCCAGCATTATGGCCAACAATAAATATATCGTTAACGTATAGCAGGAGAATAATGAAATCATCATCTAAAAATTTCTTCGTAAACATGCGATGATCAGATATGGTTCTAGGATGGGTGACCCCCTGGGAAGACCTCGTGTTGCACTCCTTATTGCGCCCCGAGCGGCCAAAACCTCTCCCGTCGACCTCCGAGGCGATGGTTTTGGGCCTCGGAATTTGCCGTGACCGCTACGTAGTCAGTCTCGTGGGGCTCGGAGAGAGCTTTCCGGAATGGGGCCGCAATAGCGATTCCGAGTTCGTTCGAGAAAGTCCGAATGGTTTCGGCGCGCGCTTGCCGTGTCCGGTACGCGGTCGGCCTCGTGGGCATCGGAGAGATCCGACGATGGCGATTCCGAGATCGTTCGAGAGGTTTCGGGGCGCGCAATGGGCTCCGGTCGTCGATACGCCGTCCGCGACGTGCACAAAGGGGAGGGAGGACGCAAACAAAACGAGTTCGATCATACCAGCACTAAAGCACCGGATCCCATCAGAACTCCGAAGTTAAGCGTGCTTGGGCGAGAGTAGTACTAGGATGGGTGACCCCCTGGGAAGTCCTCGTGTTGCACTCCTTTTTGCGCCCCGAGCTGCCAAAAGACTTGCTTAACTCTCCTTTACGCTTTTCGATTCTTCCAGCATTATGGCCAACAATAAATATATCGTTAACGTATAGCAGGAGAATAATGAAATCATCATCTAAAAATTTCTTCGTAAACATGCAATGATCAGATATGGTTCTAGGATGGGTGACCCCCTGGGAAGTCCTCGTGTTGCACTCCTTTTTGCGCCCCGAGCGGCCAAAACCTCTCCCGTCGACCTCCGAGGCGATGGTTTTGGGCCTCGGAATTTGCCGTGACCGCTACGCAGTCAGTCTCGTGGGGCTCGGAGAGAGCTTTCCGGAATGGGGCCGCAATAGCGATTCCGAGTTCGTTCGAGAAAGTCCGGATGGTTTCGGCGCGTGCTTGCCGTGTCTGGTACGCGGTCGGCCTCGTGGGCATCGGAGAGATCCGACGATGGCGATTCCGAGATCGTTTGAGAGGTTTCGGGGCGCGCAATGGGCTCTGGTCGTCGATACGCCGTCCGCGACGTGCACAAAGGGGAGGGAGGACGCAAACAAAATGAATGCGATCATACCAGCACTAAAGCACCGGATCCCATCAGAACTCCGAAGTTAACCGTGCTTGGGCGAGAGTAGTACTAGGATGGGTGACCCCCTGGGAAGTCCTCGTGTTGCACTCCTTTTTGCGCCCCGAGCGGCCAAAAGACTTGCTTAACTCTCCTTTACGCTTTTCGATTCTTCCAGCATTATGGCCAACAATAAATATATCGTTAACGTATAGCAGGAGAATAATGAAATCATCATCTAAAAATTTCTTCGTAAACATGCGATGATCAGATATGGTTCTAGGATGGGTGACCCCCTGGGAAGTCCTCGTGTTGCACTCCTTTTTGCGCCCCGAGCGGCCAAAACCTCTCCCGTCGACCTTTGAGGCAATGGTTTTGGGCCTCGGAATTCGCCGTGACCGCTACGCAGTCAGTATCGTGGGGCTCGGAGAGAGCTTTCCGGAATGGGGCCGCAATAGCGATTCCGAGTTCGTTCGAGAAAGTCCGGATGGTTTCGGCGCGTGCTTGCCGTGTCTGGTACGCGGTCGGCCTCGTGGGCATCGGAGAGATCCGACGATGGCGATTCCGAGATCGTTCGAGAGGTTTCGGGGCGCGCAATGGGCTCCGGTCGTCGATACGCCGTCCGCGACGTGCACAAAGGGGAGGGAGGACGCAAACAAAACGAGTGCGATCATACCAGCACTAAAGCACCGGATCCCATCAGAACTCCGAAGTTAAGCGTGCTTGGGCGAGAGTAGTACTAGGATGGGTGACCCCCTTGGAAGTCCTCGTGTTGCACTCCTTTTTGCGCCCCGAGCGGCAAAAAGACTTGCTTAACTCTCCTTTACGCTTTTCGATTCTTCCAGCATTATGGCCAACAATAAATATATCGTTAACGTATAGCAGGAGAATAATGAAATCATCATCTAAAAATTTCTTCGTAAACATGCAATGATCAGATATGGTACTAGGATGGGTGACCCCCTGGGAAGTCCTCGTGTTGCACTCCTTTTTGCGCCCCGAGCGGCCAAAACCTCTCCCGTCGACCTTTGAGGCAATGGTTTTGGGCCTCGGAATTTGCCGTGACCGCTACGCAGTCAGTCTCATGGGGCTCGGAGAGAGCTTTCCGGAATGGGGCCACAATAGCGATTCCGAGTTCGTTCGAGAAAGTCCGGATTGTTTCGGCGCGCGCTTGCCGTGTCCGGTACGCGGTCGGCCTCGTGGGCATCGGAGAGATCCGACGATGGCGATTCCGAGATCGTTCGAGAGGTTTCGGGGCGCGCAATGGGCTCCGGTTGTCGATACGCCGTCCGAGACGTGCACAAAGGGGAGGGAGGACGCAAACAAAACGAGTGCGATCATACCCGCACTAAAGCACCGGATCCCATCAGAACGCCGAAGTTAAGCGTGCTTGGGCGAGAGTAGTACTAGGATGGTTGACCCCCTGGGAAGTCCTCGTGTTGCACTCCTTTTTGCGCCCCGAGCGGCCAAAAGACTTGCTTAACTCTCCTTTACGCTTTTCGATTCTTCCAGCATTATGGCTAACAATAAATATATCGTTAACGTATAGCAGGAGAATAATGAAATCATCATCTAAAAATTTCTTCGTAAACATGCAATGATCAGATATGGTTCTAGGATGGGTGACCCCCTGGGAAGTCCTCGTGTTGCACTCCTTTTTGCGCCCCGAGCGGCCAAAACCTCTCCCGTCGACCTCCGAGGCGATGGTTTTGGGCCTCGGAATTTGCCGTGACCGCTACGCAGTCAGTCTCGTGGGGCTCGGAGAGAGCTTTCCGGAATGGGGCCGCAATAGCGATTCCGAGTTCGTTCGAGAAAGTCCGGATGGTTTCGGCGCGCGCTTGCCGTGTCCGGTACGCGGTCGGCCTCGTGGGCATCGGAGAGATCCGAAGATGGCGATTCCGAGATCGTTCGAGAGGTTTCGGGGCTCGCAATGGGCTCCGGTCGTCGATACGCCGTCCGCGACGTGCACAAAGGGGAGGGAGGACGCAAACAAAACGAGTGCGATCATACCAGCACTAAAGCATCGGATCCCATCAGAACTCCGAAGTTAAGCGTGCTTGGGCGAGAGTAGTAGTAGGATGGTTGACCCCCTGGGAAGTCCTCGTGTTGCACTCCTTTTTGCGCCCCGAGCGGCCAAAAGACTTGCTTAACTCTCCTTTACGCTTTTCGATTCTTCCAGCATTATGGCCAACAATAAATATATCGTTAACGTATAGCAGGAGAATAATGAAATCATCATCTAAAAATTTCTTCGTAAACATGCGATGATCAGATATGGTTCTAGGATGGGTGACCCCCTGGGAAGACCTCGTGTTGCACTCCTTTTTGCGCCCCGAGCGGCCAAAACCTCTCCCGTCGACCTCCGAGGCGATGGTTTTGGGCCTCGGAATTTGCCGTGACCGCTACGCAGTCAGTCTCGTGGGGCTCGGAGAGAGCTTTCCGGAGTGGGGCCGCAATAGCGATTCCGAGTTCGTTCGAGAAAGTCCGGATGGTTTCGGCGCGCGCTTGCCGTGTCCGGTACGCGGTCGGCCTCGTGGGCATCGGAGAGATCCGACGATGGCGATTCCGAGATCGTTCGAGAGGTTTCGGGGCGCGCAATGGGCTCCGGTCGTCGATACGCCGTCCGTGACGTGTACAAAGGGTAGGGAGGACGCAAACAAAACGAATGTGATCATACCAGCACTAAAGCACCGGATCCCATCAGAACTCCGAAGTTAAGTGTGCTTGGGCGAGAGTAGTACTAGGATGGGTGACCCCCTGGGAAGTCCTCGTGTTGCACTCCTTTTTGCGCCCCGAGCGGCCAAAAGACTTGCTTAACTCTCCTTTACGCTTTTCGATTCTTCCAGCATTATGGCCAACAATAAATATATCGTTAACGTATAGCAGGAGAATAATGAAATCATCATCTAAAAATTTCTTCGTAAACATGCGATGATCAGATATGGTTCTAGGATGGGTGACCCCCTGGGAAGACCTCGTGTTGCACTCCTTATTGCGCCCCGAGCGGCCAAAACCTCTCCCGTCGACCTCCGAGGCGATGGTTTTGGGCCTCGGAATTTGCCGTGACCGCTACGTAGTCAGTCTCGTGGGGCTCGGAGAGAGCTTTCCGGAATGGGGCCGCAATAGCGATTCCGAGTTCGTTCGAGAAAGTCCGAATGGTTTCGGCGCGCGCTTGCCGTGTCCGGTACGCGGTCGGCCTCGTGGGCATCGGAGAGATCCGACGATGGCGATTCCGAGATCGTTCGAGAGGTTTCGGGGCGCGCAATGGGCTCCGGTCGTCGATACGCCGTCCGCGACGTGCACAAAGGGGAGGGAGGACGCAAACAAAACGAGTTCGATCATACCAGCACTAAAGCACCGGATCCCATCAGAACTCCGAAGTTAAGCGTGCTTGGGCGAGAGTAGTACTAGGATGGGTGACCCCCTGGGAAGTCCTCGTGTTGCACTCCTTTTTGCGCCCCGAGCTGCCAAAAGACTTGCTTAACTCTCCTTTACGCTTTTCGATTCTTCCAGCATTATGGCCAACAATAAATATATCGTTAACGTATAGCAGGAGAATAATGAAATCATCATCTAAAAATTTCTTCGTAAACATGCAATGATCAGATATGGTTCTAGGATGGGTGACCCCCTGGGAAGTCCTCGTGTTGCACTCCTTTTTGCGCCCCGAGCGGCCAAAACCTCTCCCGTCGACCTCCGAGGCGATGGTTTTGGGCCTCGGAATTTGCCGTGACCGCTACGCAGTCAGTCTCGTGGGGCTCGGAGAGAGCATTCCGGAATGGGGCCGCAATAGCGATTCCGAGTTCGTTCGAGAAAGTCCGGATGGTTTCGGCGCGTGCTTGCCGTGTCTGGTACGCGGTCGGCCTCGTGGGCATCGGAGAGATCCGACGAAGGCGATTCCGAGATCGTTCGAGAGGTTTCGGGGCGCGCAATGGGCTCTGGTCGTCGATACGCCGTCCGCGACGTGCACAAAGGGGAGGGAGGACGCAAACAAAACGAGTGCGATCATACCAGCACTAAAGCACCGGATCCCATCAGAACTCCGAAGTTAAGCGTGCTTGGGCGAGAGTAGTACTGGGATGGGTGACCCCCTTGGAAGTCCTCGTGTTGCACTCCTTTTTGCGCCCCGAGCGGCCAAAAGACTTGCTTAACTCTCCTTTACGCTTTTCGATTCTTCCAGCATTATGGCCAACAATAAATATATCGTTAACGTATAGCAGGAGAATAATGAAATCATCATCTAAAAATTTCTTCGTAAACATGCAATGATCAGATATGGTTCTAGGATGGGTGACCCCCTGGGAAGTCCTCGTGTTGCACTCCTTTTTGCGCCCCGAGCGGCCAAAACCTCTCCCGTCGACCTTTGAGTCAATGGTTTTGGGCCTCGGAATTCGCCGTGACCGCTACGCAGTCAGTATCGTGGGGCTCGGAGAGAGCTTTCCGGAATGGGGCCGCAATAGCGATTCCGAGTTCGTTCGAGAAAGTCTGGATGGTTTCGGCGCGTGCTTGCCGTGTCTGGTACGCGGTCGGCCTCGTGGGCATCGGAGAGATCCGACGATGGCGATTCCGAGATCGTTCGAGAGGTTTCGGGGCGCGCAATGGGCTCCGGTCGTCGATACGCCGTCCGCGACGTGCACAAAGGGGAGTGAGGACGCAAACAAAACGAGTGCGATCATACCAGCACTAAAGCACCGGATCCCATCAGAACTCCGAAGTTAAGCGTGCTTGGGCGAGAGTAGTACTAGGATGGGTGACCCCCTTGGAAGTCCTCGTGTTGCACTCCTTTTTGCGCCCCGAGCGGCAAAAAGACTTGCTTAACTCTCCTTTACGCTTTTCGATTCTTCCAGCATTATGGCCAACAATAAATATATCGTTAACGTATAGCAGGAGAATAATGAAATCATCATCTAAAAATTTCTTCGTAAACATGCAATGATCAGATATGGTACTAGGATGGGTGACCCCCTGGGAAGTCCTCGTGTTGCACTCCTTTTTGCGCCCCGAGCGGCCAAAACCTCTCCCGTCGACCTTTGAGGCAATGGTTTTGGGCCTCGGAATTTGCCGTGACCGCTACGCAGTCAGTCTCATGGGGCTCGGAGAGAGCTTTCCGGAATGGGGCCGCAATAGCGATTCCGAGTTCGTTCGAGAAAGTCCGGATTGTTTCGGCGCGCGCTTGCCGTGTCCGGTACGCGGTCGGCCTCGTGGGCATCGGAGAGATCCGACGATGGCGATTCCGAGATCGTTCGAGAGGTTTCGGGGCGCGCAATGGGCTCCGGTTGTCGATACGCCGTCCGAGACGTGCACAAAGGGGAGGGAGGACGCAAACAAAACGAGTGCGATCATACCCGCACTAAAGCACCGGATCCCATCAGAACGCCGAAGTTAAGCGTGCTTGGGCGAGAGTAGTACTAGGATGGTTGACCCCCTGGGAAGTCCTCGTGTTGCACTCCTTTTTGCGCCCCGAGCGGCCAAAAGACTTGCTTAACTCTCCTTTACGCTTTTCGATTCTTCCAGCATTATGGCCAACAATAAATATATCGTTAACGTATAGCAAGAGAATAATGAAATCATCATCTAAAAATTTCTTCGTAAACATGCAATGATCAGATATGGTTCTGGGATGGGTGACCCCCTGGGAAGTCCTCGTGTTGCACTCCTTTTTGCGCCCCGAGCGGCCAAAACCTCTCCCGTCGACCTCCGAGGCGATGGTTTTGGGCCTCGGAATTTGCCGTGACCGCTACGCAGTCAGTCTCGTGGGGCTCGGAGAGAGCTTTCCGGAATGGGGCCGCAATAGCGATTCCGAGTTCGTTCGAGAAAGTCCGGATGGTTTCGGCGCGCGCTTGCCGTGTCCGGTACGCGGTCGGCCTCGTGGGCATCGGAGAGATCCGAAGATGGCGATTCCGAGATCGTTCGAGAGGTTTCGGGGCTCGCAATGGGCTCCGGTCGTCGATACGCCGTCCGCGACGTGCACAAAGGGGAGGGAGGACGCAAACAAAACGAGTGCGATCATACCAGCACTAAAGCATCGGATCCCATCAGAACTCCGAAGTTAAGCGTGCTTGGGCGAGAGTAGTAGTAGGATGGTTGACCCCCTGGGAAGTCCTCGTGTTGCACTCCTTTTTGCGCCCCGAGCGGCCAAAAGACTTGCTTAACTCTCCTTTACGCTTTTCGATTCTTCCAGCATTATGGCCAACAATAAATATATCGTTATCGTATAGCAGGAGAATAATGAAATCATCATCTAAAAATTTCTTCGTAAACATGCAATGATCAGATATGGTTCTAGGATGGGTGACCCCCTGGGAAGTCCTCGTGTTGCACTCCTTTTTGCGCCCCGAGCGGCCAAAAGACTTGCTTAACTCTCCTTTACGCTTTTCGATTCTTCCAGCATTATGGCCAACAATAAATATATCGTTATCGTATAGCAGGAGAATAATGAAATCATCATCTAAAAATTTCTTCGTAAACATGCAATGATCAGATATGGTTCTAGGATGGGTGACCCCCAGGGAAGTCCTCGTGTTGCACTCCTTTTTGCGCCCCGAGCGGCCAAAACCTTTCCCGTCGACCTCCGAGGTGATGGTTTTGGGCCTCGGAATTTGCCGTGACCGCTACGCAGTCAGTCTCGTGTGGCTCGGAGAGAGCTTTCCGGAATGGGGCCGCAATAGCGATTCCGAGTTCGTTCGAGAAAGTCCGGATGGTTTCGGCGCGCGCTTGCCGTGTCCGGTACACGGTCGGCCTCGTGGGCATCGGAGAGATCCGACGATGGCGATTCCGATATCGTTCGAGAGGTTTCGGGGCGCGCAATGGGCTCCGGTTGTCGATACGCCGTCCGCGACGTGCACAAAGGGGAGGGAGGACGCAAACAAAACGAGTGCGATCATACCAGCACTGAAGCACCGGATCCCATCAGAACTCCGAAGTTAAGCGTGCTTGGGCGAGAGTAGTACTAGGATGGGTGACCCTCTGCGAAGTCCTTGTGTTTTACTCCTTTTTGCGCCCCGAGCGGCCAAAAGACTTGCTTAACTCTCCTTTACGCTTTTCGATTCTTCCAGCATTATGGCCAACAATAAATATATCGTTAACGTATAGCAGGAGAATAATGAAATCATCATCTAAAAATTTCTTCGTAAACATGCAATGATCAGATATGGTTCTAGGATGGGTGACCCCCTGGGAAGTCCTCGTGTTGCACTCCTTTTTGCGCCCCGAGCGGCCAAAACCTCTCCCGTCGACCTTTGAGGCAATGGTTTTGGGCCTCGGAATTTGCCGTGACCGCTACGCAGTCAGTCTCATGGGGCTCGGAGAGAGCTTTCCGGAATGGGGCCGCAATAGCGATTCCGAGTTCGTTCGAGAAAGTCCGGATTGTTTCGGCGCGCGCTTGCCGTGTCCGGTACGCGGTCGGCCTCGTGGGCATCGGAGAGATCCGACGATGGCGATTCCGAGATCGTTCGAGAGGTTTCGGGGAGCGCAATGGGCTCCGGTTGTCGATACGCCGTCCGAGACGTGCACAAAGGGGAGGGAGGACGCAAACAAAACGTGTGCGATCATACCCGCACTAAAGCACCGGATCCCATCAGAACTCCGAAGTTAAGCGTGCTTGGGCGAGAGTAGTACTAGGATGGTTGACCCCCTGGGAAGTCCTCGTGTTGCACTCCTTTTTGCGCCCCGAGCGGCCAAAAGACTTGCTTAACTCTCCTTTACGCTTTTCGATTCTTCCAGCATTATGGCCAACAATAAATATATCGTTAACGTATAGCAGGAGAATAATGAAATCATCATCTAAAAATTTCTTCGTAAACATGCAATGATCAGATATGGTTCTAGGATGGGTGACCCCCTGGGAAGTCCTCGTGTTGCACTCCTTTTTGCTCCCCGAGCGGCCAAAACCTCTCCCGTCGACCTCCGAGGCGATGGTTTTGGGCCTCGGAATTTGCCGTGACCGCTACGCAGTCAGTCTCGTGGGGCTCGGAGAGAGCTTTCCGGAATGGGGCCGCAATAGCGATTCCGAGTTCGTTCGAGAAAGTCCGGATGGTTTCGGCGCGCGCTTGCCGTGTCCGGTACGCGGTCGGCCTCGTGGGCATCGGAGAGATCCGAAGATGGCGATTCCGAGATCGTTCGAGAGGTTTCGGGGCTCGCAATGGGCTCCGGTCGTCGATACGCCGTCCGCGACGTGCACAAAGGGGAGGGAGGACGCAAACAAAACGAGTGCTATCATACCAGCACTAAAGCATCGGATCCCATCAGAACTCCGAAGTTAAGCGTGCTTGGGCTTGAGTAGTAGTAGGATGGTTGACCCCCTGGGAAGTCCTCGTGTTGCACTCCTTTTTGCGCCCCGAGCGGCCAAAAGACTTGCTTAACTCTCCTTTACGCTTTTCGATTCTTCCAGCATTATGGCAAACAATAAATATATCGTTATCGTATAGCAGGAGAATAATGAAATCATCATCTAAAAATTTCTTCGTAAACATGCAATGATCAGATATGGTACTAGGATGGGTGACCCCCTGGGAAGTCCTCGTGTTGCACTCCTTTTTGCGCCCCGAGCGGCCAAAACCTCTCCCGTCGACCTTTGAGGCAATGGTTTTGGGCCTCGGAATTTGCCGTGACCGCTACGCAGTCAGTCTCATGGGGCTCGGAGAGAGCTTTCCGGAATGGGGCCGCAATAGCGATTCCGAGTTCGTTCGAGAAAGTCCGGATTGTTTCGGCGCGCGCTTGCCGTGTCCGGTACGCGGTCGGCCTCGTGGGCATCGGAGAGATCCGACGATGGCGATTCCGAGATCGTTCGAGAGGTTTCGGGGCGCGCAATGGGCTCCGGTTGTCGATACGCCGTCCGAGACGTGCACAAAGGGGAGGGAGGACGCAAACAAAACGAGTGCGATCATACCCGCACTAAAGCACCGGATCCCATCAGAACGCCGAAGTTAAGCGTGCTTGGGCGAGAGTAGTACTAGGATGGTTGACCCCCTGGGAAGTCCTCGTGTTGCACTCCTTTTTGCGCCCCGAGCGGCCAAAAGACTTGCTTAACTCTCCTTTACGCTTTTCGATTCTTCCAGCATTATGGCCAACAATAAATATATCGTTAACGTATAGCAAGAGAATAATGAAATCATCATCTAAAAATTTCTTCGTAAACATGCAATGATCAGATATGGTTCTAGGATGGGTGACCCCCTGGGAAGTCCTCGTGTTGCACTCCTTTTTGCGCCCCGAGCGGCCAAAACCTCTCCCGTCGACCTCCGAGGCGATGGTTTTGGGCCTCGGAATTTGCCGTGACCGCTACGCAGTCAGTCTCGTGGGGCTCGGAGAGAGCTTTCCGGAATGGGGCCGCAATAGCGATTCCGAGTTCGTTCGAGAAAGTCCGGATGGTTTCGGCGCGTGCTTGCCGTGTCTGGTACGCGGTCGGCCTCGTGGGCATCGGAGAGATCCGACGATGGCGATTCCGAGATCGTTCGAGAGGTTTCGGGGCGCGCAATGGGCTCTGGTCGTCGATACGCCGTCCGCGACGTGCACAAAGGGGAGGGAGGACGCAAACAAAATGAATGCGATCATACCAGCACTAAAGCACCGGATCCCATCAGAACTCCGAAGTTAACCGTGCTTGGGCGAGAGTAGTACTAGGATGGGTGACCCCCTGGGAAGTCCTCGTGTTGCACTCCTTTTTGCGCCCCGAGCGGCCAAAAGACTTGCTTAACTCTCCTTTACGCTTTTCGATTCTTCCAGCATTATGGCCAACAATAAATATATCGTTAACGTATAGCAGGAGAATAATGAAATCATCATCTAAAAATTTCTTCGTAAACATGCAATGATCAGATATGGTTCTAGGATGGGTGACCCCCTGGGAAGTCCTCGTGTTGCACTCCTTTTTGCGCCCCGAGCGGCCAAAACCTCTCCCGTCGACCTTTGAGGCAATGGTTTTGGGCCTCGGAATTCGCCGTGACCGCTACGCAGTCAGTATCGTGGGGCTCGGAGAGAGCTTTCCGGAATGGGGCCGCAATAGCGATTCCGAGTTCGTTCGAGAAAGTCCGGATGGTTTCGGCGCGTGCTTGCCGTGTCTGGTACGCGGTCGGCCTCGTGGGCATCGGAGAGATCCGACGATGGCGATTCCGAGATCGTTCGAGAGGTTTCGGGGCGCGCAATGGGCTCCGGTCGTCGATACGCCGTCCGCGACGTGCACAAAGGGGAGGGAGGACGCAAACAAAACGAGTGCGATCATACCAGCACTAAAGCACCGGATCCCATCAGAACTCCGAAGTTAAGCGTGCTTGGGCGAGAGTAGTACTAGGATGGGTGACCCCCTTGGAAGTCCTCGTGTTGCACTCCTTTTTGCGCCCCGAGCGGCAAAAAGACTTGCTTAACTCTCCTTTACGCTTTTCGATTCTTCCAGCATTATGGCCAACAATAAATATATCGTTAACGTATAGCAGGAGAATAATGAAATCATCATCTAAAAATTTCTTCGTAAACATGCAATGATCAGATATGGTACTAGGATGGGTGACCCCCTGGGAAGTCCTCGTGTTGCACTCCTTTTTGCGCCCCGAGCGGCCAAAACCTCTCCCGTCGACCTTTGAGGCAATGGTTTTGGGCCTCGGAATTTGCCGTGACCGCTACGCAGTCAGTCTCATGGGGCTCGGAGAGAGCTTTCCGGAATGGGGCCACAATAGCGATTCCGAGTTCGTTCGAGAAAGTCCGGATTGTTTCGGCGCGCGCTTGCCGTGTCCGGTACGCGGTCGGCCTCGTGGGCATCGGAGAGATCCGACGATGGCGATTCCGAGATCGTTCGAGAGGTTTCGGGGCGCGCAATGGGCTCCGGTTGTCGATACGCCGTCCGAGACGTGCACAAAGGGGAGGGAGGACGCAAACAAAACGAGTGCGATCATACCCGCACTAAAGCACCGGATCCCATCAGAACGCCGAAGTTAAGCGTGCTTGGGCGAGAGTAGTACTAGGATGGTTGACCCCCTGGGAAGTCCTCGTGTTGCACTCCTTTTTGCGCCCCGAGCGGCCAAAAGACTTGCTTAACTCTCCTTTACGCTTTTCGATTCTTCCAGCATTATGGCTAACAATAAATATATCGTTAACGTATAGCAGGAGAATAATGAAATCATCATCTAAAAATTTCTTCGTAAACATGCAATGATCAGATATGGTTCTAGGATGGGTGACCCCCTGGGAAGTCCTCGTGTTGCACTCCTTTTTGCGCCCCGAGCGGCCAAAACCTCTCCCGTCGACCTCCGAGGCGATGGTTTTGGGCCTCGGAATTTGCCGTGACCGCTACGCAGTCAGTCTCGTGGGGCTCGGAGAGAGCTTTCCGGAATGGGGCCGCAATAGCGATTCCGAGTTCGTTCGAGAAAGTCCGGATGGTTTCGGCGCGCGCTTGCCGTGTCCGGTACGCGGTCGGCCTCGTGGGCATCGGAGAGATCCGAAGATGGCGATTCCGAGATCGTTCGAGAGGTTTCGGGGCTCGCAATGGGCTCCGGTCGTCGATACGCCGTCCGCGACGTGCACAAAGGGGAGGGAGGACGCAAACAAAACGAGTGCGATCATACCAGCACTAAAGCATCGGATCCCATCAGAACTCCGAAGTTAAGCGTGCTTGGGCGAGAGTAGTAGTAGGATGGTTGACCCCCTGGGAAGTCCTCGTGTTGCACTCCTTTTTGCGCCCCGAGCGGCCAAAAGACTTGCTTAACTCTCCTTTACGCTTTTCGATTCTTCCAGCATTATGGCCAACAATAAATATATCGTTAACGTATAGCAGGAGAATAATGAAATCATCATCTAAAAATTTCTTCGTAAACATGCGATGATCAGATATGGTTCTAGGATGGGTGACCCCCTGGGAAGACCTCGTGTTGCACTCCTTTTTGCGCCCCGAGCGGCCAAAACCTCTCCCGTCGACCTCCGAGGCGATGGTTTTGGGCCTCGGAATTTGCCGTGACCGCTACGCAGTCAGTCTCGTGGGGCTCGGAGAGAGCTTTCCGGAATGGGGCCGCAATAGCGATTCCGAGTTCGTTCGAGAAAGTCCGGATGGTTTCGGCGCGCGCTTGCCGTGTCCGGTACGCGGTCGGCCTCGTGGGCATCGGAGAGATCCGACGATGGCGATTCCGAGATCGTTCGAGAGGTTTCGGGGCGCGCAATGGGCTCCGGTCGTCGATACGCCGTCCGTGACGTGTACAAAGGGTAGGGAGGACGCAAACAAAACGAATGTGATCATACCAGCACTAAAGCACCGGATCCCATCAGAACTCCGAAGTTAAGTGTGCTTGGGCGAGAGTAGTACTAGGATGGGTGACCCCCTGGGAAGTCCTCGTGTTGCACTCCTTTTTGCGCCCCGAGCGGCCAAAAGACTTGCTTAACTCTCCTTTACGCTTTTCGATTCTTCCAGCATTATGGCCAACAATAAATATATCGTTAACGTATAGCAGGAGAATAATGAAATCATCATCTAAAAATTTCTTCGTAAACATGCGATGATCAGATATGGTTCTAGGATGGGTGACCCCCTGGGAAGACCTCGTGTTGCACTCCTTATTGCGCCCCGAGCGGCCAAAACCTCTCCCGTCGACCTCCGAGGCGATGGTTTTGGGCCTCGGAATTTGCCGTGACCGCTACGTAGTCAGTCTCGTGGGGCTCGGAGAGAGCTTTCCGGAATGGGGCCGCAATAGCGATTCCGAGTTCGTTCGAGAAAGTCCGAATGGTTTCGGCGCGCGCTTGCCGTGTCCGGTACGCGGTCGGCCTCGTGGGCATCGGAGAGATCCGACGATGGCGATTCCGAGATCGTTCGAGAGGTTTCGGGGCGCGCAATGGGCTCCGGTCGTCGATACGCCGTCCGCGACGTGCACAAAGGGGAGGGAGGACGCAAACAAAACGAGTTCGATCATACCAGCACTAAAGCACCGGATCCCATCAGAACTCCGAAGTTAAGCGTGCTTGGGCGAGAGTAGTACTAGGATGGGTGACCCCCTGGGAAGTCCTCGTGTTGCACTCCTTTTTGCGCCCCGAGCTGCCAAAAGACTTGCTTAACTCTCCTTTACGCTTTTCGATTCTTCCAGCATTATGGCCAACAATAAATATATCGTTAACGTATAGCAGGAGAATAATGAAATCATCATCTAAAAATTTCTTCGTAAACATGCAATGATCAGATATGGTTCTAGGATGGGTGACCCCCTGGGAAGTCCTCGTGTTGCACTCCTTTTTGCGCCCCGAGCGGCCAAAACCTCTCCCGTCGACCTCCGAGGCGATGGTTTTGGGCCTCGGAATTTGCCGTGACCGCTACGCAGTCAGTCTCGTGGGGCTCGGAGAGAGCTTTCCGGAATGGGGCCGCAATAGCGATTCCGAGTTCGTTCGAGAAAGTCCGGATGGTTTCGGCGCGTGCTTGCCGTGTCTGGTACGCGGTCGGCCTCGTGGGCATCGGAGAGATCCGACGATGGCGATTCCGAGATCGTTCGAGAGGTTTCGGGGCGCGCAATGGGCTCTGGTCGTCGATACGCCGTCCGCGACGTGCACAAAGGGGAGGGAGGACGCAAACAAAACGAGTGCGATCATACCAGCACTAAAGCACCGGATCCCATCAGAACTCCGAAGTTAAGCGTGCTTGGGCGAGAGTAGTACTAGGATGGGTGACCCCCTGGGAAGTCCTCGTGTTGCACTCCTTTTTGCGCCCCGAGCGGCCAAAAGACTTGCTTAACTCTCCTTTACGCTTTTCGATTCTTCCAGCATTATGGCCAACAATAAATATATCGTTAACGTATAGCAGGAGAATAATGAAATCATCATCTAAAAATTTCTTCGTAAACATGCAATGATCAGATATGGTTCTAGGATGGGTGACCCCCTGGGAAGTCCTCGTGTTGCACTCCTTTTTGCACCCCGAGCGGCCAAAACCTTTCCGGTCGACCTCCGAGGTGATGGTTTTGGGCCTCGGAATTTGCCGTGACCGCTACGCAGTCAGTCTCGTGTGGCTCGGAGAGAGCTTTCCGGAATGGGGCCGCAATAGCGATTCCGAGTTCGTTCGAGAAAGTCCAGATGGTTTCGGCGCGCGCTTGCCGTGTCAGGTACACGGTCGGCCTCGTGGGCATCGGAGAGATCCGACGATGGCGATTCCGAGATCGTTCGAGAGGTTTCGGGGCGCGCAATGGGCTCCGGTTGTCGATACGCCGTCCGCGACGTGCACAAAGGGGAGGGAGGACGCAAACAAAACGAGTGCGATCATACCAGCACTGAAGCACCGGATCCCATCAGAACTCCGAAGTTAAGCGTGCCTGGGCGAGAGTAGTACTAGGATGGGTGACCCTCTGGGAAGTCCTTGTGTTTTACTCCTTTTTGCGCCCCGAGCGGCCAAAAGACTTGCTTAACTCTCCTTTACGCTTTTCGATTCTTCCAGCATTATGGCCAACAATAAATATATCGTTAACGTATAGCAGGAGAATAATGAAATCATCATCTAAAAATTTCTTCGTAAACATGCAATGATCAGATATGGTTCTAGGATGGGTGACCCCCTGGGAAGTCCTCGTGTTGCACTCCTTTTTGCGCCCCGAGCGGCCAAAACCTCTCCCGTCGACCTCCGAGGCGATGGTTTTGGGCCTCGGAATTTGCCGTGACCGCTACGCAGTCAGTCTCGTGGGGCTCGGAGAGAGCTTTCCGGAATGGAGCCGCAATAGCGATTCCGAGTTCATTCGAGAAAGTCCGGATGGTTTCGACGCGCGCTTGCCGTGTCCGGTACGCGGTCGGCCTCGTGGGCATCGGAGAGATTCGACGATGGCGATTCCGAGATCGTTCGAGAGGTTTCGGGGCGCGCAATGGGCTCCGGTCGTCGATACGCCGTCCGCGACATGCACAAAGGGGAGGGAGAATGCAAACAAAATGAGTGCGATCATACCAGCACTAAAGCACCGGATCCCATCAGAACTCCGAAGTTAAGCGTGCTTGGGTGAGAGTAGTACTAGGATGGGTGATCCCCTGGGAAGTCCTCGTGTTGCACTACTTTTTGCGCCCCGAGCGGCCAAAAGACTTGCTTAACTCTCCTTTACGCTTTTCGATTCTTCCAGCATTATGGCCAAAAATAAATATATCGTCAACGTACAGCAGTAGAATAATGAAATCATCATCTAAAAATTTCTTTGTAAATATGCAATGATCAGATATGGTTCTAGGATGGGTGACCCCCTGGGAAGTCCTCGTGTTGCACTCCTTTTTGCGCCCCGAGCGGCCAAAACCTCTCCCGTCGACCTCCGAGGCAATGGTTTTGGGCCTCGGAATTTGCCGTGACCGCTACGCAGTCAGTCTCGTGGGGCTCGGAGAGAGCTTTCCGGAATGGGGCCGCAATAGCGATTCCGTGTTCGTTCGAGAAAGTCCGGATGGTTTCGACGCGCGCTTGCCGTGTCCGGTACGCGGTCGGCCTCGTGGGCATCGGAGAGATCCGACGATGGCGATTCCGAGATCGTTCGAGAGGTTTCGGGGCGCGCAATGGGCTCCGGTCATCGATACGCCGTCCGCGACGTGCACAAAGGGGAGGGAGGACGCAAACAAAACGAGTGCGATCATACCAGCACTGAAGCACCGGATCCCATCAGAATTCCGAAGTTAAGCGTGCTTGGGCGAGAGTAGTACTAGGATGGGGTGACCCTCTGGGAAGTCCTTGTGTTTTACTCCTTTTTGCGCCCCGAGCGGCCAAAAGACTTGCTTAACTCTCCTTTACGCTTTTCGATTCTTCCAGCATTATGGCCAACAATAAATATATCGTTAACGTATAGCAGGAGAATAATGAAATCATCATCTAAAAATTTCTTCGTAAACATGCAATGATCAGATATGGTTCTAGGATGGGTGACCCCCTGGGAAGTCCTCGTGTTGCACTCCTTTTTGCGCCCCGAGCGGCCAAAACCTCTCCCGTCGACCTTTGAGGCAATGGTTTTGGGCCTCGGAATTTGCCGTGACCGCTACGCAGTCAGTCTCATGGGGCTCGGAGAGAGCTTTTCGGAATGGGGCCGCAATAGCGATTCCGAGTTCGTTCGAGAAAGTCTGGATTGTTTCGGCGCGCGCTTGCCGTGTCCGGTACGCGGTCGGCCTCGTGGGCATCGGAGAGATCCGACGATGGCGATTCCGAGATCGTTCGAGAGGTTTCGGGGCGCGCAATGGGCTCCGGTTGTCGATACGTCGTCCGAGACGTGCACAAAGGGGAGGGAGGACGCAAACAAAACGAGTGCGATCAAACCAGTACTAAAGCACCGGATCCCATCAGAACTCCGAAGTTAAGCGTGCTTGGGCGAGAGTAGTACTAGGATGGTTGACCACCTGGGAAGTCCTCGTGTTGCACTCCTTTTTGCGCCCCGAGCGGCCAAAAGACTTGCTTAACTCTCCTTTACACTTTTCGATTCTTCCAGCATTATGGCCAACAATAAATATATCGTTAACGTATAGCAGGAGAATAATGAAATCATCATCTAAAAATTTCTTCGTAAACATGAAATGATCAGATATGGTTCTAGGATGGGTGACCCCTTGGGAAGTCCTCGTGTTGCACTCCTTTTTGCGCCCCGAGCGGCCAAAACCTCTCCCGTCGACCTCCGAGGCTATGGATTTGGGCCTCGGAATTTGCCGTGACCGCTACGCAGTCAGTCTCGTGGGGCTCGAAGAGAGCTTTCCGGAATGGGGCCGCAATAGCGATTCCGAGTTCGTTCGAGAAAGTCCGGATGGTTTCGACGCGCGCTTGCCGTGTCTGGTACGCGGTCGGCCTCGTGGGCAACGGAGAGATCCGACGATGGCGATTCCGAGATCGTTCGTGAGGTTTCGGGGCGCGCAATGGGCTCCGGTCGTCGATACTCCGTCCGCGACGTGCACAAAGGGGAGGGAGGACGCAAATAAAACGAGTGCGATCATACCAGCACTAAAGCACCGGATCCCATCAGAACTCCGAAGTTAAGCGTGCTTGGGAGAGAGTAGTACTAGGATGGGTGATCCCCTGGGAAGTCCTCGTGTTGCACTCCTTTTTGCGCCCCGAGCGGCCAAAAGACTTGCTTAACTCTCCTTTACGCTTTTCGATTCTTCCAGCATTATGGCCAACAATAAATATATCGTCAACGTACAGCAGGAGAATAATGAAATCATCATCTAAAAATTTCTTCGTAAACATGCAATGATCAGATATGGTTCTAGGATGGGTGACCCCCTGGGAAGTCCTCGTGTTGCACTCCTTTTTGCGCCCCGAGCGACCAAAACCTCTCCCGTCGACCTCCGAGGCAATGGTTTTGGGCCTCGGAATTTGCCGTGACCGCTACGCAATCAGTCTCGTGGGGCTCGGAGAGAGCTTTCCGGAATGGGGCCGCAATAGCGATTCCGAGTTCGTTCGAGAAAGTCCGGATGGTTTCGACGCGCGCTTGCCGTGTCCGGTACGCGGTCGGCCTCGTGGGCATCGGAGAGATCAAACGATGGCGATTCCGAGATCGTTCGAGAGGTTTCGGGGCGCGCAATGGGCTTCGGTCATCGATACGCCGTCCGCGACGTGCACAAAGGGGAGGGAGGACGCAAACAAAACGAGTGCGATCATACCAGCACTGAAGCACCGGATCCCATCAGAACTCCGAAGTTAAGCGTGCTTGGGCGAGAGTAGTACTAGGATGGGGTGACCCTCTGGGAAGTCCTTGTGTTTTACTCCTTTTTGCGCCCCGAGCGGCCAAAAGACTTGCTTAACTCTCCTTTACGCTTTTCGATTCTTCCAGCATTATGGCCAACAATAAATATATCGTTAACGTATAGCAGGAGAATAATGAAATCATCATCTAAAAATTTCTTCGTAAACATGCAATGATCAGATATGGTTCTAGGATGGGTGACCCCCTGGGAAGTCCTCGTGTTGCACTCCTTTTTGCGCCCCGAGCGGCCAAAACCTCTCCCGTCGACCTTTGAGGCAATGGTTTTGGGCCTCGGAATTTGCCGTGACCGCTACGCAGTCAGTCTCATGGGGCTCGGAGAGAGCTTTCCGGAATGGGGCCGCAATAGCGATTCCGAGTTCGTTCGAGAAAGTCCAGATGGTTTCGGCGCGCGCTTGCCGTGTCCTGTACGCGGTCGGCCTCGTGGGCATCGGAGAGATCCGACGATGGCGATTCCGAGATCGTTCGAGAGGTTTCGGGGCGCGCAATGGGCTCCGGTCATCGATACGCCGTCTGCGACGTGCACAAATGGGAGGGAGGACGCAAACAAAACGAGTGCGATCATACCAGCACTAAAGCACCGGATCCCATCAGAACTCCGAAGTTAAGCGTGCTTGGGCGAGAGTAGTACTAGGATGGGTGACCCCCGAGCGGTCAAAAGACTTGCTTAACTCTCCTTTACGCTTTTCGATTCTTCCAGCATTATGGCCAACAATAAATATATCGTTAACGTATAGCAGGAGAATAATGAAATCATCATCTAAAAATTTCTTCGTAAACATGCAATGATCAGATATGGTTCTAGGATGGGTGACCCCCTGGGAAGTCCTCGTGTTGCACTCCTTTTTGCGCCCCGAGCGGCCAAAAGACTTGCTTAACTCTCCTTTACGCTTTTCGATTCTTCCAGCATTACGGCCAACAATAAATATATCGTTAACGTATAGTAAGAGAATAATGAAATCATCATCTAAAAATTTCTTCGTAAACATGCAATGATCAGATATGGTTCTAGGATGGGTGACCCCCTGGGAAGTCCTCGTGTTGCACTCCTTTTTGCGCCCCGAGCGGCCAAAACCTCTCCCGCCGACCTCCGAGGCAATGGTTTTGGGCCTCGGAATTTGCCGTGACCGCTACGCAGTCAGTCTCGTGGGGCTCGGAGAGAGCTCTCCGGAATGGGGCCGCAATAGCGATTCCGAATTCGTTCGAGAAAGTCCAGATGGTTTCGGCGCGCGCTTGCCGTGTCCGGTACGCGGTCGGCCTCGTGGGCATCGGAGAGATCCAACGATGGCGATTCCGAGATCGTTCGAGAGGTTTCGGGGCGCGCAATGGGCTTCGGTCGTCGATACGCCGTCCGCGACGTGCACAAAGGGGAGGGAGGATGCAAACAAAACGAGTTCGATCAAACCAGCATTAAAGCACCGGATCCCATCAGAACTCCGAAGTTAAGCGTGCTTGGGCGAGAGTAGTTCTAGGATGGGTGATCCCCTGGGAAGTCCTCGTGTTGCACTCCTTTTTGCGCCCCGAGCGGCCAAAAGACTTGCTTAACTCTCCTTTACGCTTTTCGATTCTTCCAGCATTACGGCCAACAATAAATATATCGTTAACGTATAGTAGGAGAATAATGAAATCATCATCTAAAAATTTCTTCGTAAACATGCAATGATCAGATATGGTTCTAGGATGGGTGACCCCCTGGGAAGTCCTCGTGTTGCACTCCTTTTTGCGCCCCGAGCGGGCAAAACCTCTCCCGCCGACCTCCGAGGCGATGGTTTTGTGCCTCGGAATTTGCCGTGACCGCTACGCAGTCAGTCTCGTGGGGCTCGGAGAGAGCTTTCCGGAATGGGGCCGCAATAGCGATTCCGAGTTCGTTCGAGAAAGTCCGGATGGTTTTGGCGCGCGCTTGCCGTGTCCGGTACGCGGTCGGCCTCGTGGGCATCGGAGAGATCCGACGATGGCGATTCCGAGATCGTTCGAGAGGTTTCGGGGCGCGCAATGGGCTCCGGTCGTCGATACGCCTTCCGCGACGTGCACAAAGGGGAGGGAGGACGCAAACAAAACGAGTGCGATCATACCAGCACTAAAGCATCGGATCCCATCAGAACTCCGAAGTTAAGAGTGCTTGGTCGAGAGTAGTACTAGGATGGGTGACCCCTTGGGAAGTCCTCGTGTTGCACTCCTTTTTGCGCCCCGAGCGGCCAAAAGACTTGCTTAACTCTCCTTTACGCTTTTCGATTCTTCCAGCATTATGGCCAACAATAAATATATCGTCAACGTATAGCAGGAGAATAATGAAATCATCATCTAAAAATTTCTTCGTAAACATGCAATGATCAGATATGGTTCTAGGATGGGTGACCCCCTGGGAAGTCCTCGTATTACACTCCTTTTTGCGCCCCGAGCGGCCAAAACCTCTCCCGTCGATCTCCGAGGCGATGGTTTTGGGCCTCGGAATTTGCCGTGACCGCTACGCAGTCAGTCTCGTGGGGCTCGGAGAGAGCTTTCCGGAATGGGGCCGCAATAACGATTCCGAGTTCGTTCGAGAAAGTCCGGATGGTTTCGGCGCGCGCTTGCCGTGTCCGGTGCGCGGTCGGCCTCGTGGGCATCGGAGAGATCCAACGATGGCGATTCCAAGATCGTTCGAGAGGTTTCGGGGCACGCAATGGGCTCCGGTCGTCGATACGCCGTCCGCGACGTGCACAAAGGGGAGGGAGGACGCAAACAAAACGAGTGCGATCAAACCAGCACTAAAGCATCGGATCCCATCAGAACTCCGAAGTTAAGCGTTCTTGGGCGAGAGTAGTACTAGGATGGGTGACCCCCTGGGAAGTCCTCGTGTTACACTCCTTTTTGCGCCCCGAGCGGCCAAAAGAGCATTATGGCCAACAATAAATATATCGTTAACGTATAGCAGGAGAATAATGAAATCATCATCTAAAAATTTCTTCGTAAACATGCAATGATCAGATATGGTTCTAGGATGGGTGACCCCCTGGGAAGTCCTCGTTGCACTCCTTTTTGCGCCCCGAGCGGCCAAAACCTCTCCCGCCGACCTCCGAGGCAATGGTTTTGGGCCTCGGAATTTGCCGTGACCGCTACGCAGTCAGTCTCGTGGGGCTCGGAGAGAGCTTTCCGGAATGGGGCCGCAATAGCGATTCCGAGTTCGTTCGAGAAAGTCCGGATGGTTTCGGCGCGCGCTTGCCGTGTCCGGTAAGCGGTCTGCCTCGTGGGCATCGGAGAGATCCAACGATGGCGATTCCGAGATCGTTCGAGAGGTTTCGGGGCGCGCAATGGGCTTCGGTCGTCGATACGCCGTCCGCGACGTGCACAAAGGGGAGGGAGGACGCAAACAAAACGAGTTCGATCAAACCAGCACTAAAGCACCGGATCCCATCAGAACTCCGAAGTTAAGCGTGCTTGGGCGAGAGTAGTTCTAGGATGGGTGATCCCCTGGGAATTCCTCGTGTTGCACTCCTTTTTGCGCCCCGAGCGGCCAAAAAACTTGCTTAACTCTCCTTTACGCTTTTCGATTCTTCCAGCATTACGGCCAACAATAAATATATCGTTAACGTATAGTAGGAGAATAATGAAATCATCATCTAAAAATTTCTTCGTAAACATGCAATGATCAGATATGGTTCTAGGATGGGTGACCCCCTGGGAAGTCCTCGTGTTGCACTCCTTTTTGCGCCCCGAGCGGCCAAAACCTCTCCCGCCGACCTCCGAGGCGATGGTTTTGTGCCTCGGAATTTGCCGTGACCGCTACGCAGTCAGTCTCGTGGGGCTCGGAGAGAGCTTTCCGGAATTGGGCCGCAATAGTGATTCCGAGTTCGTTCGAGAAAGTCCGGATGGTTTTGGCGCGCGCTTGCCGTGTCCGGTACGCGGTCGGCCTCGTGGGCATCGGAGAGATCCGACGATGGCGATTCCGAGATCGTTCGAGAGGTTTCGGGGCGCGCAATGGGCTCCGGTCGTCGATACGCCTTCCGCGACGTGCACAAAGGGGAGGGAGGACGCAAACAAAACGAGTGCGATCATACCAACATTAAAGCATCGGATCTCATCAGAACTCCGAAGTTAAGCGTGCTTGGTCGAGAATAGTACTAGGATGGGGGACCCCCTGGGAAGTCCTCGTGTTGCACTCCTTTTTGCGCCCCGAGCGGCCAAAAGACTTGCTTAACTCTCCTTTACGCTTTTCGATTCTTCCAGCATTATGGCCAACAATAAATATATCGTCAACGTATAGCAGGAGAATAATGAAATCATCATCTAAAAATTTCTTCGTAAACATGCAATGATCAGATATGGTTCGAGGATGGGTGACCCCCTAGGAAGTCCTTGTATGACACTCCTTTTTGCGCCCCGAGCGGCCAAAACCTCTCCCGTCGATCTCCGAGGCGATGGTTTTGGGCCTCGGAATTTGCCGTGACCGCTACGCAGTCAGTCTCGTGGGGCTCGGAGAGAGCTTTCCGGAATGGGGCCGCAATAGCGATTCCGAGTTCGTTCGAGAAAGTCCGGATGGTTTCGGCGCGCGCTTGCCGTGTCCGGTACGCGGTCGGCCTCGTGGGCATCGGAGAGATCCAACGATGGCGATTCCGAGATCGTTCGAGAGGTTTCGGGGCACGCAATGGGCTCCGGTCGTCGATACGCCGTCCGCGACGTGCACAAAGGGGAGGGAGGACGCAAACAAAACGAGTGCGATCAAACCAGTACTAAAGCACCGGATCCCATCAGAACTCCGAAGTTAAGCGTTCTTGGGCGAGAGTAGTACTAGGATGGGTGACCCCCTGGGAAGTCCTCGTGTTACACTCCTTTTTGCGCCCCGAGCGGCCAAAAGAGCATTATGGCCAACAATAAATATATCGTTAACGTATAGCAGGAGAATAATGAAATCATCATCTAAAAATTTCTTCGTAAACATGCAATGATCAGATATGGTTCTAGGATGGGTGACCCCCTGGGAAGTCCTCGTGTTGCACTCCTTTTTGCACCCCGAGCTGCCAAAACCTCTCCCGTCGACCTCCGAGGCGATGGTTTTGGGCCTCGGAATTTGCCGTGACCGCTACGCAGTCAGTCTCGTGGGGCTCGGAGAGAGCTTTCCGGAATGGGGCCGCAATAGCGATTCCGAGTTCGTTCGAGAAAGTCCGGATGGTTTCGACGCGCGCTTGCCGTGTCCGTTACGCGGTCGGCCTCGTGGGCATCGGAGAGATCAAACGATGGCGATTCCGAGATCGTTCGAGAGGTTTCGGGGCGCGCAATGGGCTCCGGTCGTCGATACGCCGTCCGCGACGTGCACAAAGGGGAGGGAGGACGCAAACAAAATGAGTGCGATCAAACCAGCACTAAAGCACCGGATCCCATCAGAACTCCGAAGTTAAGCGTTCTTGGGCGAGAGTAGTACTAGGATGGGTGACCCCCTGGGAAGTCCTCGTGTTGCACTCCTTTTTGCGCCCCGTGGGAAGTCCTCGTGTTGCACTCCTTTTTGCGCCCCGAGCGGCGAAAAGACTTGCTTAACTCTCCTTTACGCTTTTCGATTCTTCCAGCATTATGGCCAACAATAAATATATCGTCAACGTATAGCAGGAGAATAATGAAATCATCATCTAAAAATTTCTTCGTAAACATGCAATGATCAGATATGGTTCTAGGATGGGTGACCCCCTGGGAAGTCCTCGTGTTGCACTCCTTTTTGCGCCCGAGCGGCCAAAACCTCTCCCGTCGACCTCCGAGGCGATGGTTTTGGGCCTCGGAATTTGCCGTGACCGCTACGCAGTCAGTCTCGTGGGGCTCGGAGAGAGCTTTCCGGAATGGGGCCGCAATAGCGATTCCGAGTTCGTTCGAGAAAGTCCGGATGGTTTCGGCGCGCGCTTGCCGTGTCCGTTACGCGGTCGGCCTCGTGGGCATCGGAGAGATCAAACGATGGCGATTCCGAGATCGTTCGAGAGGTTTCGGGGCGCGCAATGGGCTCCGGTCGTCGATACGCCGTCCGCGACGTGCACAAAGGGGAGGGAGGACGCAAACAAAACGAGTGCGATCAAACCAGCACTAAAGCTCCGGATCCCATCAGAACTCCGAAGTTAAGCGTTCTTGGGCG
Organism: Musa acuminata AAA Group; assembly: GCF_036884655.1. Lineage (NCBI taxonomy): Eukaryota > Viridiplantae > Streptophyta > Magnoliopsida > Zingiberales > Musaceae > Musa > Musa acuminata. The sequence continues at coordinate 35,700,668 of NC_088356.1, read as the reverse complement.
AGAGTAGTACTAGGATGGGTGACCCCCTGGGAAGTCCTCGTGTTGCACTCCTTTTTGCGCCCCGAGCGGCGAAAAGACTTGCTTAACTCTCCTTTACGCTTTTCGATTCTTCCAGCATTATGGCCAACAATAAATATATCGTCAACGTATAGCAGGAGAATAATGAAATCATCATCTAAAAATTTCTTCGTAAACATGCAATGATCAGATATGGTTCTAGGATGGGTGACCCCCTGGGAAGTCCTCGTGTTGCACTCCTTTTTGCGCCCCGAACGGCCAAAACCTCTCCCGTCGACCTCCGAGGCGATGGTTTTGGGCCTCGGAATTTGCCGTGACCGCTACGCAGTCAGTCTCGTGGGGCTCGGAGACAGCTTTCCGGAATGGGGCCGCAATAGCGATTCCGAGTTCGTTCGAGAAAGTCCGGATGGTTTCGGCGCGCGCTTGCCGTGTCCGGTACGCGGTCGGCCTCGTGGGCATCGGAGAGATCCAACGATGGCGATTCCGAGATCGTTCGAGAGGTTTCGGGGCGCGCAATGGGCTCCGGTCGTCGATATGCCATCCGCGACGTGCACAAAGGGGAGGGAGGACACAAACAAAACGAGTGCGATCATACCAGCACTAAAGCACCGGATCCCATCAGAACTCCGAAGTTAAGCGTGATTGGGCGAGAGTAGTACTAGGATGGGTGACCCCTTGGGAAGTCCTAGTGTTGCTCTCCTTTTTGCGCCCCGAGCGGCCAAAAGAGCATTATGGCCAACAATAAATATATCGTTAACGTATAGCAGGAGAATAATGAAATCATCATCTAAAAATTTCTTCGTAAACATGCAATGATCAGATATGGTTCTAGGATGGGTGACCCCCTGGGAAGTCCTCGTGTTGCACTCCTTTTTGCACCTCGAGCGGCCAAAACCTCTCCCGTCGACCTCCGAGGCGATGGTTTTGGGCCTCGGAATTTGCCATGACCGCTACGCAGTCAGTCTCGTGGGGCTCGGAGAGAGCTTTCCGGAATGGGGCCGCAATAGCGATTCCGAGTTCGTTCGAGAAAGTCCGGATGGTTTCGACGCGCGCTTGCCGTGTCCGTTACGCGGTCGGCCTCGTGGGCATCAGAGAGATCAAACGATGGCGATTCCGAGATCGTTCGAGAGGTTTCGGGGCGCGCAATGGGCTCCGGTCGTCGATACGCCGTCCGCGACGTGCACAAAGGGGAGGGAGGACGCAAACAAAACGAGTGCTATCAAACCAGCACTAAAGCACCGGATCCCATCAGAACTCCGAAGTTAAGCGTGCTTGGGCGAGAGTAGTACTAGGATGGGTGACCCCCTGGGAAGTCCTCGTGTTGCACTCCTTTTTGCGCCCCGAGCGGCGAAAAGACTTGCTTAACTCTCCTTTACGCTTTTCGATTCTTCCAGCATTATGGCCAACAATAAATATATCGTCAACGTATAGCAGGAGAATAATGAAATCATCATCTAAAAATTTCTTCGTAAACATGCAATGATCAGATATGGTTCTTGGATGGGTGACCCCTTGGGAAGTCCTCGTGTTGCACTCCTTTTTGCGCCCCGAGCGGCCAAAACCTCTCCCGTCGACCTCCGAGGCGATGGTTTTGGGCCAAGGAATTTGCCGTGACCACTAGGCAGTCAGTCTCGTGGGGCTCGGAGAGAGCTTTCCGGAATGGGGCCGCAATAGCGATTCCGAGTTCGTTCGAGAAAGTCCGGATGGTTTCGGCGCGCGCTTGCCGTGTCCGGTACGCGGTCGGCCTCGTGGGCATCGGAGAGATCCGACGATGGCGATTCCGATATCGTTCGAGAGGTTTCGGGGCGCGCAATGGGCTCCGGTCGTCGATACGCTGTCCGCGACGTGCAAAATGGGGAGGGAGGACGCAAACAAAACGAGTGCGATCATACCAGCACTAAAGCATCGGATCCCATCAGAACTCCGAAGTTAAGCGTGATTGGGCGAGAGTAGTACTAGGATGGGTGACCCCTTGGGAAGTCCTCGTGTTGCTCTCCTTTTTGCGCCCCGAGCGGCCAAAAGAGCATTATGGCCAACAATAAATATATCGTTAACGTATAGCAGGAGAATAATGAAATCATCATCTAAAAATTTCTTCGTAAACATGCAATGATCAGATATGGTTCTAGGATGGGTGACCCCCTGGGAAGTCCTCGTGTTGCACTCCTTTTTGCGCCCCGAGCGGCCAAAACCTCTCCCGTCGACCTCCGAGGCGATGGTTTTGGGCCTCGGAATTTGCCATGACCGCTACACAGTCAGTCTCGTGGGGCTTGGAGAGAGCTTTCTGGAATGGGGCCGCAATAGCGATTCCGAGTTCGTTCGAGAAAGTCCGGATGGTTTCGACGCGCGCTTGCCGTGTCCGGTACGCGGTCGGCCTCGTGGGCATCGGAGAGATCAAACGATGGCGATTCCAAGATCGTTCGAGAGGTTTCGGGGCGCGCAATGGGCTCCGGTCGTCGATACGCCGTCCGCGACGTGCACAAAGGGGAGGGAGGACGCAAACAAAATGAGTGCGATCAAACCAGCACTAAAGCACCGGATCCCATCAGAACTCCGAAGTTAAGCGTGCTTGGGCGAGAGTAGTACTAGGATGGGTGACACCCTGGGAAGTCCTCGTGTTGCACTCCTTTTTGCGCCCCGAGCGGCCAAAAGACTTGCTTAACTCTCCTTTACGCTTTTCGATTCTTCCAGCATTATGGCCAACAATAAATATATCGTCAACGTATAGCAGGAGAATAATGAAATCATCATCTAAAAATTTCTTCGTAAACATGCAATGATCAGATATGGTTCTAGGATGGGTGACCCCCTGGGAAGTCCTCGTGTTGCACTCCTTTTTGCGCCCCGAGCGGCCAAAACCTCTCCCGTCGACCTTTGAGGCAATGGTTTTGGGCCTCGGAATTTGCCGTGACCGCTACGCAGTCAGTCTCATGGGGCTCGGAGAGAGCTTTTCGGAATGGGGCCGCAATAGCGATTCCGAGTTCGTTCGAGAAAGTCTGGATTGTTTCGGCGCGCGCTTGCCGTGTCCGGTACGCGGTCGGCCTCGTGGGCATCGGAGAGATCCGACGATGGCGATTCCGAGATCGTTCGAGAGGTTTCGGGGCGCGCAATGGGCTCCGGTTGTCGATACGTCGTCCGAGACGTGCACAAAGGGGAGGGAGGACGCAAACAAAACGAGTGCGATCAAACCAGTACTAAAGCACCGGATCCCATCAGAACTCCGAAGTTAAGCGTGCTTGGGCGAGAGTAGTACTAGGATGGTTGACCACCTGGGAAGTCCTCGTGTTGCACTCCTTTTTGCGCCCCGAGCGGCCAAAAGACTTGCTTAACTCTCCTTTACACTTTTCGATTCTTCCAGCATTATGGCCAACAATAAATATATCGTTAACGTATAGCAGGAGAATAATGAAATCATCATCTAAAAATTTCTTCGTAAACATGAAATGATCAGATATGGTTCTAGGATGGGTGACCCCTTGGGAAGTCCTCGTGTTGCACTCCTTTTTGCGCCCCGAGCGGCCAAAACCTCTCCCGTCGACCTCCGAGGCTATGGATTTGGGCCTCGGAATTTGCCGTGACCGCTACGCAGTCAGTCTCGTGGGGCTCGAAGAGAGCTTTCCGGAATGGGGCCGCAATAGCGATTCCGAGTTCGTTCGAGAAAGTCCGGATGGTTTCGACGCGCGCTTGCCGTGTCTGGTACGCGGTCGGCCTCGTGGGCAACGGAGAGATCCGACGATGGCGATTCCGAGATCGTTCGTGAGGTTTCGGGGCGCGCAATGGGCTCCGGTCGTCGATACTCCGTCCGCGACGTGCACAAAGGGGAGGGAGGACGCAAATAAAACGAGTGCGATCATACCAGCACTAAAGCACCGGATCCCATCAGAACTCCGAAGTTAAGCGTGCTTGGGCGAGAGTAGTACTAGGATGGGTGATCCCCTGGGAAGTCCTCGTGTTGCACTCCTTTTTGCGCCCCGAGCGGCCAAAAGACTTGCTTAACTCTCCTTTACGCTTTTCGATTCTTCCAGCATTATGGCCAACAATAAATATATCGTCAACGTACAGCAGGAGAATAATGAAATCATCATCTAAAAATTTCTTCGTAAACATGCAATGATCAGATATGGTTCTAGGATGGGTGACCCCCTGGGAAGTCCTCGTGTTGCACTCCTTTTTGCGCCCCGAGCGACCAAAACCTCTCCCGTCGACCTCCGAGGCAATGGTTTTGGGCCTCGGAATTTGCCGTGACCGCTACGCAATCAGTCTCGTGGGGCTCGGAGAGAGCTTTCCGGAATGGGGCCGCAATAGCGATTCCGAGTTCGTTCGAGAATGTCCGGATGGTTTCGACGCGCGCTTGCCGTGTCCGGTACGCGGTCGGCCTCGTGGGCATCGGAGAGATCAAACGATGGCGATTCCGAGATCGTTCGAGAGGTTTCGGGGCGCGCAATGGGCTTCGGTCATCGATACGCCGTCCGCGACGTGCACAAAGGGGAGGGAGGACGCAAACAAAACGAGTGCGATCATACCAGCACTGAAGCACCGGATCCCATCAGAACTCCGAAGTTAAGCGTGCTTGGGCGAGAGTAGTACTAGGATGGGGTGACCCTCTGGGAAGTCCTTGTGTTTTACTCCTTTTTGCGCCCCGAGCGGCCAAAAGACTTGCTTAACTCTCCTTTACGCTTTTCGATTCTTCCAGCATTATGGCCAACAATAAATATATCGTTAACGTATAGCAGGAGAATAATGAAATCATCATCTAAAAATTTCTTCGTAAACATGCAATGATCAGATATGGTTCTAGGATGGGTGACCCCCTGGGAAGTCCTCGTGTTGCACTCCTTTTTGCGCCCCGAGCGGCCAAAACCTCTCCCGTCGACCTTTGAGGCAATGGTTTTGGGCCTCGGAATTTGCCGTGACCGCTACGCAGTCAGTCTCATGGGGCTCGGAGAGAGCTTTCCGGAATGGGGCCGCAATAGCGATTCCGAGTTCGTTCGAGAAAGTCCAGATGGTTTCGGCGCGCGCTTGCCGTGTCCTGTACGCGGTCGGCCTCGTGGGCATCGGAGAGATCCGACGATGGCGATTCCGAGATCGTTCGAGAGGTTTCGGGGCGCGCAATGGGCTCCGGTCGTCGATACGCCGTCTGCGACGTGCACAAATGGGAGGGAGGACGCAAACAAAACGAGTGCGATCATACCAGCACTAAAGCACCGGATCCCATCAGAACTCCGAAGTTAAGCGTGCTTGGGCGAGAGTAGTACTAGGATGGGTGACCCCCGAGCGGTCAAAAGACTTGCTTAACTCTCCTTTACGCTTTTCGATTCTTCCAGCATTATGGCCAACAATAAATATATCGTTAACGTATAGCAGGAGAATAATGAAATCATCATCTAAAAATTTCTTCGTAAACATGCAATGATCAGATATGGTTCTAGGATGGGTGACCCCCTGGGAAGTCCTCGTGTTGCACTCCTTTTTGCGCCCCGAGCGGCCAAAAGACTTGCTTAACTCTCCTTTACGCTTTTCGATTCTTCCAGCATTACGGCCAACAATAAATATATCGTTAACGTATAGTAAGAGAATAATGAAATCATCATCTAAAAATTTCTTCGTAAACATGCAATGATCAGATATGGTTCTAGGATGGGTGACCCCCTGGGAAGTCCTCGTGTTGCACTCCTTTTTGCGCCCCGAGCGGCCAAAACCTCTCCCGCCGACCTCCGAGGCAATGGTTTTGGGCCTCGGAATTTGCCGTGACCGCTACGCAGTCAGTCTCGTGGGGCTCGGAGAGAGCTCTCCGGAATGGGGCCGCAATAGCGATTCCGAATTCGTTCGAGAAAGTCCAGATGGTTTCGGCGCGCGCTTGCCGTGTCCGGTACGCGGTCGGCCTCGTGGGCATCGGAGAGATCCAACGATGGCGATTCCGAGATCGTTCGAGAGGTTTCGGGGCGCGCAATGGGCTTCGGTCGTCGATACGCCGTCCGCGACGTGCACAAAGGGGAGGGAGGATGCAAACAAAACGAGTTCGATCAAACCAGCATTAAAGCACCGGATCCCATCAGAACTCCGAAGTTAAGCGTGCTTGGGCGAGAGTAGTTCTAGGATGGGTGATCCCCTGGGAAGTCCTCGTGTTGCACTCCTTTTTGCGCCCCGAGCGGCCAAAAGACTTGCTTAACTCTCCTTTACGCTTTTCGATTCTTCCAGCATTACGGCCAACAATAAATATATCGTTAACGTATAGTAGGAGAATAATGAAATCATCATCTAAAAATTTCTTCGTAAACATGCAATGATCAGATATGGTTCTAGGATGGGTGACCCCCTGGGAAGTCCTCGTGTTGCACTCCTTTTTGCGCCCCGAGCGGGCAAAACCTCTCCCGCCGACCTCCGAGGCGATGGTTTTGTGCCTCGGAATTTGCCGTGACCGCTACGCAGTCAGTCTCGTGGGGCTCGGAGAGAGCTTTCCGGAATGGGGCCGCAATAGCGATTCCGAGTTCGTTCGAGAAAGTCCGGATGGTTTTGGCGCGCGCTTGCCGTGTCCGGTACGCGGTCGGCCTCGTGGGCATCGGAGAGATCCGACGATGGCGATTCCGAGATCGTTCGAGAGGTTTCGGGGCGCGCAATGGGCTCCGGTCGTCGATACGCCTTCCGCGACGTGCACAAAGGGGAGGGAGGACGCAAACAAAACGAGTGCGATCATACCAGCACTAAAGCATCGGATCCCATCAGAACTCCGAAGTTAAGAGTGCTTGGTCGAGAGTAGTACTAGGATGGGTGACCCCTTGGGAAGTCCTCGTGTTGCACTCCTTTTTGCGCCCCGAGCGGCCAAAAGACTTGCTTAACTCTCCTTTACGCTTTTCGATTCTTCCAGCATTATGGCCAACAATAAATATATCGTCAACGTATAGCAGGAGAATAATGAAATCATCATCTAAAAATTTCTTCGTAAACATGCAATGATCAGATATGGTTCTAGGATGGGTGACCCCCTGGGAAGTCCTCGTATTACACTCCTTTTTGCGCCCCGAGCGGCCAAAACCTCTCCCGTCGATCTCCGAGGCGATGGTTTTGGGCCTCGGAATTTGCCGTGACCGCTACGCAGTCAGTCTCGTGGGGCTCGGAGAGAGCTTTCCGGAATGGGGCCGCAATAGCGATTCCGAGTTCGTTCGAGAAAGTCCGGATGGTTTCGACGCGCGCTTGCCGTGTCCGTTACGCGGTCGGCCTCGTGGGCATCGGAGAGATCAAACGATGGCGATTCCGAGATCGTTCGAGAGGTTTCGGGGCGCGCAATGGGCTCCGGTCGTCGATACGCCGTCCGCGACGTGCACAAAGGGGAGGGAGGACGCAAACAAAATGAGTGCGATCAAACCAGCACTAAAGCACCGGATCCCATCAGAACTCCGAAGTTAAGCGTTCTTGGGCGAGAGTAGTACTAGGATGGGTGACCCCCTGGGAAGTCCTCGTGTTGCACTCCTTTTTGCGCCCCGTGGGAAGTCCTCGTGTTGCACTCCTTTTTGCGCCCCGAGCGGCGAAAAGACTTGCTTAACTCTCCTTTACGCTTTTCGATTCTTCCAGCATTATGGCCAACAATAAATATATCGTCAACGTATAGCAGGAGAATAATGAAATCATCATCTAAAAATTTCTTCGTAAACATGCAATGATCAGATATGGTTCTAGGATGGGTGACCCCCTGGGAAGTCCTCGTGTTGCACTCCTTTTTGCGCCCGAGCGGCCAAAACCTCTCCCGTCGACCTCCGAGGCGATGGTTTTGGGCCTCGGAATTTGCCGTGACCGCTACGCAGTCAGTCTCGTGGGGCTCGGAGAGAGCTTTCCGGAATGGGGCCGCAATAGCGATTCCGAGTTCGTTCGAGAAAGTCCGGATGGTTTCGGCGCGCGCTTGCCGTGTCCGTTACGCGGTCGGCCTCGTGGGCATCGGAGAGATCAAACGATGGCGATTCCGAGATCGTTCGAGAGGTTTCGGGGCGCGCAATGGGCTCCGGTCGTCGATACGCCGTCCGCGACGTGCACAAAGGGGAGGGAGGACGCAAACAAAACGAGTGCGATCAAACCAGCACTAAAGCTCCGGATCCCATCAGAACTCCGAAGTTAAGCGTTCTTGGGCGAGAGTAGTACTAGGATGGGTGACCCCCTGGGAAGTCCTCGTGTTGCACTCCTTTTTGCGCCCCGAGCGGCGAAAAGACTTGCTTAACTCTCCTTTACGCTTTTCGATTCTTCCAGCATTATGGCCAACAATAAATATATCGTCAACGTATAGCAGGAGAATAATGAAATCATCATCTAAAAATTTCTTCGTAAACATGCAATGATCAGATATGGTTCTAGGATGGGTGACCCCCTGGGAAGTCCTCGTGTTGCACTCCTTTTTGCGCCCCGAACGGCCAAAACCTCTCCCGTCGACCTCCGAGGCGATGGTTTTGGGCCTCGGAATTTGCCGTGACCGCTACGCAGTCAGTCTCGTGGGGCTCGGAGAGAGCTTTCCGGAATGGGGCCGCAATAGCGATTCCGAGTTCGTTCGAGAAAGTCCGGATGGTTTCGGCGCGCGCTTGCCGTGTCCGGTACGCGGTCGGCCTCGTGGGCATCGGAGAGATCCAACGATGGCGATTCCGAGATCGTTCGAGAGGTTTCGGGGCGCGCAATGGGCTCCGGTCGTCGATATGCCATCCGCGACGTGCACAAAGGGGAGGGAGGACACAAACAAAACGAGTGCGATCATACCAGCACTAAAGCACCGGATCCCATCAGAACTCCGAAGTTAAGCGTGATTGGGCGAGAGTAGTACTAGGATGGGTGACCCCTTGGGAAGTCCTAGTGTTGCTCTCCTTTTTGCGCCCCGAGCGGCCAAAAGAGCATTATGGCCAACAATAAATATATCGTTAACGTATAGCAGGAGAATAATGAAATCATCATCTAAAAATTTCTTCGTAAACATGCAATGATCAGATATGGTTCTAGGATGGGTGACCCCCTGGGAAGTCCTCGTGTTGCACTCCTTTTTGCACCTCGAGCGGCCAAAACCTCTCCCGTCGACCTCCGAGGCGATGGTTTTGGGCCTCGGAATTTGCCATGACCGCTACGCAGTCAGTCTCGTGGGGCTCGGAGAGAGCTTTCCGGAATGGGGCCGCAATAGCGATTCCGAGTTCGTTCGAGAAAGTCCGGATGGTTTCGACGCGCGCTTGCCGTGTCCGTTACGCGGTCGGCCTCGTGGGCATCAGAGAGATCAAACGATGGCGATTCCGAGATCGTTCGAGAGGTTTCGGGGCGCGCAATGGGCTCCGGTCGTCGATACGCCGTCCGCGACGTGCACAAAGGGGAGGGAGGACGCAAACAAAACGAGTGCTATCAAACCAGCACTAAAGCACCGGATCCCATCAGAACTCCGAAGTTAAGCGTGCTTGGGCGAGAGTAGTACTAGGATGGGTGACCCCCTGGGAAGTCCTCGTGTTGCACTCCTTTTTGCGCCCCGAGCGGCGAAAAGACTTGCTTAACTCTCCTTTACGCTTTTCGATTCTTCCAGCATTATGGCCAACAATAAATATATCGTCAACGTATAGCAGGAGAATAATGAAATCATCATCTAAAAATTTCTTCGTAAACATGCAATGATCAGATATGGTTCTTGGATGGGTGACCCCTTGGGAAGTCCTCGTGTTGCACTCCTTTTTGCGCCCCGAGCGGCCAAAACCTCTCCCGTCGACCTCCGAGGCGATGGTTTTGGGCCAAGGAATTTGCCGTGACCACTAGGCAGTCAGTCTCGTGGGGCTCGGAGAGAGCTTTCCGGAATGGGGCCGCAATAGCGATTCCGAGTTCGTTCGAGAAAGTCCGGATGGTTTCGGCGCGCGCTTGCCGTGTCCGGTACGCGGTCGGCCTCGTGGGCATCGGAGAGATCCGACGATGGCGATTCCGATATCGTTCGAGAGGTTTCGGGGCGCGCAATGGGCTCCGGTCGTCGATACGCTGTCCGCGACGTGCAAAATGGGGAGGGAGGACGCAAACAAAACGAGTGCGATCATACCAGCACTAAAGCATCGGATCCCATCAGAACTCCGAAGTTAAGCGTGATTGGGCGAGAGTAGTACTAGGATGGGTGACCCCTTGGGAAGTCCTCGTGTTGCTCTCCTTTTTGCGCCCCGAGCGGCCAAAAGAGCATTATGGCCAACAATAAATATATCGTTAACGTATAGCAGGAGAATAATGAAATCATCATCTAAAAATTTCTTCGTAAACATGCAATGATCAGATATGGTTCTAGGATGGGTGACCCCCTGGGAAGTCCTCGTGTTGCACTCCTTTTTGCGCCCCGAGCGGCCAAAACCTCTCCCGTCGACCTCCGAGGCGATGGTTTTGGGCCTCGGAATTTGCCATGACCGCTACACAGTCAGTCTCGTGGGGCTTGGAGAGAGCTTTCTGGAATGGGGCCGCAATAGCGATTCCGAGTTCGTTCGAGAAAGTCCGGATGGTTTCGACGCGCGCTTGCCGTGTCCGGTACGCGGTCGGCCTCGTGGGCATCGGAGAGATCAAACGATGGCGATTCCAAGATCGTTCGAGAGGTTTCGGGGCGCGCAATGGGCTCCGGTCGTCGATACGCCGTCCGCGACGTGCACAAAGGGGAGGGAGGACGCAAACAAAACGAGTGCGATCAAACCAGCACTAAAGCACCGGATCCCATCAGAACTCCGAAGTTAAGCGTGCTTGGGCGAGAGTAGTACTAGGATGGGTGACACCCTGGGAAGTCCTCGTGTTGCACTCCTTTTTGCGCCCCGAGCGGCCAAAAGACTTGCTTAACTCTCCTTTACGCTTTTCGATTCTTCCAGCATTATGGCCAACAATAAATATATCGTCAACGTATAGCAGGAGAATAATGAAATCATCATCTAAAAATTTCTTCGTAAACATGCAATGATCAGATATGGTTCTAGGATGGGTGACCCCCTGGGAAGTCCTCGTGTTGCACTCCTTTTTGCGCCCCGAGCGGCCAAAACCTCTCCCGTCGACCTCCAAGGCGATGGTTTTGGGCCTCGGAATTTGCCGTGATCGCTACGCAGTCAGTCTCGTGGGGCTCGGAGAGAGCTTTCCGGAATGGGGCCGCAATAGCGATTCCGAGTTCGTTCGAGAAAGTCCGGATGGTTTCGGCGCGCGCTTGCCGTGTCCGGTACGCGGTCGGCCTCGTGGGCATCGGAGAGATCCGACGATGGCGATTCCGAGATCGTTCGAGAGGTTTCGGGGCGCGCAATGGGCTCCGGTCGACGATACGCTGTCCGCGACGTGCACAAAGGGGAGGGAGGACGCAAACAAAACGAGTGCGATTAAACCAGCACTAAAGCACCGGATCCCATCAGAACTCCGAAGTTAAGCGTGCTTGGGCGAGAGTATTACTAGGATGGGTGACCCCAGGGAAGTCCTCGTGTTGCACTCCTTTTTGCGCCCCGAGCGGCCAAAAGAGCATTATGGCCAACAATAAATATATCGTTAACGTATAGCAGGAGAATAATGAAATCATCATCTAAAAATTTCTTCGTAAACATGCAATGATCAGATATGGTTCTAGGATGGGTGACCCCCTGGGAAGTCCTCGTGTTGCACTCGTTTTTGCGCCCCGAGCGGCCAAAACCTCTCCCGTCGACCTCCGAGGCGATGGTTTTGGGCCTCGGAATTTGCCGTGACCGCTACGCAGTCAGTCTCGTGGGGCTCGGAGAGAGCTTTTCGGAATGGGGCCGCAATAGCGATTCCGAGTTCGTTCGAGAAAGTCCGGATGGTTTCGGCGCGCGCTTGCCGTGTCCGGTACGCGGTCGGCCTCGTGGGCATCGGAGAGATCCAACGATGGCGATTCCGAGATCGTTCGAGAGGTTTCGGGGCGCGCAATGGGCTCCGGTCGTCGATACGCCGTCCGCGACGTGCACAAAGGGGAGGGAGGACGCAAACAAAACGAGTGCGATTAAACCAGCACTAAAGCACCGGATCCCATCAGAACTCCGAAGTTAAGCGTGCTTGGGCGAGAGTATTACTAGGATGGGTGACCCCCAGGGAAGTCCTCGTGTTGCACTCCTTTTTGCGCCCCGAGCGGCCAAAAGAGCATTATGGCCAACAATAAATATATCGTTAACGTATAGCAGGAGAATAATGAAATCATCATCTAAAAATTTCTTCGTAAACATGCAATGATCAGATATGGTTCTAGGATGGGTGACCCCCTGGGAAGTCCTCGTGTTGCACTCCTTTTTGCGCCCCGAGCGGCCAAAACCTCTCCCGTCGACCTCCGAGGCGATGGTTTTGGGCCTCGGAATTTGCCGTGACCGCTACCCCGTCAGTCTCGTGGGGCTCGGAGAGAGCTTTCCGGAATGGGGCCGCAATATCGATTCCGAGTTCGTTCGAGAAAGTCCGGATGGTTTCGGCGCACGCTTGCCGTGTCCGGTACGCGGTCGGCCTCGTGGGCATCGGAGAGATCCGACGATGGCGATTCCGAGATCGTTCGAGAGGTTTCGGGGCGCGCAATGGGCTCCGGTCGTCGATACGCTGTCCGCGACGTGCACAAAGGGGAGGGAGGACGCAAACAAAACGAGTGCGATCATACCAGCACTAAAGCACCGGATCCCATCAGAACTCGGAAGTTAATTGTGCTTGGGCGAGAGTAGTACTAGGATGGGTTGTCACGACCCGACAAAATATCGACAATATTAAATTTTTTTTTTTTTTTTCCAACACAACTAACCCAGGATCCAAACACACATTTGAGGTCACTAAGAAAACATTCAGATCAAAAATTTCACTTCTATAATCTACCAATTCATAACCCTGTGCAATTCATAAACATAGCACACATCACTCGATAATTCATACAATCTGAACTCGACTCATCAAAATAAAAACCACAATATAAATCCACAAGTGGGGAAATCTATGCAGTCACCACAATCATCGATTTACCATAAGTTCATATCATTACACAAATTTAATTTAACATTCCAAAACCCTATACATGAGGGATCCTTTAACTTACACAAAATCCACAGGTTTAGATTCATAGTCACATTTCATTAGATGCAAGGTAGCTTATACACAACTACATATATGCTAACAAAAGTTCTGCCCAACGTCTTCTAAACTTTCCACTGCCTCAGCCCATTCTTAACATTTAAGCAAGCGATACGCTATCCTGAAAAATTTATCAACAAACGGGGTGAGCATAAAGAGCTCAGCAAGTGACTAACATATCCATATCAAAATAGTACAACTTCCAAAGAGATACAGTTTCAAAACACAAAGCTGAATATACGATTTCGTAGACATAATATCATTAGGAGCAGAATCACAATTGTCCTTTTAATCATACATATTTGGTTCCTGACAGATGGGGCATAGAGTAATTGGAGCATATCAGAAACAAAGGAAACATATCGGAGCTTATCAATGGCATATAAAATGTTCCGAAACATATCAACAGCATATGGAACATTACGAAGCAAAATCAACAGTGAATGAAGCATTTCAGAGCATATCAAACTCATATGTCGTACAAAAGCTCAAACGTCGTCCTTGACGTTGCAATCATATCATACTTATCCAGAGCATGAACAGAAATAACTCACCAAAACTCTGGATGTCATATCAAACATATAGAGGGTGTAGTGGGATCTCAGTCAGAATGTGATTCATCCATTTCTGAATGACCACCTGACAAAAGTCTCCCACGTTTGGGAGCTCCATCCACCCACGTCTAGGTGAAGTCAAAGGGGGCCGGCAGAGCATCGCAGGCTCTAAGCAATATCCCACATAGCGGGCAAATCAGCGCATACCCTTTACCATTTCTGGCAAAGGTCCAAACAATCCCACACACCAGAGTACAAGAAGGCGGTTTCAACAAAATGCAGCATATAACGGAAGCACACGCGGAACAACCAAACGTACATGTGCCTTTTCAAAAACAATGTGATGCAAGGAACAAATCTCTCACAAAAGTATTCATTTTAGGGAAAGAATTGAAAGCAATAGTGTACAGGGATTCCAAGCAATCATAACCAGCTCAATTCCAATAAGAAGGTTAGGCGAATTCAAGTATCCAAAGGAAATGGAACAGAATACGCGAAATCGACCAAAGCTCGATTTCGGACAGAATTCCAGTGGCACACCAAACAAATATTTCAGAATAACAAATATGCTCCAATACCCATAAGAAGGCTATGGTTGAACCATATATCAGTCTATATTCGGATGGAACAGATTTCATATGAAACAGGGCTCCCAACACAGAGTTACCTCTGATTTGGTAACATAAGGTCAAAATCACAATCACTGGTTTGCAGACTTTATAGGATCGGATTCAACAGACGATAGGGTGAGCAATTGAACTCCAAAATTTTCAAACTATATGTCAAAAGAGAGAATTTCAAGTCTAGTTTCAAATAAAATCAGTTTGGTACAAATCAGAATTTTCAACAGGGAGTTATAGGCGTTTTAGTATCGAAAGGTCAGAAATCTTGAACTCTGTTTTACAGCGTCTATAGGCTCTTTTGAAACAAATTTTTGGGTAAGTATTCGGTGTCCAAAATCTACAAAATCGGTGTCAAAAGAAAGACATACGAGTCTAATTTCAAACAAAAATAGTTCCTACCTGAATTCTCATTCTGTACTAAAACTTAGGGCTGAAAAAGTGCTTAGGGGTCAGTTTACCGAAAACTTTCAGAATCCATAGTTCTATGTCCAAAGAGAAACATATCAGTTTCTAAATAAAAATCTTCCAATTTATTTTGAATCAACATAAAAACAGAGTCAAATACTGCTGTAGGATGGGGTTAGAACACTTGCCTTTGCAAATTTTGACCCGAAGTAACAAGATTAAAGCAAAAACCCTAAATGCCCCAATTTTTCTTTCTCTTCTCCTTCTTCTTCTTCTTCTTCTTCTTCTTCTTTTCTTTCCCTGATCACCCACGAGCTGCCTCCTCTGCTTCCTTAACAACGAAGGCAGAGAGGCTTAAGCGGTGGAATTTGTCATTTGGTGCATTTTGCAGTTTAGTCCTTGTTTTTATCATATTCACGATTAGGTCCTTAGGGTTTACATATAGGTCCTCAGATTCTTTTTTCTTTTTTTTTGAACAGATCTCCCAAATCTTACAAATAGGTTACCTCTAATTCATACTCTATTTCTTTTGTCAATTAAAATAGATGCTTACATTATCACCAAAAATTTATACGAACATTCGGAAATGAGGGGTGTTACATGGGTGACCCCCTGGGAAGTCCTCGTGTTGCACTCCTTTTTGCGCCCCGAGCGAGCGGCCAAAAGACTTGCTTAACTCTCCTTTACGCTTTTCAATTCTTCCAGCATTATGGCCAACAATAAATATATCGTTAACGTATAGCAGGAGAATAATGAAATCATCATCTAAAAATTTCTTCGTAAACATGCAATGATCAGATATGGTTCTAGGATGGGTGACCTCCTGGGAAGTCCTCGTGTTGCACTCCTTTTTGCGCCCCGAGCGGCCAAAACCTCTCCCGTCGACCTCCGAGGCGATGGTTTTGGGCCTCGGAATTTGCCGTGACCGCTACGCAGTCAGTCTCGTGGGGCTCGGAGAGAGCTTTTCGGAATGGGGCCGCAATAGCGATTCCGAGTTCGTTCGAGAAAGTCCGGATGGTTTCGGCGCGCGCTTGCCGTGTCCGGTACGCGGTCGGCCTCGTGGGCATCGGAGAGATCCAACGATGGCGATTCCGAGATCGTTCGAGAGGTTTCGGGGCGCGCAATGGGCTCCGGTCGTCGATACGCCGTCCGCGACATGCACAAAGGGGAGGGAGGACGCAAACAAAACGAGTGCGATTAAACCAGCACTAAAGCACCGGATCCCATCAGAACTCCGAAGTTAAGCGTGCTTGGGCGAGAGTATTACTAGGATGGGTGACCCCCAGGGAAGTCCTCGTGTTGCACTCCTTTTTGCGCCCCGAGCGGCCAAAAGAGCATTATGGCCAACAATAAATATATCGTTAACTTATAGCAGGAGAATAATGAACTCATCATCTAAAAATTTCTTCGTAAACATGCAATGATCAGATATGGTTCTAGGATGGGTGACCCCCTGGGAAGTCCTCGTGTTGCACTCCTTTTTGCGCCCCGAGCGGCCAAAACCTCTCCCGTCGACCTCCGAGGCGATGGTTTTGGGCCTCGGAATTTGCCGTGACCGCTACGCAGTCAGTCTCGTGGGGCTCGGAGAGAGCTTTCCGGAATGGGGCCGCAATAGCGATTCCGAGTTCGTTCGAGAAAGTCCGGATGGTTTCGGCGCGCGCTTACCGCGTCCGGTACGCGCTTGCCGTGTCCGGTACGCGGTCGGCCTCGTGGGCATCGGAGAGATCCGACGATGGCGATTCCGAGATCGTTCGAGAGGTTTCGGGGCGCGCAATGGGCTCCAGTCGTCGATACGCCGTCCGCGACGTGCACAAAGGGGAGGGAGGACGCAAACAAAACGAGTGCGATCATACCAGCACTAAAGCATCGGATCCCATCAGTACTCTGAAGTTAATCGTGCTTGGGCGAGAGTAGTACTAGGATGGGTGACCCCCTGGGAAGTCCTCGTGTTGCACTCCTTTTTGCGCCCCGAGCGGCCAAAAGACTTGCTTAACTCTCCTTTACGCTTTTCGATTCTTCCAGCATTATTGCCAACAATAAATATATCGTTAACGTATAGCAGGAGAATAATGAAAACATCATCTAAAAATTTCTTCGTAAACATGCAATGATCAGATATGGTTCTAGGATGGGTGACCCCCTGGGAAGTACTCGTGTTGCACTCCTTTTTGCGCCCCGAGCGGCCAAAACCTCTCCCGTCGACCTCCGAGGCGATGGTTTTGGGCCTCGGAATTTGCCGTGACCGCTACCCCGTCAGTCTCGTGGGGCTCAGAGAGAGCTTTCCGGAATGGGGCCGCAATAGCGATTCCGAGTTCGTTCGAGAAAGTCCGGATGGTTTCGGCGCGCGCTTGCCGTGTCCGGTACGCGGACGGCCTCGTGGGCATCGGAGAGATCCGACAATGGCGATTCCGAGATCGTTCGAGAGGTTTCGGGGCGCGCAATGGGCTCCGGTCGTCGATACGCCGTCCGCGACGTGCACAAAGGGGAGGGAGGACGCAAACAAAACGAGTGCGATCATACCAGCACTAAAGCACCGGATCCCATCAGAACTCCGAAGTTAAGCGTGCTTGGGCGAGAGTAGTACTAGGATTGGTGACCCCCTGGGAAGACCTCGTGTTGCACTCCTTTTTGCGCCCCGAGCGGCCAAAAGACTTGCTTAACTCTCCTTTACGCTTTTCGATTCTTCCAGCATTATAGCCAACAATAAATATATCGTTAACGTATAGCAGGAGAATAATGAAATCATCATCTAAAAATTTTTTCGTAAACATGCAATGATCAGATATGGTTCTAGGATGGGTGACCCCTTGGGAAGTCCTCGTGTTGCACTCCTTTTAGCGCCCCGAGCGGCCAAAACCTCTCCCGTCGACCTCCGAGGCGATGGTTTTGGGCCTCGGAATTTGCCATGACCGCTACGCAGTCAGTCTCGTGGGGCTCGGAGAGAGCTTTCCGGAATGGGGCCGCAATAGCGATTCCGAGTTCGTTCGAGAAAGTCCGGATGGTTTCGGCCCGCGCTTGCCGTGTCCGGTACGCGGACGGCCTCGTGGGCATCGGAGAGATCCGACGATGGCGATTCCGAGATCGTTTGAGAGGTTTCGGGGCGCGCAATGGGCTCCGGTCGTCGATACGCCGTCCGCGACGTGCACAAAGGGGAGGGAGGACGTAAACAAAATGAGTGCGATCATACCAGCACTAAAGCACCGTATCCCATCAGAACTCCGAAGTTAAGCGTGCTTGGGCGAGAGTAGTACTAGGATGGGTGACCCCCTGGGAAGTCCTCGTGTTGCACTCCTTTTTGCGCCCCGAGCGGCCAAAAGACTTGCTTAACTCTCCTTTACGCTTTTCGATTCTTCCAGCATTATGGCCAAAAATAAATATATCGTTAACGTATAGCAGGAGAATAATGAAATCATCATCTAAAAATTTCTTCGTAAACATGCAATGATCAGATATGGTTCTAGGATGGGTGACCCCCTGGGAAGTCCTCGTGTTGCACTCCTTTTTGCGCCCCGAGCGGCCAAAACCTCTCCCGTCGACATCCGAGGCGATGGTTTTGGGCCTCGGAATTTGCCGTGACCGCTACGCTGTCAGTCTCGTGGGGCTCGGAGAGAGCTTTCCGGAATGGGGCCGCAATAGCGATTCCGAGTTCGTTCGAGAAAGTCCGGATGGTTTCGGCGCGCGCTTGCCGTGTCCGGTACGCGGTCGGCCTCGTGGGCATCGGAGAGATCCGACGATGGCGATTCCGAGATCGTTCGAGAGGTTTCGGGGCGCGCAATGGGCTCCGGTCGTCGTGTTGCACTCCTTGGGACGTCCTCGTGTTGCACCCCCTGGGAAGTCCTCGTGTTGCACTCCTTTTTGCGCCCCGAGCGGCCAAAAGACTTGCTTAACTCTCCTTTACGCTTTTCGATTCTTCCAGCATTATGGCCAACAATAAATATATCGTTAACGTATAGCAGGTGAATAATGAAAACATCATCTAAAAATTTCTTCGTAAACATGCAATGATCAGATATGGTTCTAGGATGGGTGACCCCCTGGGAAGTACTCGTGTTGCACTCCTTTTTGCGCCCCGAGCGGCCAAAACCTCTCCCGTCGACCTCCGAGGCGATGGTTTTGGGCCTCGGAATTTGCCGTGACCGCTACCCCGTCAGTCTCGTGGGGCTCGGAGAGAGCTTTCCGGAATGGGGCCGCAATAGCGATTCCGAGTTCGTTCGAGAAAGTCCGGATGGTTTCGGCACGCGCTTGCCGTGTCCGGTACGCGGTCGGCCTCGTGGGCATCGGAGAGATCCGACGATGGTGATTCGGAGATCGTTCGAGAGGTTTCAGGGCGCGCAATGGGCTCCGGTCGTCGATACGCCGTCCGCGACGTGCACAAAGGGGAGGGAGGACGCAAACAAAACGAGTGCGATCATACCAACACTAAAGCACCTGATCCCATCAGAACTCCGAAGTTAAGCGTGCTTGGGCGAGAGTAGTACTAGGATGGGTGACCCCATGGGAAGTCCTCGTGTTGCACTCCTTTTTGCGCCCCGAGCGGCCAAAAGACTTGCTTAACTCTCCTTTACGCTTTTCGATTCTTCCAGCATTATGGCCAACAATAAATATATCGTTAACGTATAGCAGGAGAATAATGAAATCATCATCTAAAAATTTCTTCGTAAACTTGCCGTGTCCGGTACGCGGTCGGCCTCGTGGGCATCGTAGAGATCCGACGATGGCGATTCCGAGATCGTTCGAGAGGTTTCGGCGCGCGCAATGGGCTCCGGTGGTCGATACGCCGTCCGCGACGTGCACAAAGGGGAGGGAGGACGCAAACAAAACGAGTGCGATCATACCAGCACTAAAGCACCGGATCCCATCAGAACTCCGAAGTTAAGCGTGCTTGGGCGAGAGTAGTACTAGGATAGGTGACCCCCTGGGAAGTCCTCGTGTTGCACTCCTTTTTGCGCCCCGAGCGGCCAAAAGACTTGCTTAACTCTCCTTTACGCTTTTCGATTCTTCCAGCATTATGGCCAAAAATAAATATATCGTTAACGTATAGCAGGAGAATAATGAAATCATCATCTAAAAATTTCTTCGTAAACATGCAATGATCAGATATGGTTCTAGGATGGGTGACCCCCTGGGAAGTCCTCGTGTTGCACTCCTTTTTGCGCCTCGAGCGGCCAAAACCTCTCCCGTCGACCTCCGAGGCGATGGTTTTGGGCCTCGGAATTTGCCGTGACCGCTACGCTGTCAGTCTCGTGGGGCTCGGAGAGAGCTTTCCGGAATGGGGCCGCAATAGCGATTCCGAGTTCGTTCGAGAAAGTCCGGATGGTTTCGGCGTGCGCTTGCCGTCTCCGGTACGCGGTCGGCCTCGTGGGCATCGGAGAGATCCGACGATGGCGATTCCGAGATCGTTCGAGAGGTTTCGGGGCGCGCAATTGGCTCCGGTCGTCGATACGCCGTCCGCGACGTGCACAAAGGGGAGGGAGGACACAAACAAAACGAGTGCGATCATACCAGTACTAAAGCACCAGATCCCATCAGAACTTCGAAGTTAAGCCTGCTTGGGCGAGAGTAGTAGTAGGATGGGTGACCCCCTGGGAAGTCCTCGTGTTGCACTCCTTTTTGCGCCCCGAGCAGCCAAAAGACTTGCTTAACTCTCCTTTACGCTTTTCGATTCTTCCAGAATTATGGCCAACAATAAATATATTGTCAACGTATAGCAGGAGAATAATGAAATCATCATCTAAAAATTTCTTCGTAAACATGCAATGATCAGATATGGTTCTAGGATGGGTGACCCCCTGGGAAGTCCGCGTGTTGCACTCCTTTTTGTGCCCCGAGCGGCCAAAACCTCTCCCGTCGACCTCCGAGGCGATGATTTTGGGCCTCGGAATTTGCCGTGACCGCTACGCAGTCAGTCTCGTGGGGCTCGAAGAGAGCTTTCCGTAATGGGGCCGCAATAGCGATTCCGAGTTCGTTCGAGAAAGTCCGGATGGTTTCGGCGCGCGCTTGCCGTGTCCGATACGCGGTCGGCCTCGTGGGCATCGGAGAGATCCGACGACGGCGATTCCGAGATCGTTCGAGAGGTTTCGGGGTGCGCAATGGGCTCCGGTCGTCGATACGCCGTCCGCGACGTGCGCAAAGGGGAGGTAGGACGCAAACAAAACGAGTGCGATCATACCAGCACTAAAGCACCGGATCCCATCAGAACTCCGAAGTTAAGCGTGCTTGGGCGAGAGTAGTACTAGGATGGGTGACCCCCTAGGAAGTCCTCGTGTTGCACTCCTTTTTGCGACCCGAGCGGCCAAAAGACTTGCTTAACTCTCCTTTACGGCTTTCGATTCTTCCAGCATTATGGCCAACAATAAATATATCGTTAACGTATAGCAGGAGAATAATGAAATCATCATCTAAAAATTTCTTCGTAAACATGCAATGATCAGATATGGTTCTAGGATGGGTGACCCCCTGGGAAGTCCTCGTGTTGCACTCCTTTTTGCGCCCCGAGCGGCCAAAACCTCTCCCGTCGACCTCCGAGGCGATGGTTTTGGGCCTCGAAATTTGCCGTGACCGCTACGCCGTCAGTCTCGTGGGGCTCGGAGAGAGCTTTACGGAATGGGGCCGCAATAGCGATTCCGAGTTCGTTCGAGAAAGTCCGGATGGTTTCGGCGCGCGCTTGCCGTGTCCGGTACGCGGTCGGCCTCGTGGGCATCGGAGAGATCCGACGATAGCGATTCCGAGATCGTTCGAGAGGTTTCGGGGCGCGCAATGGGCTCCGGTCGTCGATACGCCGTCCGCGACGTGCACAAAGGGGAGCGAGGACGCAAACAAAACGAGTGCGATCATACCAGTACTAAAGCATCGGATCCCATCAGAACTCCGAAGTTAAGCGTGCTTGGGCGAGAGTAGTACTAGGATGGGTGACCCCCTGGGAAGTCTTCGTGTTGCACTCCTTTTTACGCCCCGAGTGGCCAAAAGACTTGCTTAACTCTCCTTTACGCTTTTCGCTTCTTCCAGCATTATGGCCAACAATAAATATATCGTCAACGTATAGCAGGAGAATAATGAAATCATCATCTAAAAATTTCTTCGTAAACATGCAATGATCAGATATGGTTCTAGGATGGGTGACCCCCTGGGAAGTCCTCGTGTTGCACTCCTTTTTGCGCCCCGAGCGGCCAAAACCTCTCCCGTCGACCTCCGAGGCGATGGTTTTGGGCCTCAGAATTTGCCGTGACCGCTACGCTGTCAGTCTCGTTGCGCTCGGAGAGAGCTTTCCGGAAAGGGGCCGCAATAGCGATTCCGAGTTCGTTCGAGAAAGTCCAGATGGTTTCGGCGCGCGCTTGCCGTGTCCGGTACGCGGTCGGCCTCGTGGGCATCGGAGAGATCCGACGATGGCGATTCCGAGATCGTTCGAGAGGTTTCGGGGCGCGCAATGGGCTCCGGTCGTCGATACGCCGTCCGCGACGTGCACAAAGGGGAGGGAGGACGCAAACAAAGCGAGTGCGATCATACCAGTACTAAAGCACCAGATCCCATCAGAACTCCGAAGTTAAGCGTGCTTGGGCGAGAGTAGTACTAGGATGGGTGACCCCTTGGGAAGTCCTCGTGTTGCACTCCTTTTTGCGCCCCGAGCAGCCAAAAGACTTGCTTAACTCTCCTTTACGCTTTTCGATTCTTCCAGAATTATGGCCAACAATAAATATATTGTCAACGTATAGCAGGAGAATAATGAAATCATCATCTAAAAATTTCTTCGTAAACATGCAATGATCAGATATGGTTCTAGGATGGGTGACCCCCTGGGAAGTCCTCGTGTTGCACTCCTTTTTGCGCCCCGAGCGGCCAAAACCTCTCCCGTCGACCTCCGAGGCGATGGTTTTGGGCCTCGAAATTTGCCGTGACCGCTACGCCGTCAGTCTCGTGGGGCTCGGAGAGAGCTTTACGGAATGGGGCCGCAATAGCGATTCCGAGTTCGTTCGAGAAAGTCCGGATGGTTTCGGCGCGCGCTTGCCGTGTCCGGTACGCGGTCGGCCTCGTGGGCATCGGAGAGATCCGACGATAGCGATTCCGAGATCGTTCGAGAGGTTTCGGGGCGCGCAATGGGCTCCGGTCGTCGATACGCCGTCCGCGACGTGCACAAAGGGGAGCGAGGACGCAAACAAAACGAGTGCGATCATACCAGTACTAAAGCATCGGATCCCATCAGAACTCCGAAGTTAAGCGTGCTTGGGCGAGAGTAGTACTAGGATGGGTGACCCCCTGGGAAGTCCTCGTGTTGCACTCCTTTTTACGCCCCGAGTGGCCAAAAGACTTGCTTAACTCTCCTTTACGCTTTTCGCTTCTTCCAGCATTATGGCCAACAATAAATATATCGTCAACGTATAGCAGGAGAATAATGAAATCATCATCTAAAAATTTCTTCGTAAACATGCAATGATCAGATATGGTTCTAGGATGGGTGACCCCCTGGGAAGTCCTCGTGTTGCACTCCTTTTTGCGCCCCGAGCGGCCAAAACCTCTCCCGTCGACCTCCGAGGCGATGGTTTTGGGCCTCGAAATTTGCCGTGACCGCTACGCCGTCAGTCTCGTGGGGCTCGGAGAGAGCTTTACGGAATGGGGCCGCAATAGCGATTCCGAGTTCGTTCGAGAAAGTCCGGATGGTTTCGGCGCGCGCTTGCCGTGTCCGGTACGCGGTCGGCCTCGTGGGCATCGGAGAGATCCGACGATAGCGATTCCGAGATCGTTCGAGAGGTTTCGGGGCGCGCAATGGGCTCCGGTCGTCGATACGCCGTCCGCGACGTGCGCAAAGGGGAGGTAGGACGCAAACAAAACGAGTGCGATCATACCAGCACTAAAGCACCGGATCCCATCAGAACTCCGAAGTTAAGCGTGCTTGGGCGAGAGTAGTACTAGGATGGGTGACCCCCTAGGAAGTCCTCGTGTTGCACTCCTTTTTGCGACCCGAGCGGCCAAAAGACTTGCTTAACTCTCCTTTACGGCTTTCGATTCTTCCAGCATTATGGCCAACAATAAATATATCGTTAACGTATAGCAGGAGAATAATGAAATCATCATCTAAAAATTTCTTCGTAAACATGCAATGATCAGATATGGTTCTAGGATGGGTGACCCCCTGGGAAGTCCTTGTGTTGCACTCCTTTTTGCGCCCCGAGCGGCCAAAACCTCTCCCGTCGACCTCCGAGGCGATGGTTTTGGGCCTCGAAATTTGCCGTGACCGCTACGCCGTCAGTCTCGTGGGGCTCGGAGAGAGCTTTACGGAATGGGGCCGCAATAGCGATTCCGAGTTCGTTCGAGAAAGTCCGGATGGTTTCGGCGTGCGCTTACCGTGTCCGATACGCGGTCGGCCTCGTGGGCATCGGAGAGATCCGACGATGGCGATTCCAAGATCGTTCGAGAGGTTTCGGGGCGCGCAATGGGCTCCGGTCGTCGATACGCCGTCCACGACGTGCACAAAGGGGAGGTAGGACGCAAACAAAACGAGTGCGATCATACCAGCACTAAAGCACCGGATCCCATCAGAACTCCGAAGTTAAGCGTGCTTGGGCGAGAGTAGTACTAGGATGGGTGACCCCCTGGGAAGTCCTCGTGTTGCACTCCTTTTTGTGACCCGAGCGGCCAAAAGACTTGCTTAACTCTCCTTTACGCTTTTCGATTCTTCCAGCATTATGGCCAACAATAAATATATCGTTAACGTATAGCAGGAGAATAATGAAATCAACATCTAAAAATTTCTTCGGAAACATGCAATGATCAGATATGGTTCTAGGATGGGTGACCCCCTGGGAAGTCCTCGTGTTGCACTCCTTTTTGCGCCCCGAGCGGCCAAAACCTCTCCCGTCGACATCCGAGGCGATGGTTTTGGGCCTCGGAATTTGCCGTGACCGCTACGCTGTCAGTCTCGTTGCGCTCGGAGAGAGCTTTCCGGAAAGGGGCCGCAATAGCGATTCCGAGTTCGTTCGAGAAAGTCCAGATGGTTTCGGCGCGCGCTTGCCGTGTCCGGTACGCGGTCGGCCTCGTGGGCATCGGAGAGATCCGACGATGGCGATTCCGAGATCGTTCGAGAGGTTTCGGGGCGCGCAATGGGCTCCGGTCGTCGATACGCCGTCCGCGACGTGCACAAAGGGGAGGGAGGACGCAAACAAAACGAGTGCGATCATACCAGTACTAAAGCACCAGATCCCATCAGAACTCCGAAGTTAAGCCTGCTTGGGCGAGAGTAGTAGTAGGATGGGTGACCCCCTGGGAAGTCCTCGTGTTGCACTCCTTTTTGCGCCCCGAGCAGCCAAAAGACTTGCTTAACTCTCCTTTACGCTTTTCGATTCTTCCAGAATTATGGCCAACAATAAATATATTGTCAACGTATAGCAGGAGAATAATGAAATCATCATCTAAAAATTTCTTCGTAAACATGCAATGATCAGATATGGTTCTAGGATGGGTGACCCCCTGGGAAGTCCGCGTGTTGCACTCCTTTTTGTGCCCCGAGCGGCCAAAACCTCTCCCGTCGACCTCCGAGGCGATGGTTTTGGGCCTCGGAATTTGCCGTGACCGCTACGCAGTCAGTCTCGTGGGGCTCGGAGAGAGCTTTCCGTAATGGGGCCGCAATAGCGATTCCGAGTTCGTTCGAGAAAGTCCGGATGGTTTCGGCGCGCGCTTGCCGTGTCCGATACGCGGTCGGCCTCGTGGGCATCGGAGAGATCCGACGACGGTGATTCCGAGATCGTTCGAGAGGTTTCGGGGCGCGCAATGGGCTCCAGTCATCGATACGCCGTCCGCGACGTGCACAAAGGGGAGGTAGGACGCAAACAAAACGAGTGCGATCATACCAGCACTAAAGCACCGGATCCCATCAGAACTCCGAAGTTAAGCGTGCTTGGGCGAGAGTAGTACTAGGATGGGTGACCCCCTAGGAAGTCCTCGTGTTGCACTCCTTTTTGCGACCCGAGCGGCCAAAAGACTTGCTTAACTCTCCTTTACGCTTTTCGATTCTTCCAGCATTATGGCCAACAATAAATATATCGTTAACGTATAGCAGGAGAATAATGAAATCATCATCTAAAAATTTCTTCGTAAACATGCAATGATCAGATATGGTTCTAGGATGGGTGACCCCCTGGGAAGTCCTCGTGTTGCACTCCTTTTTGCGCCCCGAGCGGCCAAAACCTCTCCCGTCGACCTCCGAGGCGATGGTTTTGGGCCTCGAAATTTGCCGTGACCGCTACGCCGTCAGTCTCGTGGGGCTCGGAGAGAGCTTTCCGGAATGGGGCCGCAATAGCGATTCCGAGTTCGTTCGAGAAAGTCCGGATGGTTTCGGCGCGCGCTTGCCGTGTCCAGTACGCGGTCGGCCTCGTGGGCATCGGAGAGATCCGACGATAGCGATTCCGAGATCGTTCGAGAGGTTTCGGGGCGCGCAATGGGCTCCGGTCGTCGATACGCCGTCCGCGACGTGCACAAAGGGGAGGGAGGACGCAAACAAAACTAGTGCGATCATACCAGTACTAAAGCACCGGATCCCATCAGAACTCCGAAGTTAAGCGTGCTTGGGCGAGAGTAGTACTAGGATGGGTGACCCCCTGGGAAGTCCTCGTGTTGCACTCCTTTTTACGCCCCGAGTGGCCAAAAGACTTGCTTAACTCTCCTTTACGCTTTTCGCTTCTTCCAGCATTGTGGCCAACAATAAATATATCGTCAACGTATAGCAGGAGAATAATGAAATCATCATCTAAAAATTTCTTCGTAAACACGCAATGATCAGATATGGTTCTAGGATGGGTGACCCCCTGGGAAGTCCTCGTGTTGCACTCCTATTTGCGCCCCGAGCGGCCAAAACCTCTCCCGTCGACCTCCGAGGCGATGGTTTTGGGCCTCAGAATTTGCCGTGACCGCTACGCAGTCAGTCTCGTGGGGCTCGGAGAGAGCTTTCCGTAATGGGGCCGCAATAGCGATTCCGAGTTCGTTCGAGAAAGTCCGGATGGTTTCGGCGCGCGCTTGCCGTGTCCGATACGCGGTCGGCCTCGTGGGCATCGGAGAGATCCGACGACGGCGATTCCGAGATCGTTCGAGAGGTTTCGGGGCGCGCAATGGGCTCCGGTCGTCGATACGCCGTCCACGACGTGCACAAAGGGGAGGTAGGACGCAAACAAAACGAGTGCGATCATACCAGCACTAAAGCACCGGATCCCATCAAAACTCCGAAGTTAAGCGTGCTTGGGCGAGAGTAGTACTAGGATGGGTGACCCCCTGGGAAGTCCTCGTGTTGCACTCCTTTTTGTGACCCGAGCGGCCAAAAGACTTGCTTAACTCTCCTTTACGCTTTTCGATTCTTCCAGCATTATGGCCAACAATAAATATATCGTTAACGTATAGCAGGAGAATAATGAAATCATCATCTAAAAATTTCTTCGGAAACATGCAATGATCAGATATGGTTCTAGGATGGGTGACCCCCTGGGAAGTCCTCGTGTTGCACTCCTTTTTGCGCCCAGAGCGGCCAAAACCTCTCCCGTCGACATCCGAGGCGATGGTTTTGGGCCTCGGAATTTGCCGTGACCGCTACGCTGTCAGTCTCGTTGGGCTCGGAGAGAGCTTTCCGGAAAGGGGCCGCAATAGCGATTCCGAGTTCGTTCGAGAAAGTCCGGATGGTTTCGGCGCGCGCTTGCCGTGTCCGGTACGCGGTCGGCCTCGTGGGCATCGGAGAGATCCGACGATGGCGATTCCGAGATCGTTCGAGAGGTTTCGGGGCGCGCAATGGGCTCCGATCGTCGATACGCCGTCCGCGACGTGCACAAAGGGGAGGGAGGACGCAAACAAAACGAGTGCGATCATACCAGTACTAAAGCACCAGATCCCATCAGAACTCCGAAGTTAAGCCTGCTTGGGCGAGAGTAGTAGTAGGATGGGTGACCCCCTGGGAAGTCCTCGTGTTGCACTCCTTTTTGCGCCCCGAGCAGCCAAAAGACTTGCTTAACTCTCCTTTACGCTTTTCGATTCTTCCAGAATTATGGCCAACAATAAATATATTGTCAACGTATAGCAGGAGAATAATGAAATCATCATCTAAAAATTTCTTCGTAAACATGCAATGATCAGATATGGTTCTAGGATGGGTGACCCCCTGGGAAGTCCGCGTGTTGCACTCCTTTTTGTGCCCCGAGCGGCCAAAACCTCTCCCGTCGACCTCCGAGGCGATGGTTTTGGGCCTCGGAATTTGCCGTGACCGCTACGCAGTCAGTCTCGTGGGGCTCGGAGAGAGCTTTCCGTAATGGGGCCGCAATAGCGATTCCGAGTTCGTTCGAGAAAGTCCGGATGGTTTCGGCGCGCGCTTGCCGTGTCCGATACGCGGTCGGCCTCGTGGGCATCGGAGAGATCCGACGACGGCGATTCCTAGATCGTTCGAGAGGTTTTGGGGCGCGCAATGGGCTCCGGTCGTCGATACGCCGTCCGCGACGTGCACAAAGGGGAGGTAGGACGCAAACAAAACGAGTGCGATCATACCAGCACTAAAGCACCGGATCCCATCAGAACTCCGAAGTTAAGCGTGCTTGGGCGAGAGTAGTACTAGGATGGGTGACCCCCTAGGAAGTCCTCGTGTTGCACTCCTTTTTGCGACCCGAGCGGCCAAAAGACTTGCTTAACTCTCCTTTACGCTTTTCGATTCTTCCAGCATTATGGCCAACAATAAATATATCGTTAACGTATAGCAGGAGAATAATGAAATCAACATCTAAAAATTTCTTCGTAAACATGCAATGATCAGATATGGTTCTAGGATGGGTGACCCCCTGGGAAGTCCTCGTGTTGCACTCCTTTTTGCGCCCCGAGCGGCCAAAACCTCTCCCGTCGACCTCCGAGGCGATGGTTTTGGGCCTCGAAATTTGCCGTGACCGCTACGCCGTCAGTCTCGTGGGGCTCGGAGAGAGCTTTCCGGAATGGGGCCGCAATAGCGATTCCGCGTTCGTTCGAGAAAGTCCGGATGGTTTCGGCGCGCGCTTGCCGTGTCCGGTACGCGGTCGGCCTCGTGGGCATCGGAGAGATCCGACGATAGCGATTCCGAGATCGTTCGAGAGGTTTCGGGGCGCGCAATGGGCTCCGGTCGTCGATACGCCGTCCGCGACGTGCACAAAGGGGAGGGAGGACGCAAACAAAACGAGTGCGATCATACCAGTACTAAAGCACCGGATCCCATCAAAACTCCGAAGTTAAGCGTGCTTGGGCAAGAGTAGTACTAGGATGGGTGACCCCCTGGGAAGTCCTCGTGTTGCACTCCTTTTTACGCCCCGAGTGGCCAAAAGACTTGCTTAACTCTCCTTTACGCTTTTCGCTTCTTCCAGCATTATGGCCAACAATAAATATATCGTCAACGTATAGCAGGAGAATAATGAAATCATCATCTAAAAATTTCTTCGTAAGCATGCAATGATCAGATATGGTTCTAGGATGGGTGACCCCCTGGGAAGTCCTCGTGTTGCACTCCTATTTGCGCCCCGAGCGGCCAAAACCTCTCCCGTCGACCTCCGAGGCGATGGTTTTGGGCCTCAGAATTTGCCGTGACCACTACGCAGTCAGTCTCGTGGGGCTCGGAGAGAGCTTTCCGTAATGGGGCCGCAATAGCGATTCCGAGTTCGTTCGAGAAAGTCCGGATGGTTTCGGCGCGCGCTTACCGTGTCCGATATGCGGTCGGCCTCGTGGGCATCGGAGAGATCCGACGATGGCGATTCCGAGATCGTTCGAGAGGTTTCGGGGCGCGCAATGGGCTCCGGTCGTCGATACGCCGTCCGCGACGTGCACAAAGGGGAGGGAGGACGCAAACAAAGCGAGTGCGATCATACCAGTACTAAAGCACCAGATCCCATCAGAACTCCGAAGTTAAGCTTGCTTGGGCGAGAGTAGTACTAGGATGGGTGACCCCCTGGGAAGTCCTCGTGTTGCACTCCTTTTTGCGCCCCGAGCAGCCAAAAGACTTGCTTAACTCTCCTTTACGCTTTTCGATTCTTCCAGCATTATGGCCAACAATAAATATATCGTCAACGTATAGCAGGAGAATAATGAAATCATTATCTAAAAATTTCTTCGTAAACATGCAATGATCATATATGGTTCTAGGATGGGTGACCCCCTGGGAAGTCCTCGTGTTGCACTCCTTTTTGTGCCCCGAGCGGCCAAAACCTCTCCCGTCGACCTCCGAGGCGATGGTTTTGGGCCTCGGAATTTGCCGTGACCGCTACGCAGTCAGTCTCGTGGGGCTCGAAGAGAGCTTTCCGTAATGGGGCCGCAATAGCGATTCCGAGTTCGTTCGAGAAAGTCCGGATGGTTTCGGCGCGCGCTTGCCGTGTCCGATACGCGGTCGGCCTCGTGGGCATCGGAGAGATCCGACGATGGCGATTCCGAGATCGTTCGAGAGGTTTCGGGGCGCGCAATGGGCTCCGGTCGTCGATACGCCGTCCGCGACGTGCACAAAGGGGAGGTAGGACGCAAACAAAACGAGTGCGATCATACCAGCACTAAAGCACCGGATCCCATCAAAACTCCGAAGTTAAGCGTGCTTGGGCTTGAGTAGTACTAGGATGGGTGACCCCCTGGGAAGTCCTTGTGTTGCACTCCTTTTTGTGACCCGAGCGGCCAAAAGACTTGCTTAACTCTCCTTTACGCTTTTCGATTCTTCCAGCATTATGGCCAACAATAAATATATCGTTAACGTATAGCAGGAGAATAATGAAATCATCATCTAAAAATTTCTTCGGAAACATGCAATGATCAGATATGGTTCTAGAATGGGTGACCCCCTGGGAAGTCCTCGTGTTGCACTCCTTTTTGCGCCCCGAGCGGCCAAAACCTCTCCCGTCGACCTCCGAGGCGATGGTTTTGGGCCTCGGAATTTGCCGTGACCGCTACGCAGTCAGTCTCGTGGGGCTCGGAGAGAGCTTTCCGTAATGGGGCCGCAATAGCGATTCCGAGTTCGTTCGAGAAAGTCCGGATGGTTTCGGCGCGCGCTTGCCGTGTCCGATACGCGGTCGGCCTCGTGGGCATCGGAGAGATCCGACGATGGCGATTCCGAGATCGTTCGAGAGGTTTCGGGGCGCGCAATGGGCTCCGGTCGTCGATACGCCGTCCGCGACGTGCACAAAGGGGAGGTAGGACGCAAACAAAACTAGTGCGATCATACCAGCACTAAAGCACCGGATCCCATCAAAACTCCGAAGTTAAGCGTGCTTGGGCGAGAGTAGTACTAGGATGGGTGACCCCCTGGGAAGTCCTCGTGTTGCACTACTTTTTGCGCCCCGAGCGGCCAAAAGACTTGCTTAACTCTCCTTTACGCTTTTCGATTCTTCCAGCATTATGGCCAACAATAAATATATCGTTAACGTATAGCAGGAGAATAATGAAATCATCATCTAAAAATTTCTTCGTAAACATGCAATGATCAGATATGGTTCTAGGATGGGTGACCCCCTGGGAAGTCCTCGTGTTGCACTCCTTTTTGCGCCCCGAGCGGCCAAAACCTCTCCCGTCGACCTCCGAGGCGATGGTTTTGGGCCTCGGAATTTGCCGTGACCGCGACGCAGTCAGTCTCGTGGGGCTCGGAGAGAGCTTTCCGGAATGGGGCCGCAATAGCGATTCCGAGTTCGTTCGAGAAAGTCCGGATGGTTCGGCGCGCGCTTGCCGTGTCCGGTACGCGGTCGGCCTCGTGGGCATCGGAGAGATCCGACGATGGTGATTCCGAGATCGTTCGAGAGGTTTCGGGGCGCGCAATGGGCTCCGGTCGTCGATACGCCGTCCGCGACGTGCACGAAGGGGAGGGAGGACGCAAACAAAACGAGTGCGATCATACCAGCACTAAAGCACCGGATCCCATCAGAACTCCGAAGTTAAGCGTGCTTGGGCGAGAGTGGTACTAGGATGGGTGACCCCCTGGGAAGTCCTCGTGTTGCACTCCTTTTTGCGCCCCGAGCAGCCAAAAGACTTGCTGAACTCTCCTTTACGCTTTTCGATTCTTCCAGCATTATGGCCAACAAAAAATATATCGTCAACGTATAGCAGGAGAATAATGAAATCATCATCTAAAAATTTCTTCGTAAACATGCAATGATCAGATATGGTTCTAGGATGGGTGACCCCTTGGGAAGTCCTCGTGTTGCACTCCTTTTTGTGCCCCGAGCGGCCAAAACCTCTCCCGTCGACCTCCGAGGCGATGGTTTTGGGCCTCGGAATTTGCCGTGACCGCGACGCAGTCAGTCTCGTGGGGCTCGGAGAGAGCTTTTCGGAATGGAGCCGCAATAGCGATTCCGAGTTCGTTTGAGAAAGTCCGTATGGTTTCGGCGCACGCTTGCCATGTCCGGTACGCGGTCGGCCTCGTGGGCATCGGAGAGATCCGACGAAGGCGATTCCGAGATCGTTCGAGAGGTTTCGGGGCGCGCAATGGGCTCCGGTCGTCGATACGCCGTCCGCGACGTGCACAAAGGGGAGGGAGGACACAGACAAAACCAGTGCGATCATACCAGCACTAAAGCACCGGATCCCATCAGAACTCCGAAGTTAAGCTTGCTTGGGCGAGAGTAGTACTAGGATGGGTGACCCCCTGGGAAGTCCTCGTGTTACACTCCTTTTTGCGCCCCGAGCGGCCAAAAGACTTGCTTAACTCTCCTTTCCGCTTTTCGATTCTTCCAGCATTATGGCCAACAATAAATATATCGTTAACGTATAGCAGGAGAATAATGAAATCATCATCAAAAAATTTCTTCGTAAACATGCAATGATCAGATATGGTTATAGGATGGGTCACCCCCTGGGAAGTCCTCGTGTTGCACTCCTTTTTGCGCCCCGAGCGGCCAAAACCTCTCCCGTCGACCTCCGAGGCGATGGTTTTGGGCCTCGGAATTTGCCGTGACCGCGACGCAGTCAGTCTCGTGGGGCTCGGAGAGAGCTTTCCGGAATGGGGCCGCAATAGCGATTCCGAGTTCGTTCGAGAAAGTCCGGATGGTTTCGGTGCGCGCTTGCCGTGTCCGGTACGCGGTCGGCCTCGTGGGCATCGGAGAGATCCGACGATGGCGATTCCGAGATCGTTCGAAAGGTTTCGGGGCGCGCAATGGGCTCCGGTCGTCGATACGCCGTCCGCGACGGGCACAAAGGGGAGGGAGGACGCAAACAAAACGAGTGCGATCATACCAGCACTAAAGCACCGGATCCCATCAGAACTCCGAAGTTAAGCGTGCTTCGGCGAGAGTAGTACTAGGATGGGTGACCCCCTGGGAAGTCCTCGTGTTGCACTCCTTTTTGCGCCCCGAGCGGCCAAAAGACTTGCTTAACTCTCCTTTACGCTTTTCGATTCTTCCAGCATTACGGCCAACAATAAATATATCGTTAACTTATAGCAGGAGAATAATGAAATCATCATCTAAAAATTTCTTCGTAAACATGCAATGATCAGATATGGTTCTAGGATGGGTGACCCCTTGGGAAGTCCTCGTGTTGCACTCCTTTTTGCGCCCCGAGCGGCCAAAACCTCTCCCGTCGACCTCTGAGTCGATGGTTTTGGGCCTCGGAATTTGCCGTGACCGCTACGCAGTCAGTCTCGTGGGGCTCGGAGAGAGCTTTCCGGAATGGGGCCGCAATAGCGATTCCGAGTTCGTTCGAGAAAGTCCGGATGGTTTCGGCGCGCGCTTGCCGTGTCCGGTACGCGGTCGGCCTCGTGGGCATCGGAGAGATCCGACGATGGCGATTCCGAGATCGTTTGAGAGGTTTCGGGGCGCGCAATGGGCTCCGGTCGTCGATACGCCGTCCGCGACGTGCACAAAGGCGAGGGAGGACGCAAACAAAACGAGTGCGATCATACCAGCACTAATGCACCGGATCACATCAGAACTCCGAAGTTAAGCGTGCTTGGGCGAGAGTAGTACGAGGATGGGTGACCCCCTGGGAAGTCCTCGTGTTGCACTCCTTTTTGCGCCCCGAGCGGCCAAAAGACTTGCTTAACTCTCCTTTAGGCTTTTCGATTCTTCCAGCATTATGGCCAACAATAAATATATCGTTAACGTATAGCAGGAGAATAATGAAATCATCATCTAAAAATTTCTTCGTAAACATGTAATGATCAGATATGGTTCTAGGATGGGTTACCCCCTGGGAAGTCCTCGTGTTGCACTCCTTTTTGCGCCCCGAGCGGCCAAAACCTCTCCCGTCGACCTCCGAGGCGATGGTTTTGGGCCTCGGAATTTGCCGTGACCACTACGCAGTCAATCTCGTGGGGCTCGGAGAGAGCTTTCCGGAATGGGGCCGCAATAGCGATTCCGAGTTCGTTCGAGAAAGTCCGGATGGTTTCGGCGCGCGCTTGCCGTGTCCGGTACGCGGTCGGCCTCGTGGGCATCGGAGAGATCCGATGATGGCGATTCCGAGATCGTTCAAGAGGTTTCGGGGCGCGCAATGGGCTCCGGTCGTCGATACGCCGTCCGCGACGTGCACAAAGGGGAGGGAGGACGCAAACAAAATGAGTGCGATCATACCAGCACTAAAGCACCGGATCCCATCAGAACTCCGAAGTTAAGCGTGCTTGGGCGAGAGTAGTACTAGGATGGGTGACCCCCTAGGAAGTCCTCGTGTTGCACTCCTTTTTGCGCCCCGAGCGGCCAAAAGACTTGCTTAACTCTCCTTTACGCTTTTCGATTCTTCCAGCATGATGACCAACAATAAATATATCGTTAACGTATAGTAGGAGAATAATGAAATCATCATCTAAAAATTTCTTTGTAAACATGCAATGATCAGATATGGTTCTAGGATGGGTGACCCCCTGGGAAGTCCTCGTGTAGCACTCCTTTTTGCGCCCCGAGCGGCCAAAACCTCTCCCGTCGACCTCCGAGGCGATGGTTTTGGGCCTCGGAATTTGCCGTGACCACGACGCAGTCAGTCTCATGGGGCTCGGAGAGAGCTTTCCGGAATGGGGCCGCAATAGCGATTCCGAGTTCGTTCGAGAAAGTCCGGATGGTTTCGGCGCGCGCTTGCCGTGTCCGGTACGCGGTCGGCCTCGTGGGCATCGGAGAGATCCGACGATGGCGATTCCGAGATCGTTCGAAAGGTTTCGGGGCGCGCAATGGGCTCCGGTCGTCGATACGCCATCCGCGACGTACACAAAGGGGAGGGAGGACGCAAACAAAACGAGTGCGATCATACCAGCACTAAAGCACCGGATCCCATCAGATCTCTGAAGTTAAGCGTGCTAGGGCGAGAGTAGTACTAGGATGGGTGACCCCCTGGGAAGTCCTCGTGTTGCACTACTTTTTGCGCCCCGAGCGGCCAAAAGACTTGCTTAACTCTCCTTTACGCTTTTCGATTCTTCCAGCATTATGGCCAACAATAAATATATCGTTAACGTATAGCAGGAGAATAATGAAATCATCATCTAAAAATTTCTTCGTAAACATGCAATGATCAGATATGGTTCTAGGAAGGGTGACCCCCTGGGAAGTCCTCGTGTTGCACTCCTTTTTGCGCCCCGAGCGGCCAAAACCTCTCCCGTCGACCTCCGAGGCGATGGTTTTGGGCCTCGGAATTTGCCGTGACCGCGACGCAGTCAGTCTCGTGGGGCTCGGAGAGAGCTTTCCGTAATGGGGCAGCAATAGCGATTCCGAGTTCGTTCGAGAAAGTCCGGATGGTTTCGGCGCGCGCTTGCCATGTCCGGTACGCGGTCGTCCTCGTGGGCATCGGAGAGATCCGACGATGGCGATTCCGAGATCGTTCGAGAGGTTTCGGGGCGCGCAATGGGCTCCGGTCGTCGATACGCCGTCCGCGACGTGCACAAAGGGGGGGGAGGACGCAAACAAAACGAGTGCGATCATACCAGCACTAAAGCATGAGATCCCATCAAAACTCCGAAGTTAAGCGTGCTTGAGCGAGAGTAGTACTAGGATGGGTGACCCCTTGGGAAGTCCTCGTGTTGCACTCCTTTTTGCGCCCCGAGCGGCCAAAAGACTTGCTTAACTCTCCTTTACGCTTTTCGATTCTTCCAGCATTATTGCCAACAATAAATATATCGTTAACGTATAGCAGGAGAATAATGAAATCATCATCTAAAAATTTCTTCGTAAACATGCAATGATCAGATATGGTTCTAGGATGGGTGACCCCCTGGGAAGTCCTCGTGTTGCACTCCTTTTTGCGTCCCGAGCGGCCAAAACCTCTCCCGTCGACCTCCGAGGCGATGGTTTTGGGCCTCGGAATTTGCCGTGACCGCTACGCAGTCAGTCTCGTGGGGCTCGGAGAGAGCTTTCCGGAATGGGGCCGCAATAGCGATTCCGAGTTCGTTCGAGAAAGTCCGGATGGTTTCGGCGCGCGCTTGCCGTGTCCGGTACGCGGTCGGCCTCGTGGGCATCGGAGAGATCCGACGATGGCGATTCCGAGATCGTTTGAGAGGTTTCGGGGCGCGCAATGGGCTCCGGTCGTCGATACGCCGTCCGCGACGTGCACAAAGGGGAGGGAGGACGCAAACAAAACGAGTGTTATCATACAAGCACTAAAGCACCGGATCGCATCAGAACTCCGAAGTTAAGCGTGCTTGGGCGAGATTAGTACTAGGATGGGTGACCCCCGGGGAAGTCCTCGTGTTGCACTCCTTTTTGCGCCCCGAGCGGCCAAAAGACTTGCTTAACTCTCCTTTATGCTTTTCGATTCTTCCAGCATTATGGCCAACAATAAATATATCGTTAACGTATAGCAGGAGAATAATGAAATCATCATCGAAAAATTTCTTCGTAAACATGCAATGATCAGATATGGTTATAGGATGGGTGACCCCCTGGGAAGTCCTCGTGTTGCACTCCTTTTTGCGCCCCGAGCGGCCAAAACCTCTCCCGTCGAACTCCGAGGCGATGGTTTTGGGCCTCGGAATTTGCCGTGAACGCGACGCAGTCACTCACGTGGGGCTCGGAGAGAGCATTCCGGAATGGGGCCGCAATAGCGATTCCGAGTTCGTTCGAGAAAGTCCGGATGGTTTCGGCACGCGCTTGCCATGTCCGGTACGCGGTTGGCCTCGTGGGCATCGGAGAGATCCGACGATGGCGATTCCGAGATCGTTCGAGAGGTTTCGGGGCGCGCAATGGGCTCTGATCGTCGATACGCCGTCCGCGACGTGCACAAAGGGGAGGGAGGACGCAAACAAAACGAGTGCGATCATACCAGCACTAATGCACCGGATCCCATCAGAACTCCGAAGTTAAGCGTACTTGGGCGAGAGTAGTACTAGGATGGGTGACCCCCTGGGAAGTCCTCGTGTTGCACTCCTTTTTGCGCCCCGAGCGGCCAAAAGACTTGCTTAACTCTCCTTTACGCTTTTCGATTCTTCCAGCATTATGGCCAACAATAAATATATCGTTAACGTATAGCAGGAAAATAATGAAATCATCATCTAAAAATTTCTTCGTAAACATGTAATGATCAGATATGGTTCTAGGATGGGTGACCCCCTGGGAAGTCCTCGTGTTGCACTCCTTTTTGCGCCCCGAGCGGCCAAAACCTCTCCCGTCGACCTCCGAGGCGATGGTTTTGGGCCTCGGAATTTGCCGTGACCACTACGCAGTCAATCTCGTGGGGCTCGGAGAGAGCTTTCCGGAATGGGGCCGCAATAGCGATTCCGAGTTCGTTCGAGAAAGTCCGGATGGTTTCGGCGCGCGCTTGCCGTGTCCGGTACGCGGTCGGCCTCGTGGGCATCGGAGAGATCCGACGATAGTGATTCCGAGATCGTTCGAGAGGTTTCGGGGCGCGCAATGGGCTCCGGTCGTCGATACGCCGTCCGCGACTTGCACAAAGGGGAGGGAGGACGCAAACAAAACGAGTTTGATCATACAAGCACTAAAGCACCGGATCGCATCAGAACTCCGAAGTTAAGCGTGCTTGGGCGAGAGTAGTACTAGGATGGGTGACCCCCTGGGAAGTCCTCGTGTTGCACTCCTTTTTGCGCCCCGAGCAGCCAAAAGACTTGCTTAACTCTCCTTTACGCTTTTCGATTCTTCCAGCATTATGGCCAACAATAAATATATCATCAACGTATAGCAGGAGAATAATGAAATCATCATCTAAAAATTTCTTCGTAAACATGCAATGATCAGATATGGTTCTAGGATGGGTGACCCCCTGGGAAGTCCTCGTGTTGCACTCCTTTTTGTGCCCCGAGCAGCCAAAAGACTTGCTTAACTCTCCTTTACGCTTTTCGATTCTTCCAGCATTATGGCCAACAATAAATATATCATCAACGTATAGCAGGAGAATAATGAAATCATCATCTAAAAATTTCTTCGTAAACATGCAATGATCAGATATGGTTCTAGGATGGGTGACCCCCTGGGAAGTCCTCGTGTTGCACTCCTTTTTGCGCCCCGAGCGACCAAAACCTCTCCCGTCGACCTCCGAGGCGATGGTTTTGGGCCTCGGAATTTGCCGTGACCGCGACGCAGTCAGTCTCGTGGGGCTCGGAGAGAGCTTTCCGGAATGGGGCCGCAATAGCGATTCCGAGTTCGTTCGAGAAAGTCCGGATGGTTTCGGCGCGCGCTTGCCATGTCCGGTACGCGGTTTGCCTCGTGGGCATCAGAGAGATCCGACGATGGCGATTCCGAAATCGTTCGAGAGGTTTCGGGGCGCGCAATGGGCTCCGATCGTCGATACGCCGTCCGCGACGTGCACAAAGGGGAGGGAGGACGCAAACAAAACGAGTGCGATCATACCAGTACTAAAGCACCAGATCCCATCAGAACTCCGAAGTTAAGCCTGCTTGGGCGAGAGTAGTAGTAGGATGGGTGACCCCCTGGGAAGTCCTCGTGTTGCACTCCTTTTTGCGCCCCGAGCAGCCAAAAGACTTGCTTAACTCTCCTTTACGCTTTTCGATTCTTCCAGAATTATGGCCAACAATAAATATATTGTCAACGTATAGCAGGAGAATAATGAAATCATCATCTAAAAATTTCTTCGTAAACATGCAATGGTCAGATATGGTTCTAGGATGGGTGACCCCCTGGGAAGTCCTCGTGTTGCACTCCTATTTGCGCCCCGAGCGGCCAAAACCTCTCCCGTCGACCTCCGAGGCGATGGTTTTGGGCCTCAGAATTTGCCGTGACCGCTACGCAGTCAGTCTCGTGGGGCTCGGAGAGAGCTTTCCGTAATGGGGCCGCAATAGCGATTCCGAGTTCGTTCGAGAAAGTCCGGATGGTTTCGGCGCGCGCTTACCGTGTCCGATACGCGGTCGGCCTCGTGGGCATCGGAGAGATCCGACGATGGCGATTACGAGATCGTTCGAGAGGTTTCGGGGCGCGCAATGGGCTCCGATCGTCGATACGCCGTCCGCGACGTGCACAAAGGGGAGGGAGGACGCAAACAAAACGAGTGCGATCATACCAGCACTAATGCACCGGATCCCATCAGAACTCCGAAGTTAAGCGTACTTGGGCGAGAGTAGTACTAGGATGGGTGACCCCCTGGGAAGTCCTCGTGTTGCACTCCTTTTTGCGCCCCGAGCGGCCAAAAGACTTGCTTAACTCTCCTTTACGCTTTTCGATTCTTCCAGCATTATGGCCAACAATAAATATATCGTTAACGTATAGCAGGAAAATAATGAAATCATCATCTAAAAATTTCTTCGTAAACATGTAATGATCAGATATGGTTCTAGGATGGGTGACCCCCTGGGAAGTCCTCGTGTTGCACTCCTTTTTGCGCCCCGAGCGGCCAAAACCTCTCCCGTCGACCTCCGAGGCGATGGTTTTGGGCCTCGGAATTTGCCGTGACCACTACGCAGTCAATCTCGTGGGGCTCGGAGAGAGCTTTCCGGAATGGGGCCGCAATAGCGATTCCGAGTTCGTTCTAGAAAGTCCGGATGGTTTCGGCGCGCGCTTGCCGTGTCCGGTACGCGGTCGGCCTCGTGGGCATCGGAGAGATCCGACGATAGCGATTCCGAGATCGCTCGAGAGGTTTCGGGGCGCGCAATGGGCTCCGGTCGTCGATACGCCGTCCGCGACGTGCACAAAGGGGAGGGAGGACGCAAACAAAACGAGTGCGATCATACAAGCACTAAAGCACCGGATCCCATCAGAACTCCGAAGTTATGCGTGCTTGGGCGAGAGTAGTACTAGGATGGGTGACCCCCTGGGAAGTCCTCGTGTTGCACTCCTTTTGGCGCCCCGAGTGGCCAAAAGACTTGCTTAACTCTCCTTTACGCTTTTCGATTCTTCCAGCATTATGGCCAACAATAAATATATCGTTAACGTATAGCAGGAGAATAATGAAATCATCATCTAAAAATTTCTTCGTAAACATGCAATGATCAAATATGGTTCTAGGATGGGTGACCCCCTGGGAAGTCCTCGTGTTGCACTCCTTTTTACGCCCCGAGCGGCCAAAACCTCTCCCGTCGACCTCCGAGGCGATGGTTTTGGGCCTCGGAATTTGCCGTGACCACGACGCAGTCAGTCTCGTGGGGCTCGGAGAGAGCTTTCCGGAATGGAGCCGCAATAGCGATTCCGAGTTCGTTCGAGAAAGTCCGGATGGTTTCGGCGCGCGCTTGCCGTGTCCGGTACGCGGTCGGCCTCGTGGGCATCGGAGAGATCCGACGATGGCGATTCCGAGATCGTTCGAAAGGTTTCGGGGCGCGCAATGGGCTCCGGTCGTCGATACGCCGTCCGCGACGTGCACAAAGGGGAGGGAGGACGCAAACAAAACGAGTGCGATCATACCAGCACTAAAGCACCGGATCCCATCAGATCTCCGAAGTTAAGCGTGCTTGGGCGTGAGTAGTACTAGGATGGGTGACCCCCTGGGAAGTCCTCGTGTTGCACTCCTTTTTGCGCCCCGAGCGGCCAAAAGACTTGCTTAACTCTCCTTTACGCTTTTCGATTCTTCCAGCATTATGGCCAACAATAAATATATCGTTATCGTATAGCAGGAGAATAATGAAATCATCATCTAAAAATTTCTTCGTAAACATGCAATGATCAGATATGGTTCTAGGATGGGTGACCCCCTGGGAAGTCCTCGTGTTGCACTCCTTTTTGCGCCCCGAGCGGCCAAAACCTCTCCCGTCGACCTCCGAGGCGATGGTTTTGGGCCTCGAAATTTGCCGTGACCGCGACGCAGTCAGTCTCGTGGGGCTCGGAGAGAGCTTTCCGGAATGGGGCCGCAATAGCGATTCCGAGTTCGTTCGAGAAAGTCCGGATGGTTTCGGCGCGCGCTTGCCGTGTCCGGTACGCGGTCGGCCTCGTGGGCATCGGAGAGATCCGACGATGGCGATTCCGAGATCGTTCGAGAGGTTTCGGGGCGCGCAATGCGCTCCGGTTGTCGATACGCCGTCCGCGACGTGCACAAAGGGGAGGGAGGACGCAAACAAAATGAGTCCGATCATACCAGCACTAAAGCACCGGATCCCATCAGAACTCCGAAGTTAAGCGTGCTTGGGCGAGAGTAGTACTAGGATGGGTGACCCCTTGGGAAGTCCTCGTGTTGCACTCCTTTTTGCGCCCCGAGCGGCCAAAAGACTTGCTTAACTCTCCTTTACGCTTTTCGATTCTTCCAGCATTATGGCCAACAATAAATATATCGTTAACGTATAGCAGGAGAATAATGAAATCATCATCTAAAAATTTCTTCGTAAACATGCAATGATCAGATATGGTTCTAGGATGGGTGTCCCCCTGGGAAGTCCTCGTGTTGCACTCCTTTTTGCGCCCCGAGCGGCCAAAACCTCTCCCGTCGACCTCCGAGGCGATGGTTTTGGGCCTCGGAATTTGCCGTGACAGCTACGCAGTCAGTCTCGTGGGGTTCGGAGAGAGCTTTCCGGAATGGGGCCGCAATAGCGATTCCGAGTTCGTTCGAGAAAGTCCGGATGGTTTAGGCGCGCGCTTGCCGTGTCCGGTACGCGGTCGGCCTCGTGGGCATCGGAGAGATCCGACGATGGCGATTCCGAGATCGTTCGAGAGGTTTCGGGGCGCGCAATGGGCTCCGGTCGTCGATACGCCGTCCGCGACGTGCACAAAGGGGACGGAGGACGCAAACAAAATGAATGCGATCATACCAGCACTAAAGCATCGGATCCAATCAGAACTCCGAAGTTAAGCGTGCTTGGGCGAGAGTAGTACTAGAATGGGTGACCCCCTGGGAAGTCCTCGTGTTGCACTCCTTTTTGCGCCCCGAGCGGACAAAAGACTTGCTTAACTCTCCTTTACGCTTTTCGATTCTTCCAGCATTATGGCCAACAATAAATATATCGTTAACGTATAGCAGGAGAATAATGAAATCATCATCTAAAAATTTCTTCGTAAACATGCAATGATCAGATATGGTTCTAGGATGGGTGACCCCCTGGGAAGTCCTCGTGTTGCACTCCTTTTTGCGCCCCGAGCGACCAAAACCTCTCCCGTCGACCTCCGAGGCGATGGTTTTGGGCCTTGGAATTTGCCGTGACCGCGACGCAGTCAGTCTCGTGGGGCTCGGAGAGAGCTTTCCGGAATGGGGCCGCAATAGCGATTCCGAGTTCGTTCGAGAAAGTCCGGATGGTTTCGGAGCGCGCTTGCCGTGTCCGGTACGCGGTCGGCCTCGTGGGCATCGGAGAGATCCGACGATGGCGATTCCGAGATCGTTCGAGAGGTTTCGGGGCGCGCAATTGGCTCCGGTCGTCGATACGCCATCCGCGACGTGCACAAAGGGGACGGAGGACGCAAACAAAATGAGTGCGATCATACCAGCACTAAAGCACTGGATCCCATCAGAACTCCGAAGTTAAGCGTGCTTGGGTGAGAGTAGTACTAGGATGGGTGACCCCCTGGGAAGTCATCGTGTTGCATTCCTTTTTGCGCCCCGAGCGGCCAAAAGACTTGCTTAACTCTCCTTTACGCTTTTCGATTCTTCCAGCATTATGGCCAATAATAAATATATCGTTAACGTATAGCAGGAGAATAATGAAATCATCATCGAAAAATTTCTTCGTAAACATGCAATGATCAGATATGGTTATAGGATGGGTGGCCCCCTGGGAAGTCCTCGTGTTGCACTTCTTTTTGCGCCCCGAGCGGCCAAAACCTCTCCCGTCGACCTCCGAGGCGATGGTTTTGGGCCTCGGAATTTGTCGTGACCGCGACGCAGTCAGTCTCGTGGGGCTCGGAGAGAGCTTTCCGGAATGGGGCCGCAATAGCGATTCCGAGTTCGTTCGAGAAAGTCCGGATGGTTTCGGCGCGCGCTTGCCATGTCCGGTACGTGGTCGGCCTCGTGGGCATCGGAGAGATCCTACGATGGCGATTCTGAGATCGTTCGAGAGGTTTCGGGGCGCGCAATGGGCTCCGGTCGTCGATACGCCGTCCGCGACGTGCACAAAGGGGAGGGAGGACGCAAACAAAACGAGTGCTATCATACCAGCACTAATGCACCGGATCCCAATAGAACTCCGAAGTTAAGCGTGCTTGGGCGAGAGTAGTACTAGGATGGGTGACCCCCTGGGAAGTCCTCGTGTTGCACTCCTTTTTGCGCCCCGAGCGGCCAAAAGACTTGCTTAACTCTCCTTTACGCTTCCGCTCAAAACGAGTGCGATCATACCAGCACTAAAGCACCGGATCCCATCAGAACTGCGAAGTTAAACGTGCTTGGGCGAGAGTAGTACTAGGATGGGTGACCCCCTGGGAAGTCCTCGTGTTGCACTCATTTTTGCGCCCCGAGCGGCCAAAAGACTTGCTTAACTCTCCTTTACGCTTTTCGATTCTTCCAGCATTATGGCCAACATTAAATATATCGTTAACGTATAGCAGGAGAATAATGAAATCATCATCTAAAAATTTCTTCGTAAATATGCAATGATCAGATATGGTTCTAGGATGGGTGACCCCCTGGGAAGTCCTCGTGTTGCACTCCTTTTTGCGCCCCGAGCGGCCAAAACCTCTCCCGTCGACCTCCGAGGCGATGGTTTTGGGCCTCGGAATTTGCCGTGACCGCGACGCAGTCAGTCTCGTGGGGCTCGGAGAGAGCTTTCCGGAATGGGGCCGCAATAGCGATTCCGAGTTCGTTCGAGAAAGTCCGGATGGTTTTGGCGCGCGCTTGCCGTGTCCGGTACGCGGTCGGCCTCGTGGGCATCGGAGAGATCCGACGATGGCGATTCCGAGATCGTTCGAGAGGTTTCGGGGCGCGCAATGGGCTCCGATCGTCGATACGCCGTCCGCGACGTGCACAAAGGGGAGGGAGGACGCAAACAAAACGAGTGCGATCATACCAGCACTAATGCACTGGATCCTATCAGAACTCCGAAGTTAAGCGTACTTGGGCGAGAGTAGTACTAGGATGGGTGACCCCCTGGGAAGTTCTCGTGTTGCACACCTTTTTGCGCCCCGAGCGGCCAAAAGACTTGCTTAACTCTCCTTTACGCTTTTCGATTCTTCCAGCATTATGGCCAACAATAAATATATCGTTAACGTATAGCAGGAAAATAATGAAATCATCATCTAAAAATTTCTTCGTAAACATGTAATGATCAGATATGGTTCTAGGATGGGTGACCCCCTGGGAAGTCCTCGTGTTGCACTCCTTTTTGCGCCCCGAGCGGCCAAAACCTCTCCCGTCGACCTCCGAGGCGATGGTTTTGGGCCTCGGAATTTGCCGTGACCACTACGCAGTCAATCTCGTGGGGCTCGGAGAGAGCTTTCCGGAATGGGGCCGCAATAGCGATTCCGAGTTCGTTCGAGAAAGTCCGGATGGTTTCGGCGCGCGCTTGCCGTGTCCGGTACGCGGTCGGCCTCGTGGGCATCGGAGAGATCCGACGATAGCGATTCCGAGATCGTTCGAGAGGTTTCGGGGCGCGCAATGGGCTCCGGTCGTCGATACGCCGTCCGCGACGTGCACAAAGGGGAGGGAGGACGCAAACAAAACGAGTGCGATCATACAAGCACTAAAGCACCGGATCCCATCAGAACTCCGAAGTTATGCGTGCTTGGGCGAGAGTAGTACTAGGATGGGTGACCCCCTGGGAAGTCCTCGTGTTGCACTCCTTTTGGCGCCCCGAGTGGCCAAAAGACTTGCTTAACTCTCCTTTACGCTTTTCGATTCTTCCAGCATTATGGCCAACAATAAATATATCGTTAACGTATAGCAGGAGAATTATGAAATCATCATCTAAAAATTTCTTCGTAAACATGCAATGATCAAATATGGTTCTAGGATGGGTGACCCCCTGGGAAGTCCTCGTGTTGCACTCCTTTTTGCGCCCCGAGCGGCCAAAACCTCTCCCGTCGACCTCCGAGGCGATGGTTT
Organism: Musa acuminata AAA Group; assembly: GCF_036884655.1. Lineage (NCBI taxonomy): Eukaryota > Viridiplantae > Streptophyta > Magnoliopsida > Zingiberales > Musaceae > Musa > Musa acuminata. The sequence goes on along the minus strand of NC_088356.1, from coordinate 35,655,754 downwards.
TGGGCCTCGGAATTTGCCGTGACCACGACGCAGTCAGTCTCGTGGGGCTCGGAGAGAGCTTTCCGGAATGGAGCCGCAATAGCAATTCCGAGTTCGTTCGAGAAAGTCCGGATGGTTTCGGCGCGCGCTTGCCGTGTCCGGTACGCGGTCGGCCTCGTGGGCATCGGAGAGATCCGACGATGGCGATTCCGAGATCGTTCGAAAGGTTTCGGGGCGCGCAATGGGCTCCGGTCGTCGATACGCCGTCCGCGACGTGCACAAAGGGGAGGGAGGACGCAAACAAAACGAGTGCGATTTTACCAGCACTAAAGCACCGAATCCCATCAGATCTCCGAAGTTAAGCGTGCTTGGGTGAGAGTAGTACTAGGATGGGTGACCCCCTGGGAAGTCCTCGTTTTGCACTCCTTTTTGCGCCCCGAGCGGCCAAACGACTTGCTTAACTCTCCTTTACGCTTTTCGATTCTTCCAGCATTATGGCCAACAATAAATATATCGTTATCGTATAGCAGGAGAATAATGAAATCATCATCTAAAAATTTCTTCGTAAACATGCAATGATCAGATATGGTTCTAGGATGGGTGACCCCCTGGGAAGTCCTCGTGTTGCACTCCTTTTTGCGCCCCGAGCGGCCAAAACCTCTCCCGTCGACCTCCGAGGCGATGGTTTTGGGCCTCGGAATTTGCCGTGACCGCGACGCAGTCAGTCTCGTGGGGCTAGGAGAGAGCTTTCCGGAATGGGGCCGCAATAGCGATTCCGAGTTCGTTCGAGAAAGTCCGGATGGTTTCGGCGCGCGCTTGCCGTGTCCGGTACGCGGTCGGCCTCGTGGGCATCGGAGAGATCCGACGATGGCGATTCCGAGATCGTTCGAGAGGTTTCGGGGCGCGCAATGCGCTCCGGTTGTCGATACGCCGTCCGCGACGTGCACAAAGGGGAGGGAGGACGCAAACAAAACGAGTGCGATCATACCAGCACTAAAGCACCGGATCCCATCAGAACTTCGAAGTTAAGCGTGCTTGGGCGAGAGTAGTACTAGGATGGGTGACCCCTTGGGAAGTCCTCGTGTTGCACTCCTTTTTGCGCCCCGAGCGGCCAAAAGACTTGCTTAACTCTCCTTTACGCTTTTCGATTCTTCCAGCATTATGGCCAACAATAAATGTATCGTTAACGTATAGCAGGAGAATAATGAAATCATCATCTAAAAATTTCTTCGTAAACATGCAATGATCAGATATGGTTCTAGGATGGGTGACCCCCTGGGAAGTCCTTGTGTTGCACTCCTTTTTGCGCCCCGAGCGGCTAAAACCTCTCCCGTCGACCTTCGAGGCGATGGTTTTGGGCCTCGGAATTTGCCGTGACCGCTACGCAGTCAGTCTCGTGGGGCTCGGGGAGAGCTTTCCGGAATGGGGCCGCAATAGCGATTCCGAGTTCGTTCGAGAAAGTCCGGATGGTTTCGGCGCGCGGTTGCCGTGTCCGGTACGCGGTCGGCCTCGTGGGCATCGGAGAGATCCGACGATGGTGATTACGAGATCGTTCGAGAGGTTTCGGGGCGCGCAATGGGCTCCGGTCGTCGATACGCCGTCCGCGACGTGCACAAAGGGTAGGGAGGACGCAAACAAAACGAGTGCGATCGTACCAGCACTAAAGCACCGGATCCCATCAGAACTGCGAAGTTAAACGTGCTTGGGCGAGAGTAGTACTAGGATGGGTGACCCCCTGGGAAGTCCTCGTGTTGCACTCATTTTTGCGCCCCGAGCGGCCAAAAGACTTGCTTAACTCTCCTTTACGCTTTTCGATTCTTCCAGCATTATGGCCAACAATAAATATATCGTTAACGTATAGCAGGAGAATAATGAAATCATCATCTAAAAATTTCTTCGTAAATATGCAATGATCAGATATGGTTCTAGGATGGGTGACCCCCTGGGAAGTCCTCGTGTTGCACTCCTTTTTGCGCCCCGAGCGGCCAAAACCTCTCCCGTCGACCTCCGAGGCGATGGTTTTGGGCCTCGGAATTTGCCGTGACCGCTACGCAGTTAGTCTCGTGGGGCTCGGAGAGAGCTTTCCGGAATGGGGCCACAATAGCGATTCCGAGTTCGTTCGAGAAAGTCCGGATGGTTTCAGCGCGCGCTTGCCGTGTCCGGTACGCGGTCGGCCTCGTGGGCATCGGAGAGATCCGTCGATGGCGATTCCGAGATCGTTCGAGAGGTTTCGGGGCGCGCAATGGGCTCCGGTCGTCGATACGCCGTCCGCGACGTGCACAAAGGGGACGGAGGACGCAAACAAAACGAGTGCGATCATACCATCACTAAGGCATTGGATCCAATCAGAACTCCGAAGTTAAGCGTGCTTGGGCGAGAGTTGTACTAGGATGGGTGACCCCCTGGGAAGTCCTCGTGTTGCACTCCTTTTTGCGCCCCGAGCGGCCAAAAGACTTGCTTAACTCTCCTTTACGCTTTTCGATTCTTCCAGCATTATGGCCAACAATAAATATATCGTTAACGTATAGAAGGAGAATAATGAAATCATCATCTAAAAATTTCTTCGTAAACATGCAATGATCAGATATGGTTCTAGGATGGGTGACCCCCTGGGAAGTCCTCGTGTTGCACTCCTTTTTGCGCCCCGAGCGGCCAAAACCTCTCCCGTCAACCTCCGAGGCGATGGTTTTGGGCCTCGGAATTTGCCGTGAACGCGACGCAGTCAGTCTCGTGTGGCTCGGAGAGAGCTTTCGGGAATGGGGCCGCAATAGCGATTCCGAGTTCGTTCGAGAAAGTCCGGATGGTTTCGGCGCGCGCTTGCCGTGTCCGGTACGCGGTCGGCCTCGTGGGCATCGGAGAGATCCGACGATGGCGATTCCGAGATCGTTCGAGAGGTTTCGGGGCGCGCAATTGGCTCCGGTCGTCGATACGCCGTCCGCGACGTGCACAAAGGGGACGGAGGACGCAAACAAAATGAGTGCGATCATATCAGCACTAAAGCACTGGATCCCATCAGAACTCCGAAGTTAAGCGTGCTTGGGCGAGAGTAGTACTAGGATGGGTGACCCCCTGGGAAGTCCTCGTGTTGCATTCCTTTTTGCGCCCCGAGCGGCCAAAAGACTTGCTTAACTCTCCTTTACGCTTTTCGATTCTTCCAGCATTATGGCCAATAATAAATATATCGTTAACGTATAGTAGGAGAATAATGAAATCATCATCGAAAAATTTCTTCGTAAACATGCAATGATCAGATATGGTTATAGGATGGGTGGCCCCCTGGGAAGTCCTCGTGTTGCACTTCTTTTGGCGCCCCGAGCGGCCAAAACCTCTCCCGTCGACCTCCGAGGCGATGGTTTTGGGCCTCGGAATTTGCCCTGACCATGACGCAGTCAGTCTCGTGGGGCTCGGAGAGAGCTTTCCGGAATGGGGCCGCAATAGCGATTCCGAGTTCGTTCGAGAAAGTCCGGATGGTTTCGGCGCGCGCTTACCATGTCCGGTACGTGGTCGGCCTCGTGGGCATCGGAGAGATCCTACGATGGTGATTCCGAGATCGTTCGAGAGGTTTCGGGGCGCGCAATGGGCGTCGGTCGTCGATACGCCGTCCGCGACGTGCACAAAGGGGAGGGAGGACGCAAACAAAAAGAGTGCGATCATACCAGCACTAATGCATCGGATCCCATTAGAACTCCGAAGTTAAGCGTGCTTGGGCGAGAGTAGTACAAGGATGGGTGACCCCCTGGGAAGTCCTCGTGTTGCACTCCATTTTGCGCCCCGAGCGACCAAAAGACTTGCTTAACTCTCCTTTACGCTTCCGCGACGTGCACAAAGGGGAGGGAGGACGCAATCAAAACGAGTGCGATCATACCAGCACTAAAGCACCGGATCCCATCAGAACTGCGAAGTTAAACGTGCTTGGGCGAGAGTAGTACTAGGATGGGTGACCCCCTGGGAAGTCCTCGTGTTGCACTCCTTTTTGCGCCCCGAGCGGCCAAAAGACTTGCTTAACTCTCCTTTACGCTTTTCGATTCTTCCAGCATTATGGCCAACATTAAATATATCGTTAACGTATAGCAGGAGAATAATGAAATCATCATCTAAAAATTTCTTCGTAAATATGCAATGATCATATATGGTTCTAGGATGGGTGACCCCCTGGGAAGTCCTCGTGTTGCACTCCTTTTTGCGCCCCGAGCGGCCAAAACCTCTCCCGTCGACCTCCGAGGCGATGGTTTTGGGCCTCGGAATTTGCCGTGACCGCTACGCAGTCAGTCTCGTGGGGCTCGGAGAGAGCTTTCCGGAATGGGGCCACAATAGCGATTCCGAGTTCGTTCGAGAAAGTCCGGATGGTTTCGGCGCGCGCTTGTCGTGTCCGGTACGCGGTCGGCCTCGTGGGCATCGGAGAGATCCGACGATGGCGATTCTGAGATCGTTCGAGAGGTTTCGGGGCACGCAATGGGCTCCGGTCGTCGATACGCCATCCGCGACGTGCACAAAGGGGAGGGAGGACGCAAACAAAATGAGTGCGATCATACCAGCACTAAAGCATCGGATCCCATCAGAACTCCGAAGTTAAGCGTGCTTGGGCGAGAGTAGTACTAGGATGGGTGACCCCCTGGGAAGTCCTCGTGTTGCACTCCTTTTTGCGCCCTGAGCGGCCAAAAGACTTGCTTAACTCTCCTTTACGCTTTTCGATTCTTCCAGCATTACGGCCAACAATAAATATATCGTTAACGTATAGTAGGAGAATAATGAAATCATCATCTAAATATTTCTTCGTAAACATGCAATGATCAGATATGGTTCTAGGATGGGTGACCCCTTGGGAAGTCCTCGTGTTGCACTCTTTTTTGCGCCCCGAGCGGCCAAAACCTCTCCCGTCGACCTCCGAGGCGATGGTTTTGGGCATCGGAATTTGCCGTGACCGCTACGCAGTCAGTCTCGTGGGGCTCGGAGAGAGCTTTCCGGAATGGGGCCGCAATAGCGATTCCGAGTTCGTTCGAGAAAGTCCGGATGGTTTCAGCGCGCGCTTGCCGTGTCCGGTACGCGGTCGGCCTCGTGGGCATCGGAGAGATCCGACGATGGCGATTCCGAGATCGTTCGAGAGGTTTCGGGGCGCGCAATGCGCTCCGGTCGTCGATACGCCGTCCGCGACGTGCACAAAGGGGAGGGAGGACGCAAACAAATCGAGTGCGATCATACCAGCACTAAAGCACCGGATCCCATCAGAACTCCGAAGTTAAGTGTGCTTGGGCAAGAGTAGTACTAGGATGGGTGACCCCCTGGGACGTCCTCGTGTTGCACTCCTTTTTGCGCCCCGAGCGGCCAAAAGACTTGCTTAACTCTCCTTTACGCTTTTCGATTCTTCCAGCATTATGGCCAACAATAAATATATCGTTAACGTATAGCAGGAGAATAATGAAATCATCATCGAAAAATTTCTTCGTAAACATGCAATGATCAGATATGGTTATAGGATGGGTGACCCCCTGGGAAGTCCTCGTGTTGCACTCCTTTTTGCGCCCCGAGCTGCCAAAACCTCTCCCGTCGACCTCCGAGGCGATGGTTTTGGGCCTCGGAATTTGCCGTGACCGCGACGCAGTCAGTCTCGTGGGGCTCGGAGAGAGCTTTCCGGAATGGGGCCGCAATAGCGATTCCGAATTCGTTCGAGAAAGTCCGGATGGTTTCGGCGCGCGCTTGCCATGTCCGGTACGCGGTCGGCCTCGTGGGCATCGGAGAGATCCGACGATGGCGATTCCGAGATCGTTCGAGAGGTTTCGGGGCGCGCAATGGGCTCCGGTCGTCGATACACCGTCCGCGACGTTCACAAAGGGGAGGGAGGACGCAAACAAAACGAGTGCGATCATACCAGCACTAAAGCACCGGATACCATCAGAACTATGAAGTTAAGCGTGCTTGGGCGAGAGTACTACTAGGATGGGTGACCCCCTGGGAAGTCAGATATGGTTCTAGGATGGGTGACCCCCTGGGAAGTCCTCGTGTTGCACTCCTTTTTGCGCCCCGAGCGGCCAAAACCTCTCCCGTCGACCTCCGAGGCGATGGTTTTGGGCCTCGGAATTTACCCTGACCGCGACGCAGTCAGTCTCGTGGGGCTCGGAGAGAGCTTTCCGGAATGGGGCCGCAATTGCGATTCCGAGTTCGTTCGAGAAAGTCCGGATGGTTTCGGCGCGCGCTTGCCGTGTCCGGTACGCGGTCGGCCTCGTGGGCATCGGAGAGATCCGACGATGGCGATTCCGAGATCGTTCGAGAGGTTTCGGGGCGCGCAATGGGCTCCGGTCGTCGATACGCCGTCCGCGACGTGCACAAAGGGGACGGAGGACGCAAACAAAACGAGTGCGATCATACCAGCACTAAAACACCGGATCCCATCAGAACTCCGAAGTTAAGCGTGCTTGGGCGAGAGTAGTACTAGGATGGGTAACCCCCTAGGAAGCCCTCGTGTTGCACTCCTTTTTGCGCCCCGAGCGGCCAAAAGACTTGCTTAACTCTCCTTTACGCTTTTCGATTCTTCCAGCATTATGGCCAACAATAAATATATCGTTAACGTATAGCAGGAGAATAATGAAATCATCATCTAAAAATTTCTTCGTAAACATGCAATGATCAGATATGGTTCTAGGAAGGGTGACCCCCTGGGAAGTCCTCGTGTTGCACTCCTTTTTGCGCCCCGAGAGGCCAAAAACTCTCCCGTCGAACTCCGAGGCGATGGTTTTGGGCCTCGGAATTTGCCGTGACCGCGACGCAGTCAGTCTCGTGGGGCTCGGAGAGAGCTTTCCGGAATGGGGCCGCAATAGCGATTCCGAGTTCGTTCGAGAAAGTCCGGATGGTTTCGGCGCGCGCTTGCCGTGTCCGGTACGCTGTCGGCCTCGTGGGCATCGGAGAGATCCGACGATGGCGATTCCGAGATCCTTCGAGAGGTTTCGGGGCGCGCAATGGGCTCCGGTCGTCGATACGCCGTCCGCGACGTGCACAAAGGGGAGGGAGGACGCAAACAAAACGAGTGCGATCATACCAGCACTAAAGCACCTGATCCCATCAGAACTCCGAAGATAAGCGTGCTTGGGCGAGAGTAGTACTAGGATGGGTGACCCCCTGGGAAGTCCTCGTGTTGCACTCCTTTTTGCGCCCCGAGCGGCCAAAAGACTTGCTTAACTCTCCTTTACGCTTTTCGATTCTTCCAGCATTATGGCCAACAATAAATATATCGTTAACGTATAGCAGGAGAATAATGAAATCATCATCTAAAAATTTCTTCGTAAACATGCAATGATCAGATATGGTTCTAGGATGGGTGTCCCCCTGGGAAGTCCTCGTGTTGCACTCCTTTTTGCGCCCCGAGCGGCCAAAACCTCTCCCGTCGACCTCCGAGGCGATGGTTTTGGGCCTCGGAATTTGCCGTGACAGCTACGCAGTCAGTCTCGTGGGGTTCGGAGAGAGCTTTCCGGAATGGGGCCGCAATAGCGATTCCGAGTTCGTTCGAGAAAGTCCGGATGGTTTCGGTGCGCGCTTGCCGTGTCCGGTACGCGGTCGGCCTCGTGGGCATCGGAGAGATCCGACGATGGCGATTCCGAGATCGTTCGAGAGGTTTCGGGGCGCGCAATGGGCTCCGGTCGTCGATACGCCGTCCGCGACGTGCACAAAGGGGAGGGAGGACGCAAACAAAACGAGTTCGATCATACCAGCACTAATGCACCGGATCCCATCAGAACTCCGAAGTTAAGCGTGCTTGGGCGAGAGTAGTACTAGGAAGGGTGACCCCCTGGGAAGTCCTCGTGTTGCACTCCTTTTTGCGCCCCGAGCGGCCAAAAGACTTGCTTAACTCTCCTTTACGCTTTTCGATTCTTCCAGCATTATGGCCAACAATAAATATATCGTTAACGTATAGCAGGAGAATAATGAAATCATCATCTAAAAATTTCTTCGTAAACATGCAATGATCAGATATGGTTCTAGGATGGGTGACCCCCTGGGAAGTCCTCGTGTTGCACTCCTTTTTGCGCCCCGAGAGGCCAAAAACTCTCCCGTCGAACTCCGAGGCGATGGTTTTGGGCCTCGGAATTTGCCGTGACCGCTACGCAGTCAGTCTCGTGGGGCTCGGAGAGAGCTTTCCGGAATGGGGCCGCAATAGCAATTCCGAGTTCGTTCGAGAAAGTCCGGATGGTTTCGGCGCGCGCTTGCCGTGTCCGGTACGCGGTCGGCCTCGTGGGCATCGGAGAGATCCGACGATGGCGATTCCGAGATCGTTCGAGAGGTTTCGGGGCGCGCAATGGGCTCCGGTCGTCGATACGCCGTCCGCGACGTGCACAAAGGGGAGGGAGGACGCAAACAAAACGAGTGCGATCATACCAGCACTAAAACACCGGATCCCATCAGAACTCCGAAGTTAAGCGTGCTTGGGCGAGAGTAGTACTAGGATGGGTGACCCCCTAGGAAGCCCTCGTGTTGCACTCCTTTTTGCGCCCCGAGCGGCCAAAAGACTTGCTTAACTCTCCTTTACGCTTTTCGATTCTTCCAGCATTATGGCCAACAATAAATATATCGTTAACGTATAGCAGGAGAATAATGAAATCATCATCTAAAAATTTCTTCGTAAACATGCAATGATCAGATATGGTTCTAGGATGGGTGACCCCCTGGGAAGTCCTCGTGTTGCACTCCTTTTTGCGCCCCGAGCGGCCAAAACCTCTGCCGTCGACCTCCGAGGCGATGGTTTTGGGCCTCGGAATTTGCCGTGACCGCTACGCTGTCAGTCTCGTGGGGCTCGGAGAGAGCTTTCCGGAATGGGGCCGCAATAGCGATTCCGAGTTCGGTCGAGAAAGTCCGGATGGTTTCGGCGCGCGCTTGCCGTGTCCGCTACGCGGTCGGCCTCGTGGGCATCGGAGAGATCCGACGATGGCGATTCCGAGATCGTTCGAGAGGTTTCGGGGCGCGCAATGGGCTCCGGTCGTCGATACGCCGTCCGCGACGTGCACAAAGGGGAGGGAGGACGCAAACAAAACGAGTGTGATCATACCAGCACTAAAGCATCGGATCCCATCAGAACTCCAAAGTTAAGCGTGCTTGGGCGAGAGTAGTACTAGGATGGGTGACCCCCTGGGAAGTCCTTGTGTTGCACTCCTTTTTGCGACCCTAGCGGCCAAAAGACTTGCTTAACTCTCCTTTACGCTTTTCGATTCTTCCAGCATTATGGCCAATAATAAATATATCGTTAACGTATAGCAGGAGAATAATGAAATCATCATCTAAAAATTTCTTCGTAAACATGCAATGATCAGATATGGTTCTAGGATGGGTGAACCCCTGGGAAGTCCTCGTGTTGCACTCCTTTTTGCGCCCCGAGCGGCCAAAACCTCTCCCGTCGACCTCCGAGGCGATGGTTTTGGGCCTCGGAATTTGCCGTGACCGCTACACAGTCAGTCTCGTGGGGCTCGGAGAGAGCTTTCGGGAATGGGGCCGCAATAGCGATTCCGAGTTCGTTCGAGAAAGTCCGGATGGTTTCGGCGCGCGCTTGCCGTGTCCGGTACGCGGTCGGCCTCGTGGGCATCGGAGAGATCCGACGATGGCGATTCCGTGATCGTTCGAGAGGTTTCGGGGCGCGCAATGGGCTCCGGTCGTCGATACGCCGTACGCGACATGCACAAAGGGGAGGGAGGACGCAAACAAAACGTGTGCGATCATACTAGCACTAAAGCACCGGATCCCATCAAAACTCCGAAGTTAAGCGTGCTGGGGCGAGAGTAGTACTAGGATGGGTGACCCCATGGGAAGTCCTCGTGTTGCAGTCCTTTTTGCGCCCCGAGCGGCCAAAAGACTTGCTTAACTCTTCTTTACGCTTTTCGATTCTTCCAGCATTACGGCCAACAATAAATATATCGTTAACGTATAGCAGGAGAATAATGAAATCATCATCTAAAAATTTCTTCGTAAACATGCAATGATCAGATATGGTTCTAGGATGGGTGACCCCTTGGGAAGTCCTCGTGTTGCACTCCTTTTTGCGCCCCGAGCGGCCAAAACCTTTCCCGTCGACCTCCGAGGCGATGGTTTTGGGCCTCGGAATTTACCGTGACCGCTACGCAGTCAGTCTCGTGGGGCTCGGAGAGAGCTTTTCGGAATGGGGCCGCAATAGCGATTCCGAGTTCGTTCGAGAATGTCCGGATGGTTTCGGCGCGCACTTGCCGTGTCCGGTACGCGGTCGGCCTCGTGGGCATCGGAGAGATCCGACGATGGCGATTCCGAGATCGTTCGAGAGGTTTCGGGGCGCGCAATGGGCTCCGGTCGTCGATACGCCGTCCGCGACGTGCACAAAGGGGAGGGAGGACGCAAACAAAACGAGTGCGATAATACCAGCACTAAAGCACCGGATCCCATCAGAACTCCGAAGTTAAGCGTGCTTGGGTGAGAGTAGTACTAGGAAGGGTGACCCCCTGGGAAGTCCTCGTGTTGCACTCCTTTTTGCGCCCGGAGCGGCCAAAAGACTTGCTTAACTCTCCTTTACGCTTTTCGATTCTTCCAGCATTATGGCCAACAATAAATATATCGTTAACGTATAGCAGGAGAATAATGAAATCATCATCTAAAAATTTCTTCGTAAACATGCAATGATCAGATATGGTTCTAGGATGGGTGACCCCCTGGGAAGTCCTCGTGTTGCATTCCTTTTTGCGCCCCGAGCGGCCAAAACCTCTCCCGTCGACCTCCGAGGCGATGGTTTTGGGCCTCGGAATTTGCCGTGACCGCGACGCAGTCAGTCTCGTGGGGCTCGGAGAGAGCTTTCCGGAATGGGGCCGCAATAGCGATTCCGAGTTCGTTCGAGAAAGTCCGGATGGTTTCGGCGCGCGCTTGCCGTGTCCGGTACGCGGTCGGCCTCGTGGGCATCGGAGAGATCCGACAATGGCGATTCCGAGATCGTTCGAGAGGTTTCGGGGCGCGCAATGGGCTCCGGTCGTCGATACGCCGTCCGCGACGTGCACAAAGGGGAGGGAGGACGCAAACAAAACGAGTGCGATCATACCAGCACTAAAGCACCGGATCCCATCAGAACTCCGAACTTAAGCGTGCTTGGGCGAGAGTAGTACTAGGATGGGTGACCCCCTGGGACGTCCTCGTGTTGCACTCCTTTTTGCGCCCCGAGCGGCCAAAAGACTTGCTTAACTCTCCTTTACGCTTTTCGATTCTTCCAGCATTATGGCCAACAATAAATATATCGTTAACGTATAGCAGGAGAATAATGAAATCATCATCTAAAAATTTCTTCGTAAACATGCAATGATCAGATATGGTTCTAGGATGGGTGACCCGCTGGGAAGTCCTCGTGTTGCACTCCTTTTTGCGCCCCGAGCGGCCAAAACCTCTGCCGTCGACCTCCGAGGCGATGGTTTTGGGCCTCGGAATTTGCCGTGACCGCTACGCAGTCAGTCTCGTGGGGCTCGGAGAGAGCTTTCCGGAATGGGGCCGCAATAGCGATTCCGAGTTCGTTCGAGAAAGTCCGGATGGTTTCGGCGCGCGCTTGCCGTGTCCGCTACGCGGTCGGCCTCGTGGGCATCGGAGAGATCCGACGATGGCGATTCCGAGATCGTTCGAGAGGTTTCGGGGCGCGCAATGGGCTCCGGTCGTCGATACGCCATCCGCGACGTGCACAAAGGGGAGGGAGGACGCAAACAAAACGAGTGCGATCATACCAGCACTAAAGCATCGGATCCCATCAGAACTCCAAAGTTAAGCGTGCTTGGGCGAGAGTAGTACTAGGATGGGTGACCCCCTGGGACGTCCTCGTGTTGCACCCCTTTTTGCGCCCCGAGCGGCCAAAAGACTTGCTTAACTCTCCTTTACGCTTTTCGATTCTTCCAGCATTATGGCCAACAATAAATATATCGTTAACGTATAGCAGGAGAATAATGAAATCATCATCTAAAAATTTCTTCGTAAACATGCAATGATCAGATATGGTTCTAGGATGGGTGACCCCCTGGGAAGTCCTCGAGTTGCACTCCTTTTTGCGCCCCGAGCGGCCAAAACCTCTCCCGTCGACCTCCGAGGCGATGGTTTTGGGCCTCGGAATTTGCCGTGACCGCTACGCAGTCAGTCTCGTGGGGCTCGGAGAGAGCTTTCCGGAATGGGGCCGCAATAGGGATTCCGAGTTTGTTCGAGAAAGTCCGGATGGTTTCGGCGCGTGCTTGCCGTGTCCGGTACGCGGTCGGCCTCGTGGGCATCGGAGAGATCCGACGATGGCGATTCCGAGATCGTTCGAGAGGTTTCGGGGCGCGCAATGGTCTCCGGTCGTCGATACGCCGTCCGTGATGTGGACAAAGGGGAGGGAGGTCGCAAACAAAACGAGTGCGATCATACCAGCACTAAAGCACCGGATCCCATCAGAACTCCGAAGTCAAGCGTGCTTGGGCGAGAGTAGTACTAGTATGGGTGACCCCCTGGGAAGTCCTCGTGTTGCACTCATTTTTGCACCCCGAGCGGCCAAAAGACTTGCTTAACTCTCCTTTACACTTTTCGATTCTTCCAGCATTATGGCCAACAATAAATATATCATTAACATATAGCAGGAGAATAATGAAATCATCATCTAAAAATTTCTTCGTAAACATGCAATGATCAGATATGGTTCTAGGATGGGTGACCCCCTGGGAAGTCCGCGTGTTGCACTCCTTTTTGCGCCCCGAGCGGCCAAAACCTCTCCCGTCGACCTCCGAGGCGATGGTTTTGGGCCTCGGAATTTGCCGTGACCGCTACGCAGTCAGTCTCGTGGGGCTCGGAGAGAGCTTTCCGGAATGGGGCCGCAATAGCGATTCCGAGTTCGTTCGAGAAAGTCCGGATGGTTTCGGCGCGCGCTTGCCGTGTCGGGTACGCGGTCGGCCTCGTGGGCATCGGAGAGATCCGACGATGGCGATTCCGAGATCGTTCGAGAGGTTTCGGGGCGCGCAATGGGCTCCGGTCGTCGATACGCCGTCCGCGACGTGCACAAAGGGGAGGGAGGACGCAAACAAAATGAGTGCGATCATACCAGCACTAAAGCACCGGATCCCATCAGAACTCCGAAGTTAAGCGTGCTTGGGTGAGAGTAGTACTAGGATGGGTGACCCCCTGGGAAGTCCTCGTGTTGCACTCCTTTTTGCGCCCCGAGCGGCCAAAAGACTTGCTTAACTCTCCTTTACGCTTTTCGATTCTTCCAGCATTATGGCCAACAATAAATATATCGTTAACGTATAGCAGGAGAATAATGAAATCATCATCTAAAAATTTCTTCGTAAACATGCAATGATCAGATATGGTTCTAGGATGGGTGACCCGCTGGGAAGTCCTCGTGTTGCACTCCTTTTTGCGCCCCGAGCGGCCAAAACCTCTCCCGTCGACCTCCGAGGCGATGGTTTTGGGCCTCGGAATTTGCCGTGACCGCTACGCTGTCAGTCTCGTGGGGCTCGGAGAGAGCTTTCCGGAATGGGGCCGCAATAGCGATTCCGAGTTCGTTCGAGAAAGTCCGGATGGTTTCGGCGTGTGCTTGCCGTGTCCGGTACGCTGTCGGCCTCGTGGGCATCGGAGAGATCTGACGATGGCGATTCCGAGATCGTTCGAGAGGTTTCGGGGCGCGCAATGGGCTCCGGTCGTCGATACGCCGTCCGTGACGTGCACAAAGGGGAGGGAGGACGCAAACAAAACGAGTGCGATCATACCAGCACTAAAGCACCGGATCCCATCAGAACTCTGAAGTTAAGCCTGCTTGGGCGAGAGTAGTACTAGGATGGGTGACCCCTTGGGAAGTCCTCGTGTTGCACTCCTTTTTGCGCCCCGAGCGGCCAAAAGACTTGCTTAACTCTCCTTTACGCTTTTCGATTCTTCCAGCATTATGGCCAACAATAAATATATCATTACATATAGCAGGAGAATAATGAAATCATCATCTAAAAATTTCTTCGTAAACATGCAATGATCAGATATGGTTCTAGGATGGGTGACCCCCTGGGAAGTCCGCGTGTTGCACTCCTTTTTGCGCCCCGAGCGGCCAAAACCTCTCCCGTCGACCTCCGAGGCGATGGTTTTGGGCCTCGGAATTTGCCGTGACCGCTACGCAGTCAGTCTCGTGGGGCTCGGAGAGAGCTTTCGGGAATGGGGCCGCAATAGCGATTCCGAGCTCGTTCGAGAAAGTCCGGATGGTTTCGGCGCGCGCTTGCCGTGTCCGGTACGCGGTCGGCCTCGTGGGCATCGGAGAGATCCGACGATGGCGATTCCGAGATCGTTCGAGAGGTTTCGGGGCGCGCAATGGGCTCCGGTCGTCGATACGCCGTCCGCGACGTGCACAAAGGGGAGGGAGGACGCAAACAAAACGAGTGCGATCATACCAGCACTAAAGCACCGGATCCCATCAGAACTCCGAAGTTAAGTGTGCTTGGGTGAGAGTAGTACTAGGATGGGTGACCCCCTGGGAAGTCCTCGTGTTGCACTCCTTTTTGCGCCCCGAGCGGCCAAAAGACTTGCTTAACTCTCCTTTACGCTTTTCGATTCTTCCAGCATTATGGCCAACAATAAATATATCGTTAACGTATAGCAGGAGAATAATGAAATCATCATCTAAAAATTTCTTCGTAAACATGCAATGATCAGATATGGTTCTAGGATGGGTGACCCGCTGGGAAGTCCTCGTGTTGCACTCCTTTTTGCGCCCCGAGCGGCCAAAACCTCTGCCGTCGACCTCCGAGGCGATGGTTTTGGGCCTCGGAATTTGCCGTGACCGCTACGCTGTCAGTCTCGTGGGGCTCGGAGAGAGCTTTCCGGAATGGGGCCGCAATAGCGATTCCGAGTTCGTTCGAGAAAGTCCGGATAGTTTCGGCGTGCGCTTGCCGTGTCCGGTACGCGGTCGGCCTCGTGGGCATCGGAGAGATCCGACGATGGCGATTCCGAGATCGTTCGAGAGGTTTCGGGGCGCGCAATGGGCTCCGGTCGTCGATACGCCGTCCGTGACGTGCACAAAGGGGAGGGAGGACGCAAACAAAAGGAGTGCGATCATACCAGCACTAAAGCACCGGATCCCATCAGAACTCCGAAGTTAAGCGTGCTTGGGCGAGAGTAGTACTAGGATGGGTGACCCCCTAGGACGTCCTCGTGTTGCACTCCTTTTTGCGCCCCGAGCTGCCAAAAGACTTGCTTAACTCTCCTTTACGCTTTTCGATTCTTCCAGCATTATGGCCAACAATAAATATATCGTTAACTTAAAGCAGGAGAATAATGAAATCATCATCTAAAAATTTCTTCGTAAACATGCGATGATCAGATATTGTTCAAGGATGGGTGACCCCCTGGGAAGTCCTCGTGTTGCACTCCTTTTTGCGCCCCGAGCGGCCAAAACCTCTCCCGTCGACCTCCGAGGTGATGGTTTTGGGCCTCGGAATTTGCCGTGACCGCTACGCAGTCAGTCTCGTGGGGCTCGGAGAGAGCTTTCGGGAATGGGGCCGCAATAGCGATTCCGAGTTCGTTCGAGAAAGTCCGGATGGTTTCGGCGCGCGCTTGTCGTGTCCGGTACGCGGTCGGCCTCGTGGGCATCGGAGAGATCCGACGATGGCGATTCCGAGATCGTTCGAGAGGTTTCGGGGCGCGCAATGGGCTCCGGTCGTCGATACGCCGTCCGTGACGTGCACAAAGGGGAGGGAGGACGCAAACAAAACGAGTGCGATCATACCAGCACTAAAGCACCTGATCCCATCAGAACTCCGAAGTTAAGCGTGCTTGGGCGAGAGTAGTACTAGGATGGGTGACCCCCTGGGACGTCCTCGTGTTGCACTCCTTTTTGCGCCCCGAGCTGCCAAAAGACTTGCTTAACTCTCCTTTACGCTTTTCGATTCTTCCAGCATTATGGCCAACAATAAATATATCGTTAACGTAAAGCAGGAGAATAATGAAATCATCATCTAAAAATTTCTTCGTAAACATGCGATGATCAGATATGGTTCTAGGATGGGTGACCCCCTGGGAAGTCCTCGTGTTGCACTCCTTTTTGCGCCCCGAGCGGCCAAAACCTCTCCCGTCGACCTCCGAGGCGATGGTTTTGGGCCTCGGAATTTGCCGTGACCGCTACGCAGTCAGTCTCGTGGGGCTCGGAGAGAGCTTTCGGGAATGGGGCCGCAATAGCGATTCCGAGTTCGTTCGAGAAAGTCCGGATGGTTTCGGCGCGCGCTTGCCGTGTCCGGTACGCGGTCGGCCTCGTGGGCATCGGAGAGATCCGACGATGGCGATTCCGAGATCGTTCAAGAGGTTTCGGGGCGCGCAATGGGCTCCGATCGTCGATACGCCGTCCGTGACGTGCACAAAGGGGAGGGAGGACGCAAACAAAACGAGTGCGATCATACCAGCACTAAAGCACCTGATCCCATCAGAACTCCGAAGTTAAGCGTGCTTGGGCGAGAGTAGTACTAGGATGGGTGACCCCCTGGGACGTCCTCGTGTTGCACTCCTTTTTGCGCCCCGAGCTGCCTAAAGACTTGCTTAACTCTCCTTTACGCTTTTCGATTCTTCCAGCATTATGGCCAACAATAAATATATCGTTAACGTAAAGCAGGAGAATAATGAAATCATCATCTAAAAATTTCTTCGTAAACATGCGATGATCAGATATGGTTCTAGGATGGGTGACCCCCTGGGAAGTCCTCGTGTTGCACTCCTTTTTGCGCCCCGAGCGGCCAAAACCTCTCCCGTCGACCTCCGAGGCGATGGTTTTGGGCCTCAGAATTTGCCGTAACCGCTACGCAGTCAGTCTCGTGGGGCTCGGAGAGAGCTTTCCGGAATGGGGCCGCAATAGCGATTCCGAGTTCGTTCGAGAAAGTCCGGATGGTTTCGGCGCGCGCTTGCCGTGTCCGGTACGCGGTCGGCCTCGTGGGCATCGGAGAGATCCGACGATGGCGATTCCGAGATCGTTCGAGAGGTTTCGGGGCGCGCAATGGGGTCCGGTCGTCGATACGCCGTCCCCGACGTGCACAAAGGGGAGGGAGGACGCAAACAAATCGAGTGCGATCATACCAGCACTAAAGCACCGGATCCCATCAGAACTCCGAAGTTAAGTGTGCTTGGGCAAGAGTAGTACTAGGATGGGTGACCCCCTGGGAAGTCCTCGTGTTGCACTCCTTTTTGCGCCCCGAGCGGCCAAAAGACTTGCTTAACTCTCCTTTACGCTTTTCGATTCTTCCAGCATTATGGCCAACAATAAATATATCGTTAACGTATAGCAGGAGAATAATGAAATCATCATCTAAAAATTTCTTCGTAAACATGCAATGATCAGAAATGGTTCTAGGATGGGTGACCCCCTGGGAAGTCCTCGTGTTGCACTCCTTTTTGCGCCCCGAGCGGCCAAAACCTCTCCCGTCGACCTCCGAGGCGATGGTTTTGGGCCTCGGAATTTGCCGTGACCGCTACGCAGTCAGTCTCGTGGGGCTCGGAGAGAGCTTTCCGGAATGGGGCCGCAATAGCGATTCCGAGTTCGTTCGAGAAAGTCCGGATGGTTTCGGCGCGTTCTTGCCATGTCCGGTACGCGGTCGGCCTCGTGGGCATCGGAGAGATCCGACGATGGCGATTCCGAGATCGTTCGAGAGGTTTCGGGGTGCGCAATGGGCTCCGGTCGTCGATACGCCGTCCGCGACGTGCACAAAGGGGAGGGAGGACGCAAACAAAACGAGTGCGATCATACCAGCACTAAAGCACCGGATCCCATCAGAACTCCGAAGTTAAGCGTGCTTGGGCGAGAGTAGTACTAGGATGGTTGACCCCCTGGGAAGTCCTCGTGTTGCACTCCTTTTTGCGCCCCGAGCGGCCAAAAGACTTGCTTAACTCTCCTTTACGCTTTTCGATTCTTCCAGCATTATGGCCAATAATAAATATATCGTTAACGTATAGCAGGAGAATAATGAAACCATCATCTAAAAATTTCTTCGTAAACATGCGATGATCAGATATGGTTCTAGGATGGGTGACCCCTTGGGAAGTCCTCGTGTTGCACTCCTTTTTGCGCCCCGAGCGGCCAAAACCTCTCCCGTCGACCTCCGAGGCGATGGTTTTGGGCCTCGGAATTTGCCGTGACCGCTACGCAGTCAGTCTCGTGGGGCTCGGAGAGAGCTTTCCGGAATGGGGCCGCAATAGCGATTCCGAGTTCGTTCGAGAAAGTCCGGATGGTTTCGGCGCGCGCTTGCCGTGTCCGGTATGCGGTCGGCCTCGTGGGCATCGGAGAGATCCGACGATGGCGATTCCGAGATCGTTCGAGAGGTTTTGGGGCGCGCAATGGGCCCGGTCGTCGATATGCCGTCCGCGACGTGCACAAAGGGGAGGGAGGACGCAAACAAAACGAGTGCGATCATACCAACACTAAAGCATCGGATCCCATCAGAACTCCGAAGATAAGCGTGTTTGGGCGAGAGTAGTACTAGGATGGGTGACCCCTTGGGAAGTCCTCGTGTTGCACTCCTTTTTGCGCCCCGAGCGGCCAAAAGACTTGCTTAACTCTCCTTTACGCTTTTCGATTCTTCCAGCATTATGGCCAATAATAAATATATCGTTAACGTATAGCAGGAGAATAATGAAATCATCATCTAAAAATTTCTTTGTAAACATGCGATGATCAGATATGGTTCTAGGATGGGTGACCCCTTGGGAAGTCCTCGTGTTGCACTCCTTTTTGCGCCCCGAGCGGCCAAAACCTCTCCCGTCGACCTCCGAGGCGATGGTTTTGGGCCTCGGAATTTGCCATGACCGCTACGCAGTCAGTCTCGTGGGGCTCGGAGAGAGTTTTCCGGAATGGGGCCGCAATAGCGATTCCGAGTTCGTTCGAGAAAGTCCGGATGGTTTCGGCGCGTGCTTGCCGTGTCCGGTACGCGGTCGGCCTCGTGGGCATCGGAGAGATCCGACGATGGCGATTCCGAGACCGTTCGAGAGGTTTCGGGGCGCGCAATGGGCTCCGGTCGTCGATACGCCGTCCGCGACGTGCACAAAGGGGAGGGAGGACGCAAACAAAACGAGTGCGATCATACCAGCACTAAAGCACCGGATCCCATCAAAACTCCGAAGTTAAGCGTGCTTGGGCGAGAGTAGTACTAGGATGGGTGACCCCCTGGGACGTCCTCGTGTTGCACTCCTTTTTGCGCCCCGAGCGGCCAAAAGACTTGCTTAACTCTCCTTTACGCTTTTCGATTCTTCCAGCATTATGGCCAACAATAAATATATCGTTAACGTATAGCAGGAGAATAATGAAATCATCATCTAAAAATTTCTTCGTAAACATGCAATGATCAGATATGGTTCTAGGATGGGTGACCCCCTGGGAAGTACTCGTGTTGCATTCCTTTTTGCGCCCCGAGCGGCCAAAACCTCTGCCGTCGACCTCCGAAGCGATGGTTTTGGGCCTCGGAATTTGCCGTGACCGCTACGCAGTCAGTCTTGTGGGGCTCGGAGAGAGCTTTCCGGAATGGGGCCGCAATAGCGATTCCGAGTTCGTTCGAGAAAGTCCGGATGGTTTCGACACGCGCTTGCCGTGTCCGGTACGCGGTCGGCCTCGTGGGCATCGGAGAGATCCGACGATGGCGATTCCGAGATCGTTCGAGAGGTTTCGGGGCGCGCAATGGGCTCCGGTCGTCGATACGCCGTCCGCGACGTGCACAAAGGGGAGGGAGGACGCAAACAAAACGATTGCGATCATACCAGCACTAAAGCACCGGATCCCATCAAAACTCCGAAGTTAAGCGTGCTTGGGCGAGAGTAGTACAAGGATGGGTGACCCCCTGGGAAGTCCTCGTGTTGCACTCCTTTTTGCGCCCCGAGCGGCCAAAAGACTTGCTTAACTCTCCTTTACGCTTTTCGATTCTTCCAGCATTATGGCCGACAATAAATATATCGTTAACGTATAGCAGGAGAATAATGAAATCATCATCGAAAAATTTCTTCGTAAACTTGCAATGATCAGATATGTTTCTAGGATGGGTGACCCCTTGGGAAGTCCTCGTGTTGCACTCCTTTTTGCGCCCCGAGCGGCCAAAACCTCTGCCGTCGACCTCCGAGGCGATGGTTTTGGGCCTCCGAATTTGCCGTGACCGCTACGCAGTCAGTCTCGTGGGGCTCGGAGAGTGCTTTCCGGAATGGGGCCGCAATAGCGATTCCGAGTTCGTTCGAGAAAGTCCGGATGGTTTCGGCGCGCGCTTGCCGTGTCCGGTACGCGGTCGGCCTCGTGGGCATCGGAGAGATCCGACGATGGCGATTCCGAGATCGTTCGACAGGTTTCGTGGCGCGCAATGGGCTCCGGTCGTCGATACGCCGTCCGCGACGTGCACAAAGGGGAGGGAGGACGCAAACAAAACGAGTGCGATCATACCAGCACTAAAGCACCGGATCCCATCAGAACTCCGAAGTTAAGTGTGCTTGGGCGAGAGTAGTACTAGGATGGGTGACCACCTGGGAAGTCCTCGTGTTGCACTCCTTTTTGCGCCCCGAGCGGCCAAAAGACTTGCTTAACTCTCCTTTACGCTTTTCGATTCTTCCAGCATTATGCCCAACAATAAATATATCGTTAACGTATAGCAGGAGAATAATGAAATCATCATCTAAAAATTTCTTCGTAAACATGCAATGATCAGATATGGTTCTAGGATGGGTGACCCCTTGGGAAGTCCTCGTGTTGCACTCCTTTTTGCGCCCCGAGCGGCCAAAACCTCTGCCGTTGACCTCCGAAGCGATGGTTTTGGGCATCGGAATTTGCCGTGACCGCTACGCAGTCAGGCTCGTGGGGCTCGGAGAGAGCTTTCCGGAATGGGGCCGCAATATCGATTCCGAGTTCGTTCGAGAAAGTCCGGATGGTTTCGACGCGCGCTTGCCGTGTCCGGTACGCGGTCGGCCTCGTGGGCATCGGAGAGATCCGACGATGGCGATTCTGAGATCGTTCGAGAGGTTTCGGGGCGCGCAATGGGCTCCGGTCGTCGATACGCCGTCCGCGACGTGCACAAAGGGGAGGGAGGACGCAAACAAAACGAGTGCGATCATACCTGCACTAAAGCACCGGATCCCATCAAAACTCCGAAGTTAAGCGTGCTTGGGCGAGAGTAGTACTAGGATGGGCGACCCCCTGGGACGTCCTCGTGTTACACTCCTTTTTGCGCCCCGAGCGGCCAAAAGACTTGCTTAACTCTCCTTTACGCTTTTCGATTCTTCCAGCATTATGGCCAACAATAAATATATCGTTAGCGTATAGCAGGAGAATAATGAAATCATCATCTAAAAATTTCTTCGTAAACATGCAATGATCAGATATGGTTCTAGGATGGGTGACCCCCTGGGAAGTCCTCGTGTTGCACTCCTTTTTGCGCCCCGAGCGGCCAAAACCTCTGTCGTCGACCTCCGAAGCGATGGTTTTGGGCCTCGGAATTTGCCGTGACCGCTACGCAGTCAGGCTCGTGGGGCTCGGAGAGAGCTTTCCGGAATGGGGCCGCAATAGCGATTCCGAGTTCGTTCGAGAAAGTCCGGATGGTTTCGGCGCGCGCTTGCCGTGTCCGGTACGCGGTCGGCCTCGTGGGCATCGGAGAGATCCGACGATGGCGATTCCGAGATCGTTCGAGAGGTTTCGGGGCGCGCAATGGGCTCCGGTCGTCGATACGCCGTCCGCGACGTGCACAAAGGGGAGGGAGGACGCAAACAAAACGAGTGCGATCATACCAGCACTAAAGCACCGCATACCAGCACTAAAGCACCGGATCCCATCAGAACTCCGAAGTTAAGCGTGCTTGGGCGAGAGTAGTACTAGGATGGGTGACCCCCTGGGAAGTCCTCGTGTTGCACTCCTTTTTGCGCCCCGAGCGGCCAAAAGACTTGCTTAACTCTCCTTTACGCTTTTCGATTCTTCCAGCATTATGGCCAACAATAAATATATCGTTAACGTATAGTAGGAGAATAATGAAATCATCATCTAAAAATTTCTTCGTAAACATGCGATGATCAGATATGGTTCTAGGATGGGTGACCCCCTGGGAAGTCCTCGTGTTGCACTCCTTTTTGCGCCCCGAGCGGCCAAAACCTCTCCCGTCGACCTCCGAGGCGATGGTTTTGGGCCTCGGAATTTGCCGTGACCGCTACGCTATCAGTCTCGTGGGGCTTGGAGAGAGCTTTCCGGAATGGGGCCGCAATAGCGATTCCGAGTTCGTTCGAGAAAGTCCGGATGGTTTCGGCGCGCGCTTGCCGTGTCCGGTACGCTGTCGGCCTCGTGGGCATCGGAGAGATCCGACGATGGCGATTCCGAGATCGTTCGAGAGGTTTCTGTTAGGATCGAGAGCACTAAGAGGGGGGGGTGAATTAGTGCAGCGGATATCTTTTAGCGATTAAAAACAAAAGCTGCGTTCGTTCGATAAAAATCAGTTTTGAAGCAAAAGTCGACTCAAAGATAACTTATGACTAAGTGCAGTTTATGTCTAAACGTAGTTTACGTCTAAACACAATTTACGTTTAAATGCAGTTTGCGTCTAAACGCAGTTTTACGTCTAAACGCAGATTTACGTCTAAACGCAGATTTACTTCTAAACGCAGATTTACGTCCAAACTCAGTTTACGTCTAAAATGCAGTTTTACGTTTAAACGTAGTTTACGTCTAAACGCAGTTTTACGTCTAAAACACAGATTTACGTCTAAACGTAGATTTACGTCTAAACGCAGATTTACGTCTAAACGCAGTTTGCGTCTAAGCGCAGTTTGCGTCTAAACACAGTTTGCGTCTAAGCGCAGTTTACGTCTAAATGCAGCTTATGTCTAAACGCAGTTTGCGTCTAAACGCAGTTTGCGTCTAAGCGCAGTTTACGTCTAAACGCAGTTTGCGTCTAAACGCAGATGACAGTTTGCAGTTCTAAATGAAATCAAGACGTAAACGTAAACTGCACAGAACCTTGTTCGTAAAAGCGCAGAGAGACAGTTTGCAGTTTGTAGATGGAATCAAGACGTAAACGTAAACTGCACAGAATTCGTTCGTAAAAGCGCAGAGAGCAGTTTGCAGTTTGTAAATGGAATTAAGATGTGAACGTAAACTGCACAGAACTCGTTCGTAAAAGCGCAGAGAGCAGTAGCTATATAGGAGGTTTGCAATAATGATAAAGTGCTCAAAATAAACGCAAACCAGAGATTTAGAGTGGTTCGGTCAGTCTTGACCTACTCCACTTTTGGCTTCCTCCACCGGCGAGGTCACCGACGTCAACTAGGAGCCTTCCTTCAATAGGCGAAGGCCAACTACCCTCTTACAGATTCACTCCTTTTGACGGGCTCAGGAGACAACCCTTACACATGTTTTCTCTCCTCTCTTTACAACTCAAACTTGAAGAACAGAAGGAGGAGGAAAACTTGCAGTTTTGAGCTCTAAGAACCACTGAAAAGATCAAGATTTCGGCTTGAGTTCTTGCTCTCTCAGTGCTGAATGGGTGGGGTATTTATAGGCCCCAACCCAATTCAAATTTGGAGCTCAAAACGATCAAATCCCGGAATTCCGGGATCAGGCGGTTGCACCTCTTGACTGGAGAGGTTGCACCGCCTGGCAGAGCTCGAAGACCGAGCTCAGGCGGTGCCACCTCTCTGCCAGGGAGGTTGCACCACCCAGTCTTGCTCAAAGACTGAGCTCAGGCGGTGCCACCTCTCTGTCAGGGAGGTTGCACCGCCCAGTCTAGCTTGAAGACTGAGCTCAGGCGGTGCCACCTCTCTGCTAGGGAGGTTGCACCGCCCAGTCTTGCTCGAAGACTGAGCTCTGGCGGTGCCACCTCCCGGCTGGGGAGGTTGCACCGCCCAGTCTCGCTGGAAGGCCTAGCCCAGGCGGTGCCACCTCCTAGCCTGGGCGGTTGCACCTCCTGGTGCAATCAGGGTCCGAATGGTTCATTCCATTCGGCCCAATTTCAGTCTTTCAGGGGCCCAATTGCCCCAAGATTAAGCCAATGGGATCACCTCCCATTTTCCAACTTAATCAACGTGCTAACTACGATTAAATCTAAGACAACTTCTGCAGCTTTGCTTCGGTGCGTCAATCGCTCCTTCCGGCGAGTTTCCGGCGAACTTCCGTCGATCATCCGATGAACCCTCGGTGATGCTCTTGCGGACTTCCGGCAAACTCTTGGACTTTGCGACGATCCACTTGGCAAGTTCCGACGAGCTTCGCTTGGCAAGCTTCTGGACTTCTCGGATCTGTTCTCGCAGAACCTCCGACGACCGTCCGAACTTCCGTCGAACTCTCGAACTCCCAATGTGATCATGAACTTGACTCCGGCGCAACTCCTGTTGCTTGTCTTTCTTTCATCGTAGTTAATCCTGCACACACAAAAACAAAAACTTCGATCGAGGCAATTAATCCTAAGCAATTAATCAAGTTGTCCGGCATGTCATTGGTCCCTCGACGCTTCGTCCGATTCTTCGGCGCATCGTCCTTTCCTGCAGCCTATTGCCCAATCGGCCAGTTGACTCCGCAACTCCGATATCCTTGGCACAATACCTGCTCTTCTTGGCCCGATGCCCGAGTCCACGACCCGAAGCCTTCTGTCGATACGTCGACCGATCCACCGGCCCGACGTCCAATCTTCTGACATGTTCCTCCGGCACAACATGATGTTCCTGCTTTAATTGTCTCATCCTGATCGAAGCACCCTGCTTCACTCAAAATGCAGATTAAATCATAAACAT
The DNA here is from genome assembly GCF_036884655.1 of Musa acuminata AAA Group. Lineage (NCBI taxonomy): Eukaryota > Viridiplantae > Streptophyta > Magnoliopsida > Zingiberales > Musaceae > Musa > Musa acuminata. The sequence goes on along the minus strand of NC_088356.1, from coordinate 35,631,088 downwards.
ATATCAAGGAGTTTCATCATCAAAATACGAGATTCAACAATCTCCCCCTTTTTGATGATGACAACTACTTGATGACGGAGTTAAACTTAACTCCCGGAGTTTAAACAAACTCCCCCTATCAATATACCTTATTGATAGAAACTCTTAGATTCAAAAATCTAAGCAACATGTCATCATAATCGGAGTTAACCTTAACTCCCAGAGTTTAAACAAACTCCCCCTATCAATATGCCATATTGATAGAACCTTGAATTCAAACTGAATTCAAGTCATTGCAATATTCATCATGAATACTTGCAACACGTCAACATGAACATATGCATAAACTTATGCATCACATGTCATGTCATCAACATACTTTCATCAACATACTTCTCCCCCTTTGTCATCAACAAAAAGGAGAAGTATCACAATCAAGTGTTTGTGATATTGGTTCAACTCATTGCATGAAAAACATAATATCAAGTTTTATCATCATGCAATTTTGCTAGAAAATATAGCAAGTGTTGATTCATGCTTAGAATATTCAAGCTATCAAGTTTTAGATATGCAAGTTTTATAGCATACAAGATAGCACTTGGTATGAAAATTAGAGATGTTCAAGATAGCAAGTTCTACATCATGCAAGCTAGCAAATTAGAGATGTTCAAGAAGGCAACTCTTGCTTCTTGAAATATGAAAATTTCGTCCACTTTGCTAGATGCGCAAGTTAGCATGTTTTGCTTCTTGAGATAGGCAAGATAGCACCTTTGCTTCTTTTGAGATAGCAACTTTTCGCTTCTCTTTAGACTACAAGCTAGCGATATACAAGTTAGCAAAAACTTCGAAAGCAAATGCAAGATAACTTTCTTGTGTAGGCTCATGATTATTGCTTCCTATTGTAATGTGCAGGTTGCAAGTCTTGCTTCTTGAGATATTCAAGATGGTGATGTTCAAGAAGACAACTTTTGCTTCTTGAAATAAGCAAGTTAGCAATCTTTGCTACTTAAGATAGGCAAGCTAGCAATCAAGTTTTTGCATCTTCTTAACTTGTGCAAGCTAGCTATCTCCCCCTTTGTCATTGTCAAAAAGAAAGGAAGAATACAGTTTTGTAGTTCTTTTTCCTTTTACAACGATTTCAAAATCATGACAAAGGATGAATAATCAAGTTATGAATGTCAAGACAATTTTTCATCATGAATATTTTATCATTGCATGCATCATTATCATAAGTTGAAGTATTACATGCATAATATCATATCATCATTCATAATTACATTAATGTTTCAATATAGCAATTTCTTCTCAAAATGTGTAACTTAGCACTCATAGCATTTTAAATCATGATTTACATCATATGCAATACATCACATCATAATTAGAAAGCACAAGTATTGCATGCATAATTGCAAATCATAAATGTTCCATATCATGATGGTATCAATTTTGTCAAATTATATCCTACCATGCATGATCAATAACTCCTCATTTGTATTTCATGCATTATTTCATTTCATCTCATAAGGAATATCAAGAAAAGTTATTGGATGAGGAGATAAATATTTTATGAATACACGGAATTGTATCAAAATCATATCATAAGTGTTTCGTGTATTCATATTATCACATGAAGCATATTATCATTTTTGAGATTCATAACATGAATAGCGTTATTACTATTTCATCAAAATCAATTTCGAGATTCACACAATATCATGCATTAATCTCGATAAGATGGGAAAAGCATTTTATTTTTAAGTGATTCTTTTAACACATCATAAAAACTCATTCATAATTCAAGTAATTTACAAGATATCATAAATAAATTTATCACTTGTATTTCATCAAAATCGAGAACTCTAGAGATAGAAAATGATTGAAGCATTTAACATGATTGAAGCATGATTCATATTTAAAGTGTATCTTATGTCGTAAATACGAATCAAGCATTTGTCAAATCTGAAATCATCCTCAAAATTATATTCAATAAATTCATATATGACAAGCATAGATTTATTGAAAAATCAATAAGATAGAGGATTGCATTTCAAGTGTTTATCAATTGTAGCATTTCATCACATGGCAAGATATCATCAAGTAGAATTACGATGCAAGTTCTTGATATCTTAACATGATGATGCAAACATGGCATAATGCAAATTTGGCAATCATAGCATCAATTCATATATCTCTTGATGATGCAAGCATGGGATAATCATAGCATAGTGTTTATAGCATCAATTCATATATTTCTTCCCTTTTTTTAAGTGTTTCATCTTAAGTGATCGATTTCATGTTAGCATGCCTTTTCATTTATGTCAAATGAAAACATGCATCAACGTTTAGGATCGTAAAATGAATTTCATCATAAAACCATCAATCACAAAAATCATCATGTATATCTCATGCATGAAATTGTCAATCGAAATATTTAATTTCATCATTATGCATTTCTTCAAATCAAACATGATCTTTAATCAAAATCGAGAAATAACAATGGAAATCAACGTAATGCACATTATTACTTCTTAACCATGATTTCATATTTTCAATCAAGATCATTTTATTTGTTTATCATAAAATATGCAATATTATCATTTTCGAAATTACTTAGTATGATCATAATAATTTTTTTTTTTAACATGTAATTTTTAAGAAAATTAATTCTAAACTAAAAGAGAAAAATACATCATGAAAGCATCAAGTAATTTCAAAATAAATTAGGGGGATTTCAATTACCTCATCATTGTGGGCTGTTAAGGCGTAGTTTGCCGCCTTGCTTTTGTTGACTTTCTCTTCTTCGGAGGAGCTCGATTCATCCCAATTTTTGTTCTTCTTCTTGCGTTTAAAGCAAGTAGTTTGATTCTTTTTGCTTTTTAATTTTCGTTTCATTTGTAGTTTAAGTTCACCATCACTTGAGCTTATGCTCGAGTGGTCTTCAAATGTTCTATGTCCCAAATCCTTCCTGTTCTTTGGAAGGTGGTTCTCAAGTTCTTCACGTGCATTGCATGTCATTTCATATGTGATCAATGAACCAATTAGTTCTTCAAGTGGAAATTGGTTCAAGTTTTTCGATTCTTGAATAGCAGTTACTTTTGAATCCCAAGTTTTAGAAAGTGAGCACAAAACTTTGTTAACGAGTTCAAAATCCGAAAAGCTTTTACCAAGTGATTTTAAACCATTGACGACATCCGTAAAACGGGTGTACATGTCAACAACGGTTTCGCTTGGTTTCATATGAAAAAGCTCGAAATCATGCAGTAAAATATTAACTTTCGAGTCTTTGACTCTACTAGTTCCCTCGTGCGTGATTTCAAGAGCACGCCAAATATCGAAAGCCGTTTCGCACAAAGAAACCCGATTGAACTCATTTTTGTCCAAAGCGCAAAATAAGGCATTCATAGCCTTTGCGTTTAAAGAAAAATACTTCTTCTCCAAATCCGACCATTCGTTCATCGGTTTGGAGGGAAGTTGAAAACCGTTTTCAACAATATTCCATAAATCCAGATTCAGAGAAATCAAGAAAACTCTCATTCGAGTTTTCCAATAAGTGTAGTCCAATCCGTTAAAGAACGGTGGACCAACAACCGATAAGCCCTCTTGAAGAGCCATTTCTCTCGGGTGTAAATCCGAAATGAGAAATACCCCGCTCTGATACCAATTGTTAGGATCGAGAGCACTAAGAGGGGGGGGTGAATTAGTGCAGCGGATATCTTTTAGCGATTAAAAACAAAAGCTGCGTTCGTTCGATAAAAATCTGTTTTAAAGCAAAAGCCGACTCAAAGATAACTTATGACTAAGTGCAGTTTACGTCTAAACGTAGTTTACGTCTAAACACAATTTACGTTTAAATGCAGTTTGCGTCTAAACGCAGTTTTACGTCTAAACGCAGATTTACGTCTAAACGCAGATTTACGTCTAAACGCAGATTTACGTCCAAACTCAGTTTACGTCTAAAACGCAGTTTTACATTTAAACGTAGTTTACGTCTAAATGCAGTTTTACGTCTAAAACGCAGATTTACGTCTAAACGTAGATTTACGTCTAAACGCAGATTTACGTCTAAACGCAGTTTGCGTCTAAGCGCAGTTTGCGTCTAAACACAGTTTGCGTCTAAGCGCAGTTTACGTCTAAACGCAGCTTACGTCTAAACGCAGTTTGCGTCTAAACGCAGTTTGCGTCTAAGCGCAGTTTACGTCTAAACGCAGTAAGCGCAGAGAGACAGTTTGCAGTTTGTACATGGAATCAAGACGTAAACGTAAACTGCACAGAATTCGTTCGTAAAAGCGCAGAGAGCAGTTTGCAGTTTGTAAATGGAATTAAGATGTGAACGTAAACTGCACAGAACTCGTTCGTAAAAGCGCAGAGAGCAGTAGCTATGTAGGAGGTTTGCAGTAATGATAAAGTGCTCAAAATAAACGCAAACCAGAGATTTAGAGTGGTTCGGTCAGTCTTGACCTACTCCACTTTTGGCTTCCTCCACCGGCGAGGTCACCGACGTCAACTAGGAGCCTTCCTTCAATAGGCGAAGGCCAACTACCCTCTTACAGATTCACTCCTTTTGACGGGCTCAGGAGACAACCCTTACAAATGTTTTCTCTCCTCTCTTTACAACTCAAACTTGAAGAACAGAAGGAGGAGGAAAACTAGCAGTTTTGAGCTCTAAGAACCACTGAAAAGATCAAGATTTCGGCTTGAGTTCTTGCTCTCTCAGTGCTGAATGGGTGGGGTATTTATAGGCCCCAACCCAATTCAAATTTGGAGCTCAAAACGATCAAATCCCGGAATTCCGGGATCAGGCGGTTGCACCTCTTGACTGGAGAGGTTGCACCGCCTGGCAGAGCTCGAAGACCGAGCTCAGGCGGTGCCACCTCTCTGCCAGGGAGGTTGCACCGCCCAGTCTTGCTCGAAGACTGAGCTCAGGCGGTGCCACCTCTCTGTCAGGGAGGTTGCACCGCCCAGTCTAGCTCGAAGACTGAGCTCAGGCGGTGCCACCTCTCTGCCAGGGAGGTTGCACCGCCCAGTCTTGCTCGAAGACTGAGCTCCGGCGGTGCCACCTCCCGGCTGGGGAGGTTGCACCGCCTAGTCTCGCTGGAAGGCCTAGCCCAGGCGGTGCCACCTCCTGGCCTGGGCGGTTGCACCTCCTGGTGCAATCAGGGTCCGAATGGTTCATTCCATTCGGCCCAATTTCAGTCTTTCAGGGGCCCAATTGCCCCAAGATTAAGCCAATGGGATCACCTCCCATTTTCCAACTTAATCAACGTGCTAACTATGATTAAATCTAAGACAACTTCTGCAGCTTTGCTTCGGTGCGTCAATCGCTCCTTCCGGCGAGTTTCCGGCGAACTTCCGTCGATCATCCGATGAACCCTCGGTGATGCTCCTGCGGACTTCCGGCAAACTCCTGGACTTTGCGACGATCCACTTGGCAAGTTCCGACGAGCTTCGCTTGGCAAACTTCTGGACTTCTCGGATCTGTTCTCGCAGAACCTCCAACGACCGTCCGAACTTCCGTCGAACTCTCGAACTCCCAATGTGATCATGAACTTGACTCCGGCGCAACTCCTGCTGCTTGTCTTTCTTTCATCGTAGTTAATCCTGCACACACAAAAACAAAAACTTCGATCGAGACAATTAATCCTAAGCAATTAATCAAGTTGTCCGGCATGTCATTGGTCCCTCGACGCTTCGTCCGATTCTTCGGCGCATCGTCCTTTCCTGCAGCCTATTGCCCAATCGGCCAGTTGACTCCGCAACTCCGATATCCTTGGCACAATACCCGCTCTTCTTGGCCCGATGCCCGAGTCCACGACCCGAAGCCTTCTGTCGATACGTCGACCGATCCACCGGCCCGACGTCCAATCTTTTGACATGTTCCTCCGGCACAACATGATGTTCCTGCTTTAATTGTCTCATCCTGATCGAAGCACCCTGCGTCACTCAAAACGCAGATTAAATCATAAACATATATCAAGGAGTTTCATCATCAAAATACGAGATTCAACAGTTTCGGGGTGCGCAATGGGCTCCGGTCGTCGATACGCCATCCGCGACGTGCACAAAGGGGAGGGAGGACGCAAACAAAACGAGTGCGATCATACCAGCACTAAAGCACTGGATCCCATCAGAACTCCGAAGTTAAGCGTGCTTGGGCGAGAGTAGTACTAGGATGGGTGACACCCTGGGAAGTCCTCGTGTTGCACTCCTTTTTGCGCCCCGAGCGGCCAAAAGACTTGCTTAACTCTCCTTTACGCTTTTCGATTCTTCCAGCATTATGGCCAACAATAAATATATCATTAACGTATAGCAGGAGAATAATGAAATCATCATCTAAAAATTTCTTCGTAAACATGCAATGATCAGATATGGTTTTAGGATGGGTGACCCCCTGGGAAGTCCTCGTGTTGCATTCCTTTTTGCGCCCCGAGCGGCCAAAACCTCTCCCATCGACCTCCGAGGCGATGGTTTTGGGCCTCGGAATTTGCCGTGACCGCTACGCAGTCAGTCTCGTGGGGCTCGGAGAGAGCTTTCCGGAATGGGGCCGCAATAGCGATTCCGAGTTCGTTCGAGAAAGTCCGGATGGCTTCGGCGCGCGCTTGCCGTGTCCGGTACGCGGTCGGCCTCGTGGGCATCGGAGAGATCCGACGATGGCGATTCCAAGATCGTTCGAGAGGTTTCGGGGCGCGCAATGGGCTCCGGTCGTCGATACGCCGTCCGCGATGTGCACAAAGGGGAGGGAGGACGCAAACAAAACGAGTGCGATCATACCAGCACTAAAGCACCGGATCCCATCAGAACTCCGAAGATAAGCGTGCTTGGGCGAGAGTAGTACTAGGATGGGTGACCCCCTGGGAAGTCCTCGTGTTGCACTCCTTTTTGCGCCCCGAGCGGCCAAAACCTCTCCCGTCGACCTCCGAGGCGATGGTTTTGGGCCTCGGAATTTGTCGTGACCGCTACGCAGTCAGTCTCGTGGGGCTCGAAGAGAGCTTTCCGGAATGGGGCCGCAATAGCGATTCCTAGTTCGTTCGAGAAAGTCCGGATGGTTTCGGCGCGCGCTTGCCGTGTCCGGTACGCGGTCGGCCTCGTGGGCATCGGAGAGATCCGACGATGGCGATTCCGAGATCGTTCGAGAGGTTTCGGGGCGCGCAATGGGCTCCGGTCGTCGATACGCCGTCCGCGACGTGCACAAAGGGGAGGGAGGACGCAAACAAAACGAGTGCGATCATACTAGCACTAAAGCACCGGATCCCATCAGAACTCCGAAGTTAAGCGTGCTTGGGCGAGAGTAGTACTAGGATGGGTGACCCCCTGGGAAGTACTCGTGTTGCACTCCTTTTTGCGCCCCGAGCGGCCAAATGACTTGCTTAACTCTCCTTTACGCTTTTCGATTCTTCCAGCATTATGGCCAACAATAAATATATCGTTAACGTGTAGCAGGAGAATAATGAAATCATCATCTAAAAATTTCTTCGTAAACATGCAATGATCAGATATGGTTCTAGGATGGGTGACCCCCTGGGAAGTCCTCGTGTTGCACTCCTTTTTGCGCCCCGAGCGGCCAAAACCTCTCCCGTCGACCTCCGAGGCGATGGTTTTGGGCCTCGGAATTTGCCGTGACCGCTACGCCGTCAGTCTCGTGGGGCTCGGAGAGACTTTCCGGAATGGGGCCGCAATAGCGATTCCGAGTTCGTTCGAGAAAGTCCGGATGGTTTCGGCGCGCGCTTGCCGTGTCCGGTACGCGGTCGGCCTCGTGGGCATCGGAGGGATCCGACGGTGGCAATTCCGAGATCGTTCGAGAGGTTTCGGGGCGCGCAATGGGCTCCGGTCGTCGATACGCCGTCCGCGACGTGCACAAAGGGGAGGGAGGACGCAAACAAAACGAGTGCGATCATACCAGCACTAAAGCACCGGATCCCATCAGAACTCCGAAGTTAAGCGTGCTTGGGCGAGAGTAGTACTAGGATGGGTGACCCCCTGGGAAGTCCTCGTGTTGCACTCCTTTTTGCGCCCCGAGCGGCCAAAAGACTTGCTTAACTCTCCTTTACGCTTTTCGATTCTTCCAGCATTATGGCCAACAATAAATATATCGTTAACGTATAGCAGGAGAATAATGAAATCATCATCTAAAAATTTCTTCGTAAACATGCAATGATCAGATATGGTTCTAGGATGGGTGACCCCCTGGGAAGTCCTCGTGTTGCACTCCTTTTTGCGCCCCGAGCGGCCAAAACCTCTCCCGTCGACCTCCGAGGCGATGGTTTTGGGCCTCGGAATTTGCCGTGACCGCTACGCAGTCAGTCTCGTGGGGCTCGGAGAGAGCTTTCCGGAATGGGGCCGCAATAGCGATTCCGAGTTCGTTCGAGATAGTCCGGATGATTTCGGCGCGCGCTTGCCGTGTCCGGTACGCGGTCGGCCTCGTGGGCATCGGAGAGATCCGACGATGGCGATTCCGAGATCGTTCGAGAGGTTTCGGGGAGCGCAATGGGCTCCGGTCGTCGATACGCCGTCCGCGACGTGCACAAAGGGGAGGGAGGACGCAAACAAAACGAGTGCGATCATACCAGCACTAAAGCTCCGGATCCCATCAAAACTCCGAAGTTAAGCGTGCTTGGGCGAGAGTAGTACTAGGATGGGTGACCCCCTGGGAAGTCCTCGTGTTGCACTCCTTTTTGCGCCCCGAGCGGCCAAAAGACTTGCTTAACTCTCCTTTACGCTTTTCGATTCTTCCAGCATTATGGCCAACAATAAATATATCGTTAACGTATAGCAGGAGAATAATGAAATCATCATCTAAAAATTTCTTCGTAAACATGCAATGATCAGATATGGTTCTAGGATGGGTGACCCCCTGGGAAGTCCTCGTGTTGCACTCCTTTTTGCGCCCCGAGCAGCCAAAACCTCTCCCGTCGACCTCCGAGGCGATGGTTTTGGGCCTCGGAATTTGCCGTGACCGCTACGCAGTCAGTCTCGTGGGGCTCGGAGAGAGCTTTCCGGAATGGGGCCGCAATAGCGATTCCGAGTTCGTTCGAGATAGTCCGGATGATTTCGGCGCGCGCTTGCCGTGTCCGGTACGCGGTCGGCCTCGTGGGCATCGGAGAGATCCGACGATGGCGATTCCGAGATCGTTCGAGAGGTTTCGGGGCGCGCAATGGGCTCCGGTCGTCGATACGCCGTCCGCGACGTGCACAAAGGGGAGGGAGGACGCAAACAAAACGAGTGAGATCATACCAGCACTAAAGCTCCGGATCCCATCAAAACTCCGAAGTTAAGCGTGCTTGGGCGAGAGTAGTACTAGGATGGGTGACCCCCTGGGAAGTCCTCGTGTTGCACTCCTTTTTGCGCCCCGAGCGGCCAAAAGACTTGCTTAACTCTCCTTTACGCTTTTCGATTCTTCCAGCATTATGGCCAACAATAAATATATCGTTAACGTATAGCAGGAGAATAATGAAATCATCATCTAAAAATTTCTTCGTAAACATGCAATGATCAGATATGGTTCTAGGATGGGTGACCCCCTGGGAAGTCCTCGTGTTGCACTCCTTTTTCAGCCCCGAGCGGCCAAAACCTCTCCCGTCGACCTCCGAGGCGATGGTTTTGGGCCTCGGAATTTGCCGTAACCGCTACGCCGTCAGTCTCGTGGGGCTCGGAGAGAGCTTTCCGGAATGGGGCCGCAATAGCGATTCCGAGTTCGTTCGAGATAGTCCGGATGGTTTCGGCGCGCGCTTGCCGTGTCCGGTACGCGGTCGGCCTCGTGGGCATCGGAGAGATCCGACGATGGCGATTCCGAGATCGTTCGAGAGGTTTCGGGGCGCGCAATGGGCTCCGGTCGTCGATACGCCGTCCGCGACGTGCACAAAGGGGAGGGAGGACGCAAACAAAACGAGTGCGATCATACCAGCACTAAAGCACCGGATCACATCAGAACTCCGAAGTTAAGCGTGCTTGGGCGAGAGTAGTACTAGGATGGGAGACCCCTTGGGAAGTCCTCGTGTTGCACTCTTTTTTGCGCCCCGAGCGGCCAAAAGACTTGCTTAACTCTCCTTTACGCTTTTCGATTCTTCCAGCATTATGGCCAACAATAAATATATCTTTAACGTATAGCAGGAGAATAATGAAATCATCATCTAAAAATTTCTTCGTAAACATGCAATGATCAGATATGGTTCTAGGATGGGTGACCCCCTGGGAAGTCCTCGTGTTGCACTCCTTTTTGTGCCCCGAGCGGCCAAAACCTCTCCCGTCGACCTCCGAGGCGATGGTTTTGGGCATCGGAATTTGCCGTGACCGCTACGCAGTCAGTCTCGTGGGGCTCGGAGAGAGCTTTCCGGAATGGGGCCGCAATAGCGATTCCGAGTTCGTTCGAGAAAGTCCGGATGGTTTCGGCGCGCGCTTGCCGTGTCCGGTACGCGGTCGGCCTCGTGGGCATCGGAGAGATCCGACGAAGGCGATTCCGAGATCGTTCGAGAGGTTTCGGGGTGCGCAATGGGCTCCGGTCATCGATACGCCATCCGCGACGTGCACAAAGGGGAGGGAGGACGCGAACAAAATGAGTGCGATCATACCAGCACTAAAGCATCGGATCCCATCAGAACTCCGATGTTAAGCGTGCTTGGGCGAAAGTAGTACTAGGATGGGTGACCCCTTGGGAAGTCCTCGTGTTGCACTCCTTTTTGCGCCCCGAGCGGCCAAAAGAATTGCTTAACTCTCCTTTACGCTTTTCGATTCTTCCAGCATTATGGCCAACAATAAATATATCGTTAAGGTATAGCAGGAGAATAATGAAATCATCATCTAAAAATTTCTTCATAAACATGCAATGATCAGATATGCGGATGGGTGACACCCTGGGAAGTCCTCGTGTTGCACTCCTTTTTGCGCCCCGAGCGGCCGAAACCTCTCCCGTCGACCTCCGAGGCGATGGTTTTGGGCCTCGGAATTTGCCGTGACCGCTACGCTGTCAGTCTCGTGGGGCTCGGAGAGAGCTTTCCGGAATGGGGCCGCAATAGCGATTCCGAGTTCGTTCGAGAAAGTCCGGATGGTTTCGGCGCGCGCTTGCCGTGTCCGGTACGCGGTCGGCCTCGTGGGCATCGGAGAGATCCGACGATGGCGATTCCGAGATCGTTCGAGAGTTTTCGGGGCGCGCAATGGGCTCCGGTCGTCGATACGCCGTCCGCGACGTGCACAAAGGGGAGGGAGGACGCAAACAAAACGAGTGCGATCATACCAGCACTAAAGCACTGGATCCCATCAGAACTCCGAAGTTAAGCGTGCTTGTGCGAGAGTAGTACTAGGATGGGTGACCCCCTGGGAAGTCCTCATGTTGCACTCCTTTTTGCGCCCCGAGCGGACAAAAGACTTGCTTAACTCTCCTTTACGCTTTTCGATTCTTCCAGCATTATGGCCAACAATAAATATATCGTTAACGTATAGCAGGAGAATAATGAAATCATCATCTAAAAATTTCTACGTAAACATGCAATGATCAGATATGGTTCTAGGATGGGTGACCCCCTTGGAAGTCCTCGTGTTGCACTCCTTTTTGCGCCCCGAGCGGCCAAAACCTCTCGCGTCAACCTCCGAGGCGATGGTTTTGGGCCTCGGAATTTGCCGTGACCGCTACGCAGTCAGTCTCGTGGGGCTCGGAGAGAGCTTTCCGGAATGGGGCCGCAATAGCGATTCCGAGTTCGTTCGAGAAAGTCCGGATGGTTTCGGCGCGCGCTTGCCGTGTCCGGTACGCGGTCGGCCTCGTGGGCATCGGAGAGATCCGACGATGGCGATTCCGAGATCGTTCGAGATGTTTCGGGGCGCGCAATGGGCTCCGGTCGTCGATACGCCGTCCGCGACGTGCACAAAGGGGAGGGAGGACGCAAACAAAATGAGTGCGATCATACTAGCACTAAAGCACCGGATCCCATCAGAACTCCGAAGTTTAGCGTGCTTGGGCGAGAGTAGTACTAGGATGGGTGACCCCCTGGGAAGTCCTCGTGTTGCACTCCTTTTTGCGCCCCGAGCGGCCAAAAGACTTGCTTAACTCTTGTTGAATCTCGGATTTTGATGATGAAGTCAATTGTCATTTGTTGTCTAATCTATGTGTTGAGATAAGTGTGCAGGATTAACTACGATGAAAGTTAGACAAGCAACAGGAGTTGCGCCGGAGTCAAGTTCATGATCACGTTGGGAGTTCGAGAGTTCGACGGAAGTTCGGACGGTCGTCGGAGGTTCTGCGAGAACAGATCCAAGAAATCTAGAAGCTTGCCAAGCGAAGCTCGTCGGAACTTGCCAAGTGGATCGTCGCAAAGTCCAGGAGTTTGCCGGAAGTCCGCAGGAGCATCACCGAGGGTTCATCGGATGATCGACGGAAGTTCGCCGGAAACTCGCCGGAAGAAGCGATTGACGCACCGAAGCAAAGCTGCAGAAATTGTCTTTGATTTAATCATAGTTAGCACGCTGATTAAGTTGGAAAATGGGAGGTGATCCCATTGGCTTAATCTTGGGGCAATTGGGCCCCTGAAGGACTGAAATTGGGCCGAATGGAATGAACCATTCGGACCCTGATTGCACCAGGAGGTGCAACCGCCCAGGCCAGGAGGTGGCACCGCCTGGGCTGTGTCTTCCAGCGAGACTGGGCGGTGCAACCTCCCCAGCCGGGAGGTGGCACCGCCTGAGCTCAGTCTTCGAGCTAGACTGGGCGGTGCAACCTCCCTGGCAGAGAGGTGGCACCGCCTGAGCTCAGTCTTCGAGCAAGACTGGGCGGTGCAACCTCCCTGGCAGAGAGGTGGCACCGCCTGAGCTCGGTCTTCGAGCTCTGCCAGGCGGTGCAACCTCTCCAGTCAAGAGGTGCAACCGCCTGATCCCGGAATTCCGGGATTTGATCGTTTTGAGCTCCAAATTTGAATTGGGTTGGGGCCTATAAATTCCCCACCCATTCAGCACTGAAAAGATACAGACCTACACCGAAATCTTGATCTTTTCTGTGATTCTAAGAGCTCAAAAGTGTTGTAAAGCCTTTAAGTCTCCTCCTTCTGTTCTTCAAGTTTTCAGTTGTAAAGTGAGGAGAGAAAGGTCTGTAAAGGTTGTCTCCTGAGCCTGTCAAAAGGAGAGAAACTGTAAAAGGGCAGTTTGGCCTTCACCCATTGAAGGAAGGCCCCTAGTTGACGTCGGCAACCTCGTCGGTGGAGGAAGCCAAAAGTGGAGTAGGTCAGGACTGACCGAACCACTCTAAATCTCTGGTTTGCGTTTATTTTTGAGCACTTTATCTTTACTGCAAACCTCCTCCACTACTACTGCTCTCTGCGCTTTCACGAACAAGTTCTAAGTGCTGTTCTTCCGAATCTGCATTCAGACGTAAAGTCGTGTTTTAGTACATTACAGTTTACGTTTACGTTTTGATTCTGCAGAACTGTTCTCTGTGCTTTTGCGAACGAGTTTCTTTGCAGTTTACACTTACAGTTTGATTCTATTTATAACTGCAAACTGTCTTCTGCAATTTTACGAACGAGTTTCAACATTTAGACGTAAAACTGCATTTAGATGTAAATCGGCTTTCCTCGCACAATCGTCAGATTTCAGTTTACGTTTACCTCTTGATTTCAACTGCATATTGCCCTCTGCGAATATACAAACGAGTTTCAAAGTTCAGACGTAAATCTGCGTCTAATCTGCGTTTAAGACGTAAATCTGCGTTTAGACGCAAATCTGCGTTTAGACGTAAATCTGTTTTTTTGCATATTACCTTTTGAGCTGTACAACAGCAGCACATTGTCTTTATACTTCTGCTCAATCCGCGCTTAGACGCAATCTGCGTTTAGACGCAATCTGCGCTTAGACGCAATCTGCGTTTAGACGCAATCTGCACTTAGACGCAATCTGCGCTAAGACGCAAACTGCGCTTAGACGCAATCTGAGTTTAGACGCAATCTGCATTTAGACGCTAACTGCGTTTAGACGCTAACTGCGCTTAAACGTAAACTGCACTTAATCATAAGTAATCTTAGAATCGGTTTTTGCATCAAAATAGTCTTTGTCGAACGAACGCAGCCTTCGCTTTTTAATCGCTGAAAAATATCCGCTGCACTAATTCACCCCCCCCCCTCTTAGTGCTCTCGATCCTAACAATTGGTATCAGAGCCCGGTTAACTCTCAAAAGGATTAAAACCCAAGAGAGATGGCTTACGCCGGAAACCAAGAGGGCCATTCTATTACACGTCCACCCATGTTTAATGGGATGGACTACACCTACTGGAAGACCCGAATGAGGATCTTTCTTATTTCTATGGATTTTGAACTGTGGAATCTTGTCGAAAACGGTTTTTCAAAGTCTTCTCTTCCAATGATCGATTGGAATGATTTGGAGAAGAAGGCTTTCGCTCTAAATGCAAAGGCTATGAATGCCTTATTTTGTGCACTTGATAAAAACGAGTTTAACCGTGTTTCAACTTGTGAAACTACATTCGATATTTGGCACACACTCGAAGTGACCCATGAGGGCACAAGTAGAGTAAAAGAGTCAAAAATCAATTTGCTGTTACACTCCTTCGAACTTTTTCGGATGAAACCGAGTGAAACCATTGGCGACATGTTTTCCCGTTTCACGGATGTCGTCAACGGTCTAAAAGGACTCGGAAAGAGCTTTTCGGATTTTGAGCTTGTTAATAAGATACTAAGATCCCTTCCTAAGAGTTGGGATCCTAAAGTCACCGCTATTCAAGAGGCAAAAGATCTGCGAAATTTCCCTCTTGAAGAACTAATCGGGTCATTAATGACCTACGAAATGACTTGTAAAGCTCATGAAGAGCAAGAAGACATCCTTTCAAAGAACAGGAAGGATATGGCACTCAAAACTTCAGAATGCCACTTGAGAGAAAACTCAAGTGATGAGGACTGTGATGATGACTTGGCACTCCTAACAAGAAAGTTTAAAAAGTTCTTTAAAAGAAACAAGTTTAAGAATGATGCAAAAAATAAACTTGAACCCAAAAAGGACCAAGTAATCTGCTATGAATGCAAAAAGCCGGGACACTACAAGAGTGACTGTCCCCAAGTCAAGAAAAGAACAACAAAGAAGAAGGCGCTCCAAGCAACATGGGATGATTCAAGCGCATCTGAGGAAGAGGAGTCCAACACCGAGCAAGTTGCTCATTACGCCTTAATGGCTATCGGAGAGGAGGTAACGGATTCATTAAATGCTGATTTATCTTTCGATGAATTATTAAATGCTTTCAATGACTTATTTGACGAGTGCAAGAGTATAAGTAGAAAATATAAATTGCTGAAAAAGGTGCATGATAGTCTTACTTGTGAGTTTGATAAGTTAAAAGTCGAACATCATGATAGTTTAAATTCATGTATCAAATGTCATGATTTAGAAACTTTACAAAAAGAAAACCTGCTACTCAAGGATACCTTGAAGAAATTTGAGGTTGGTAGCAAGTCGTTGAACATGATCCTTGCAAACAAGGGTCACGTTCCAAAAAGGAGCGGAATTGGATTTGTGAGAAGTCCTCACCAAAATCCAACGACTTTTATAAAAGGCTCCATCTTACATGTTCAACACCAAACCAAGTGCAACTTTTGTTGCAAATCTGGACATAGGACACATTGTTGTCCATTCAAGAAAATAAGTCCAAACAAACTGATTTGGGTTCCTAAAGGAACCATGATAAACTCGATGCAACATGATAGAAAATGTAGATCTATTTATGAGGCACCCAAAAGCAAATGGGTACCTAAACATCATCCTTTCTTGTAGAAAACTAAACCATCGCAAGCTAGGAGCAAGAGATGGTACCTTGATAGTGGATGCTCAAGGCATATGACCGGAGATCCATCTCAATTCTCTAAGCTCACTAGCATAGACGAAGGATATGTCACCTTCGGAGACAACAACAAGGGTAAAATCATTGGCAAAGGAACCATAGGTAACAAATCCAACTTCTCTATTGAAGATGTTTTGCTAGTTGATGGTTTAAAACATAACCTCTTGAGCATTAGTCAATTATGTGATAAAGGATATATTATAAGATTTGAATCTAATGCTTGCATCATTGAAAAACCACACAAAAATATATCTATGATTGCATTGAAACAAAATAACGTATACACTATTGACATCAATGATTTGTGTAATGAAATGTGTTTTTCTGCCTTAAATGAGGATGCTTGGATATGGCATAGAAGATTAGGTCATGCTAGCATGAAACTGATCACTCAAATATCATCCAAAGAACTTGTAAGAGGAATTCCTCATATCAAGTTCATCAAGGATAATGTATGTGATGCTTGCCAATTAGGTAAACAAATTAAGAGCAGCTTCAAATCTAAAAATCAAATAAGCACCTCTAGGCCCTTACAATTAATCCATATGGACTTGTTCGGACCAATCTCCACATCGAGTCTAGGAGGTAGCAAATACGCCTTTGTCATTGTTGATGACTATAGCAGATATACATGGACCTACTTCTTAAGACAGAAAAATGAATGCTTTAAATGCTTTACCAAGTTTTGTAAACTTGTTCAAAATGAGAAGGGTTCTATGATTTCGTCAATTAGAAGTGATCATGGTGGAGAATTTCAAAACCATGACTTCCAAGAATTCTGTGAACTCAATGGATACAACCATAATTTCTCTACTCCAAGAAATCCTCAACAAAATGGGGTTGTAGAAAGAAAAAATCAAAATTTACAAGAAATGGCAAGAACCATGTTGAATGAACATAGCCTACCCAAATATTTTTGGGCCGAAGCCATAAACACTGCATGTTATATTTTAAATAGAGTACTAGTAAGACCCTTACTCACCAAAACTCCTTATGAGTTATGGAATAACAAAAAACCCAATGTTTCATATTTTAAAGTCTTTGGGTGTAAGTGTTTTATCTTAAATGAAAAGGAAAACTTAGGAAAATTTGATGCTAAATCCGATGAAGGAATCTTTCTTGGTTATTCTTCGGTTTCTAAAGCTTTTCGTATCTTCAATAAAAGAACTTTAATTATTGAAGAATCCATTCATGTTGTTTTTAATGAGATTTCCGAAACTAAGAAAAATGATCTTGATGATGATGTTAATTTTGATTCCTTAAATTTAAATGAAACCCCTTCTCCAACTAGCAACTTGGATGCATCCACTTCCGAAACATCCTTACCCAAGGATTGAAAGTATGTAGATGCTCATCCTAAGGAGCTAATATTAGGAGACACATCAAAGGGGGTTCAAACACGATCTTCTTTTAAAAAATTTTGTGCCAACGCCGCCTTTCTCTCCCAAATTGAACCCAAATGTGTTGATGAAGCCATGAAAGATGATTCATGGATTATCGCAATGCAAGATGAATTGAATCAATTTGAGAGAAATGAGGTGTGGACGCTTGTTCCTAGGCCAAATGACCATTTAGTTATTGGTACTAAATGGGTCTTTAGAAACAAGCAAGATGAAAATGGTATCGTGGTTAGAAACAAGGCTAGATTAGTGGCCAAAGGTTTCAACCAAGAAGAAGGTATCGATTACGAAGAAACCTTCGCACCTGTGGCTCGATTGGAAGCCATAAGGATGCTCCTTGCCTACGCGAGTTGTAATAATTTTTAAGTTATTTCAAATGGATGTTAAAAGCGCTTTTCTAAATGGTTTTATTTCTGAAGAAGTTTATGTTGAACAACCTCCTGGATTTGAAAATAATAGCCTCCCTAATCATGTGTTTAGATTAACTAAAGCTCTCTATGGTTTAAAACAAGCCCCAAGGGCTTGGTATGAGAGACTTAGTTCTTTTCTCATTAAAAATAATTTCATAAAAGGCAAGGTTGATACTACATTGTTTATCAAGAATTTTGAAAATAATTTTCTCATTGTTCAGATTTATGTTGATGATATCATCTTTGGCTCTACAAATGAATCTCTGTGTGAATCTTTTGCTAAAACTATGAGTCTTGAATTCGAAATGAGCTTAATGGGAGAATTAACATTCTTCTTAGGTTTACAAATCAAACAACTAAGCAATGGCATCTTTATTAGTCAAACTAAATATGCCATGAATTTATTAAAAAGGTTTAATATGAACAACTCAAAGGCTAGTAACACTCCTATGAGCACCTCCACTAAGTTAGAAACTGATGAAAGTGGAGAAAGCTTTGATCAAAAAACTTATAGGGGTATGATAGGAAGTTTACTTTACCTCACTGCAACCAGACCAGACATCATGTTCAGTGTAGGACTTTGTGCTAGATTTCAATCAAACCCTAAGATATCTCATCTCAAAGCAGTTAAAAGAATATTTAGATATCTTAATGGTACCACAAATCTAGGATTATGGTACCCAAAATCAGAGAATTTTGAGTTAATTGCTTATGCTGATGCTGACTTTGCTGGCTGTAGATTAGATAGAAAAAGCACATCAGGATCATGTCAATTTTTAGGACATGCCCTTGTTTCCTGGTCATCAAAGAAACAAAACTCGGTTGCACTATCAACAACCGAAGCTGAATATATTGCAGCAAGTGCATGCTGTGCACAAGTTGTATGGATGAAAAATACCTTAGAAGATTATAAAGTTCATCTAAAAAATATTCCAATTAAATGTGATAACACAAGTGCAATATGCTTAACCAAGAATCCTATACAACACTCAAGAACAAAACATATTGATATCAGACATCACTTTATACGAGATCATGTCACCAATCATGACGTAACCATAGAGTTCATTGATACTAAACATCAACTAGCTGACATTTTTACAAAACCTCTAAGTGAAGAACAATTTGACTTCATTAGAAGAGAATTAGGAATGTTGATATGTCCGAATACTTAAATTTGTTAAAATTATTTTTCGGACTATATTGTATGATCAAATCACTTGATTGCCATGTCTCTATGATTATATGCAACAAAATCTTCTCCGAATGCATCTTATTTTTCGAATGCTATAAACCAGATTTTTTCGTACACTTTCATGAAAAATAAGTATCTGAAATAGATTTGATGAAGTGATTCATGTGTATGTATTCCATCCTGCAAAATCTGGTATCAGAGCAATCTATGTGAAATTCCTCTATAAGCTTGCTTTGATTAATTTCCTGGTATCATGATTATTATGCTTTTTGTTGATGACAAAGGGGGAGATATATATATGAATTGATAAACACTGCCATACTATAGTGATGCTATAAACACTGCTATGATTATGCCATCCTTGCATCACCAAGAGATACAAGAACATGTGCTAAAGTTTGCATTATGCCTTGAGTTGATATGTTATCATGTGAAGAAAATGCAAAAACTTGATAGTATATTTCAAATGTATGCATCATGTAATAGTGCTTCACAGCTTTATATGATAATGTTCATACTACATGATGAATGGTTACAAACACAATCATACAAACTTGATGATGAATGTCAAGCCCTGACATCATCTTTGAAGAGATACATCATGATGAGTATCATGATGGGAGTATTGATAAGTTTAACTGATCTAACTTATCAATACGTCATTTGAATTCTTAGGTCTTGAATTCAAGGTTGACTTATCTCAACTATGGCATATAGACAGGGGGAGTTAAGGATAACTCCATTATCAATTGATTGTCATCATCAAA
Source organism: Musa acuminata AAA Group (assembly GCF_036884655.1). NCBI lineage: Eukaryota > Viridiplantae > Streptophyta > Magnoliopsida > Zingiberales > Musaceae > Musa > Musa acuminata. Next base: position 35,611,522 of record NC_088356.1, on the reverse strand, counting down.
AAGGGGGAGATTGTTGAATCTCGGATTTTGATGATGAAGTCAATTGTCATTTGTTGTCTAATCTATGTGTTGAGATAAGTGTGCAGGATTAACTACGATGAAAGTTAGACAAGCAGCAGGAGTTGCGCCGGAGTCAAGTTCATGATCACGTTGGGAGTTCGAGAGTTCGACGGAAGTTCGGACGGTCGTCGGAGGTTCTGCGAGAACAGATCCGAGAAGTCCAGAAGCTTGCCAAGCGAAGCTCGTCGGAACTTGCCAAGTGGATCGTCGCAAAGTCCAGGAGTTTGCCGGAAGTCCGCAGGAGCATCACCGAGGGTTCATCGGATGATCGACGGAAGTTCGCCGGAAACTCGCCGGAAGAAGCGATTGACGCACCGAAGCAAAGCTGCAGAAATTGTCTTTGATTTAATCATAGTTAGCACGCTGATTAAGTTGGAAAATGGGAGGTGGTCCCATTAGCTTAATCTTGGGGCAATTGGGCCCCTGAAGGACTGAAATTGGGCCGAATGGAATGAACCATTCGGACCCTGATTGCACCAGGAGGTGCAACCGCCCAGGCCAGGAGGTGGCACCGCCTGGGCTGTGTCTTCCAGCGAGACTGGGCGGTGCAACCTCCCCAGCCGGGAGGTGGCACCGCCTGAGCTCAGTCTTCGAGCTAGACTGGGCGGTGCAACCTCCCTGGCAGAGAGGTGGCACCGCCTGAGCTCAGTCTTCGAGCAAGACTGGGCGGTGCAACCTCCCTGGCAGAGAGGTGGCACCGCCTGAGCTCAGTCTTCGAGCTCTGCCAGGCGGTGCAACCTCTCCAGTCAAGAGGTGCAACCGCCTGATCCCGGAATTCCGGGATTTGATCGTTTTGAGCTCCAAATTTGAATTGGGTTGGGGCCTATAAATTCCCCACCCATTCAGCACTGAAAAGATACAGACCTACACCGAAATCTTGATCTTTTCTGTGATTCTAAGAGCTCAAAAGTGTTATAAAGCCTTTAAGTCTCCTCCTTCTGTTCTTCAAGTTTTCAGTTGTAAAGTGAGGAGAGAAAGGTCTGTAAAGGTTGTCTCCTGAGCCTGTCAAAAGGAGAGAAACTGTAAAAGGGCAGTTTGGCCTTCACCCATTAAAGGAAGGCCCCTAGTTGACGTCGGCAACCTCGTCGGTGGAGGAAGCCAAAAGTGGAGTAGGTCAGGACTGACCGAACCACTCTAAATCTCTGGTTTGCGTTTATTTTTGAGCACTTTATCTTTACTGCAAACCTCCTCCACTACTACTGCTCTCTGCGCTTTCACGAACAAGTTCTAAGTGCTGTTCTTCCGAATCTGCATTCAGACGTAAAGTCGTGTTTTAGTACATTACAGTTTACGTTTACGTTTTGATTCTGCAGAACTGTTCTCTGTGCTTTTGCGAACGAGTTTCTTTGCAGTTTACACTTACAGTTTGATTCTATTTATAACTGCAAACTGTCTTCTGCAATTTTACGAACGAGTTTCAACATTTAGACGTAAAACTGCATTTAGATGTAAATCGGCTTTCCTCGCACAATCGTCAGATTTCAGTTTACGTTTACGTCTTGATTTCAACTGCATATTGCCCTCTGCGAATATACAAACGAGTTTCAAAGTTCAGACGTAAATCTACGTCTAATCTGCGTTTAAGACGTAAATCTGCGTTTAGACGTAAATCTGCGTTTAGACGCAAATCTGCGTTTAGACGTAAATCTGTTTTTTTGCAGATTACCTTTTGAGCTGTACAACAGCAGCACATTGTCTTTATACTTCTGCTCAATCCGCGCTTAGACGCAATCTGCGTTTAGACGCAATCTGCGCTTAGACGCAATCTGCGTTTAGACGCAATCTGCACTTAGACGCAATCTACGCTAAGACGCAAACTGCGCTTAGACGCAATCTGAGTTTAGACGCAATCTGCATTTAGACGCTAACTGCGTTTAGACGCTAACTGCGCTTCAACGTAAACTGCACTTAATCATAAGTAATCTTAGAATCGGTTTTTGCATCAAAATAGTCTTTGTCGAACGAACGCAGCCTTCGCTTTTTAATCGCTGAAAAATATCCGCTGCACTAATTCACCCCCCCCCCCTCTTAGTGCTCTCGATCCTAACAACTCTCCTTTACGCTTTTCGATTCTTCCAGCATTACGGTCAACAATAAATATATCGTTAACGTATAGCAGGAGAATAATGAAATCATCATCTAAAAATTTCTTCGTAAACATGCAATGATCAGATATGGTTCTAGGATGGGTGACCCCCTGGGAAGTCCTCGTGTTGCACTCCTTTTTGCGCCCCGAGCGGCCAAAACCTCTCCCGTCGACCTCCGAGGCGATGGTTTTGGGCCTCGGAATTTGCCGTGACCGCTACGCAGTCAGTCTCGTGGGGCTCGGAGAGAGCTTTCTGGAATGGGGCCGCAATAGCGATTCCGAGTTCGTTCGAGAAAGTCCGGATGGTTTCGGCGCGCGCTTGCCGTGTCCGGTACGCGGTCGGCCTCGTGGGCATCGGAGAGATCCGACGATGGCGATTCCGAGATCGTTCGAAATGTTTCGGGGCGCGCAATGGGCTCCGGTCGTCGATACGCCGTCCGCGACGTGCACAAAGGGGAGGGAGGACGCAAACAAAATGAGTGCGATCATATCAGCACTAAAGCACCGGATCCCATCAGAACTCCGAAGTTAAGCGTGCTTGGGCGAGAATAGTACTAGGATGGGTGACCCCTGGGAAGTCCTCGTGTTGCACTCCTTTTTGCGCCCCGAGCGGCCAAAAGACTTGCTTAACTCTCCTTTACGCTTTTCGATTCTTCCAGCATTACGGCCAACAATAAATATATCGTTAACGTATAGCAGGAGAATAATGAAATCAGCATCTAAAAATTTCTTCGTAAATATGCAATGATCAGATATGGTTCTAGGATGGGTGACCCCCTGGGAAGTCCTCGTGTTGCACTCCTTTTTGCGCCCCGAGCGGCCAAAACCTCTCCCGTCGACCTCCGAGGCGATGGTTTTGGGCCTCGGAATTTGCCGTGACCGCTACGCAGTCAGTCTCGTGGGGCTCGGAGAGAGCTTTCCGGAATGGGGCCGCAATAGCGATTCCGAGTTCGTTCGAGAAAGTCCGGATGGTTTCGGCGCGCGCTTGCCGTGTCCGGTACGCGGTCGGCATCGTGGGCATCGGAGAGATCCGACGATGGCGATTCCGAGATTGTTCGAGAGGTTTCGGGACGCGCAATGGGCTCCGGTCGTCGATACGCCGTCCGCGATGTGCACAAAGGGGCGGGAGGAGGCAAACAAAACGAGTGCGATCATACCAGCACTAAAACAACGGATCCCATCAGAACTCTGAAGTTAAGCGTGCTTGGGCGAGAGTAGTACTAGGATGGGTGACCCCTTGGGAAGTCCTCGTGTTGCACTCCTTTTTGCGCCCCGAGCGGCCAAAAGACTTGCTTAACTCTCCTTTACGCTTTTCGATTCTTCCAGCATTATGGCCAACAATAAATATATCATTAACGTATAGCAGGAGAATAATGAAATCATCATCTAAAAATTTCTTCGTAAACATGCAATGATCAGATATGGTTCTAGGATGGGTGACCCCATGGGAAGTCCTCGTGTTGCACTCCTTTTTGTGCCCCGAGTGGCGAAAACCTCTCCCGTCGACCTCCGAGGCGATGGTTTTGGGCCTCGGAATTTGCCGTGACCGCTACGCAGTCAGTCTCGTGGGGCTCGGAGAGAGCTTTCCGGAATGGGGCCGCAATAGCGATTCCGAGTTCGTTCGAGAAAGTCTGGATGGTTTCGGCGCGCGCTTGCCGTGTCCGGTATGCGGTCGGCCTCGTGGGCATCGGAGAGATCCGACGATGGCGATTCCGAGATTGTTCGAGAGGTTTCGGGGCGCGCAATGGGCTCCGGTCGTCGATACGCCGTCCGCGTCGTGCACAAAGGGGAGGGAGGACGCAAACAAAACGACTGCGATCATACCAGCACTAAAGCACCAGATCCCATCAGAACTCCGAAGTTAAGCGTGCTTGGGTGAGAGTAGTACTAGGATGGGTGACCCCCTGGGAAGTCCTCGTGTTGCACTCCTTTTTGCGCCCCGAGCGGCCAAAAGACTTGCTTAACTCTCCCTTACGCTTTTCGATTCTTCCAGCATTATGGCCGACAATAAATATATCGTTAACGTATAGTAGGAGAATAATGAAATCATCATCTAAAAATTTCTTCGTAAACATGCAATGATCAGATATGGTTCTAGGATGGGTGACCCCCTGGGAAGTCCTCGTGTGGCACTCCTTTTTGCGCCCCGAGCGGCCAAAATCTCTCCCGTCGAACTCTGAGGCGATGGTTTTGGGCCTCAGAATTTGCCATGACTGCTACGCAGTCAGCCTCGTGGGGCTCGGAGAGAGCTTTCCGGAATGGGGCCGCAATAGCGATTCCGAGTTCGTTCGAGAAAGTCCGGATGGTTTCGGCGCGCGCTTGCCGTGTCCGGTACGCGGTCGGCCTCGTGGGCATCGGAGAGATCCGACGATGGCGATTCCGAGATCGTTCGAGAGGTTTCGGGGCGCGCAATGGGCTCCGGTCGTCGATATGCCGTCCGCGACGTGCACAAAGGGGAGGGAGGACGCAAACAAACTGAGTGCGATCATACCAGCACTAAAGCACCGGATCCCATCAGAACTCCGAAGTTAAGTGTGCTTGGGCGAGAGTAGTACTAGGATGGGTGACCCCCTGGGAAGTCCTTGTGTTGCACTCCTTTTTGCACCCCGAGCGGCATAAAGACTTGCTTAACTCTCCTTTACGCTTTTCGATTCTTCCAGCATTACGGCCAACAATAAATATATCGTTAACGTATAGCAGGAGAATAATGAAATCATCATCTAAAAATTTCTTCGTAAACATGCAATGATCAGATATGGTTCTAGGATGGGTGACCCCCTGGGAAGACCTCGTGTTGCACTCCTTTTTGCGCCCCGAGCGGCCAAAACCTCTCCCGTCGACCTCCGAGGCAATGGTTTTGGGCCACGGAATTTGCCGTGACCGCGATGCAGTCAGTCTCGTGGGGCTCGGAGAGAGCTTTCCGGAATGGGGCCGCAATAGCGATTCCGAGTTCGTTCGAGAAAGTCCGGATGGTTTCGGCGCGCGCTTGCCGTGTCCGGTACGCGGTCGGCCTCGTGGGCATCGGAGAAATCCGACGATGGCGATTCCGAGATCGTTCGAGAGGTTTCGGGGCGCGCAATGGGCTCCGGTCGTCGATACGCCGTCCGCGACATGCACAAAGGGGAGGGAGGACGCAAACAAAACGAGTGCGATCATACCAGCACTAAAGCACCGGATCCCATCAGAACTCCGAAGTTAAGGGTGCTTGGGCGAGAGTAGTACTAGGATGGGTGACCCCCTGGGAAGTCCTCGTGTTGCCCTCCTTTTTGCGCCCCGAGCGGCCAAAAGACTTGCTTAACTCTCCTTTACGCTTTTCGATTCTTCCAGCATTATAGCCAACAATAAATATATCGTTAACGTATAGCAGGAGAATAATGAAATCATCATCTAAAAATTTCTTCGTAAACATGCAATGATCAGATATGGTTCTAGGATGGGTGACCCCCTGGGAAGTCCTCGTGTTGCACTCCTTTTTGCGCCCCGAGCGGCCAAAACCTCTCCCGTCGACCTCCGAGGCGAGGGAGTTGGGCCTCGGAGTTTGCCATGACTGCTATGCAGTCAGTCTCGTGGGGCTCGGAGAGAGCTTTCCGGAATGGGGCCGCAATAGCGATTCCGAGTTCGTTCGAGAAAGTCCGGATGGTTTCGGCGCGCGCTTGCCGTGTCCGGTACGCGGTCGGCCTAGTGGGCATCGGAGAGATCCGACGATGGCGATTCCGAGATCGTTCGAGAGGTTTCGGGGCGCGCAATGGGCTCCGGTCGTCGATACGCCGTCCGCGACGTGCACAAAGGGGAGGGAGGACGCAAACAAAACGAGTGCGATCATACCAGCACTAAAGCACCGGATCCCATCAGAACTCCGAAGTTAAGCGTGCTTGGGCGAGAGTAGTACTAGGATTGGTGACCCCCTGGGAAGTCCTCGTGTTGCACTCCTTTTTGCGCCCCGAGCGGCCAAAAGACTTGCTTAACTCTCCTTTACGCTTTTCGATTCTTCCAGCATTATGGCCAACAATAAATATATCGTTAACGTATAGCAGGAGAATAATGAAATCATCATCTAAAAATTTCTTCGTAAACATGCAATGATCAGATATGGTTCTAGGATGGGTGACCCCCTGGGAAGTCCTCGTGTTGCACTCCTTTTTGCGCCCTGAGCGGCCAAAACCTCTCCCGTCGACCTCCTAGGCGATGGTTTTGGGCCTCGGAATTTGCCGTGACCGCTACGCAGTCAGTCTCGTGGGGCTCGTAGAGAGCTTTCCGGAATGGGGCCGCAATAGCGATTCCGAGTTCGTTCGAGAAAGTCCGGATGGTTTCGGCGCGCGCTTGCCGTGTCCGGTACGCGGTCGGCCTCGTGGGCATCGGAGAGATCCGACGATGGCGATTCCGAGATCGTTCGAGAGGTTTCGGGGCGCGCAATGGGCTCCGATCGTCGATACGCCGTCCGCGACGTGCACAAATGGGAGGGAGGACGCAAACAAAACGAGTGCGATCATACCAGCACTAAAGCATCGGATCCCATCAGAACTCCGAAGTTAAGAGTGCTTGGGCGAGAGTAGTACTAGGATGGGTGACCCCCTGGGAAGTCCTCGTGTTGCACTCCTTTTTGCGCCCCGAGCGGCCAAAAGACTTGCTTAACTCTCCTTTACGCTTTTCGATTCTACCAGCATTATGGCCAACAATAAATATATCGTTAACGTATAGCAGGAGAATAATGAAATCATCATCTAAAAATTTCTTCGTAAACATGCGATGATCAGATATGGTTCTAGGATGGGTGACCCCCTGGGAAGTCCTCGTGTTGCACTCCTTTTTGCGTTCCGAGCGGCCAAAACCTCTCCCGTCGACCTCCGAGGCGATGGTTTTGGGCCTCGGAATTTGCCGTGACCGCTACGCAGTCAGTCTCGTGGGGCTCGGAGAGAGCTTTCCGGAATGGGGCCGCAATAGCGATTCCGAGTTCGTTCGAGAAAGTCCGGATGGTTTCGGCGCGCGCTTGCCGTGTCCGGTACGCGGTCGGCATCGTGGGCATCGGAGAGATCCGACGATGGCGATTCCGAGATTGTTCGAGAGGTTTCGGGACGCGCAATGGGCTCCGGTCGTCGATACGCCGTCCGCGATGTGCACAAAGGGGCGGGAGGAGGCAAACAAAACGAGTGCGATCATACCAGCACTAAAGCAACGGATCCCATCAGAACTCTGAAGTTAAGCGTGCTTGGGCGAGAGTAGTACTAGGATGGGTGACCCCTTGGGAAGTCCTCGTGTTGCACTCCTTTTTGCGCCCCGAGCGGCCAAAAGACTTGCTTAACTCTCCTTTACGCTTTTCGATTCTTCCAGCATTATGGCCAACAATAAATATATCATTAACGTATAGCAGGAGAATAATGAAATCATCATCTAAAAATTTCTTCGTAAACATGCAATGATCAGATATGGTTCTAGGATGGGTGACCCCCTGGGAAGTCCTCGTGTTGCACTCCTTTTTGTGCCCCGAGCGGCGAAAACCTCTCCCGTCGACCTCCGAGGCGATGGTTTTGGGCCTCGGAATTTGCCGTGACCGCTACGCAGTCAGTCTCGTGGGGCTCGGAGAGAGCTTTCCGGAATGGGGCCGCAATAGCGATTCCGAGTTCGTTCGAGAAAGTCTGGATGGTTTCGGCGCGCGCTTGCCGTGTCCGGTATGCGGTCGGCCTCGTGGGCATCGGAGAGATCCGACAATGGCGATTCCGAGATCGTTCGAGAGGTTTCGGGGCGCGCAATGGGCTCCGGTCGTCGATACGCCGTCCGCGACGTGCACAAAGGGGAGGGAGGACGCAAACAAAACGAGTGCGATCATACCAGCACTAAAGCACCGGATCCCATCAGAACTCCGAAGTTAAGCGTGCTTGGGCGAGAGTAGTACTAGGATTGGTGACCCCCTGGGAAGTCCTCGTGTTGCACTCCTTTTTGCGCCCCGAGCGGCCAAAAGACTTGCTTAACTCTCCTTTACGCTTTTCGATTCTTCCAGCATTATGGCCAACAATAAATATATCGTTAACGTATAGCAGGAGAATAATGAAATCATCATCGAAAAATTTCTTCGTAAACATGCAATGATCAGATATGGTTCTAGGATGGGTGACCCCCTGGGAAGTCCTCGTGTTGCACTCCTTTTTGCGCCCCGAGCGGCCAAAACCTCTCCCGTCGACCTCCTAGGCGATGGTTTTGGGCCTCGGAATTTGCCGTGACCGCTACGCAGTCAGTCTCGTGGGGCTCGGAGAGAGCTTTCCGGAATGGGGCCGCAATAGCGATTCCGAGTTCGTTCGAGAAAGTCCGGATGGTTTCGGCGCGCGCTTGCCGTGTCCGGTACGCGGTCGGCCTCGTGGGCATCGGAGAGATCCGACGATGGCGATTCCGAGATCGTTCGAGAGGTTTCGGGGCGCGCAATGGGCTCCGATCGTCGATACGCCGTCCGCGACGTGCACAAATGGGAGGGAGGACGCAAACAAAACGAGTGCGATCATACCAGCACTAAAGCACCGGATCCCAACAGAACTCCGAAGTTAAGCGTGCTTGGGCGAGAGTAGTACTAGGATGGTTGACCCCCTGGGAAGTCCTCGTGTTGCACTCCTTTTTGCGCCCCGAGCGGCCAAAAGACTTGCTTAACTCTCCCTTACGCTTTTCGATTCTTCCAGCATTATGGCCGACAATAAATATATCGTTAACGTATAGTAGGAGAATAATGAAATCATCATCTAAAAATTTCTTCGTAAACATGCAATGATCAGATATGGTTCTAGGATGGGTGACCCCCTGGGAAGTCCTCGTGTGGCACTCCTTTTTGCGCCCCGAGCGGCCAAAATCTCTCCCGTCGAACTCTGAGGCGATGGTTTTGGGCCTCAGAATTTGCCATGACTGCTACGCAGTCAGTCTCGTGGGGCTCGGAGAGAGCTTTCCGAAATGGGGCCGAAATAGCGATTCCGAGTTCGTTCGAGAAAGTCCGGATGGTTTCGGCGCGCGCTTGCCGTGTCCGGTACGCGGTCGGCCTCGTGGGCATCGGAGAGATCCGACGATGGCGATTCCGAGATTGTTCGAGAGGTTTCGGGGCGCGCAATGGGCTCCGGTCGTCGATACGCCGTCCGCGTCATGCACAAAGGGGAGGGAGGACGCAAACAAAACGACTGCGATCATACCAGCACTAAAGCACCGGATCCCATCAGAACTCCGAAGTTAAGCGTGCTTGGGCGAGAGTAGTACTAGGATGGGTGACCCCCTGGGAAGTCCTTGTGTTGCACTCCTTTTTGCACCCCGAGCGGCATAAAGACTTGCTTAACTCTCCTTTACGCTTTTCGATTCTTCCAGCATTACGGCCAACAATAAATATATCGTTAACGTATAGCAGGAGAATAATGAAATCATCATCTAAAAATTTCTTCGTAAACATGCAATGATCAGATATGGTTCTAGGATGGGTGACCCCCTGGGAAGACCTCGTGTTGCACTCCTTTTTGCGCCCCGAGCGGCCAAAACCTCTCCCGTCGACCTCCGAGGCAATGGTTTTGGGCCTCGGAATTTGCCGTGACCGCGATGCAGTCAGTCTCGTGGGGCTCGGAGAGAGCTTTCCGGAATGGGGCCGCAATAGCGATTCCGAGTTCGTTCGAGAAAGTCCGGATGGTTTCGGCGCGCGCTTGCCGTGTCCGGTACGCGGTCGGCATCGTGGGCATCGGAGAGATCCGACGATGGCGATTCCGAGATTGTTCGAGAGGTTTCGGGACGCGCAATGGGCTCCGGTCGTCGATACGCCGTCCGCGATGTGCACAAAGGGGCGGGAGGAGGCAAACAAAACGAGTGCGATCATACCAGCACTAAAGCAACGGATCCCATCAGAACTCTGAAGTTAAGCGTGCTTGGGCGAGAGTAGTACTAGGATGGGTGACCCCTTGGGAAGTCCTCGTGTTGCACTCCTTTTTGCGCCCCGAGCGGCCAAAAGACTTGCTTAACTCTCCTTTACGCTTTTCGATTCTTCCAGCATTATGGCCAACAATAAATATATCGTTAACGTATAGCAGGAGAATAATGAAATCATCATCTAAAAATTTCTTCGTAAACATGCAATGATCAGATATGGTTCTAGGATGGGTGACCGCCTGGGAAGACCTCTAGTTGCACTCCTTTTTGCGCCCCGAGCGGCCAAAACATCTCCCGTCGACCTCCGAGGCGATGGTTTTGGGCCTCGGAATTTGCCATGACCGCGACGCAGTCAATCTCGTGGGGCTCGGAGAGAGCTTTCTGGAATGGGGCCGCAATAGCGATTACGAGTTCGTTCGAGAAAGTCCGGATGGTTTCGGCGCGCGCTTGCCGTGTCCGGTACGCGGTCGGCCTAGTGGGCATCGGAGAGATCCGACAATGGCGATTCCGAGATCGTTCGAGAGGTTTCGGGGCGCGCAATGGGCTCCGGTCGTCGATACGCCGTCCGCGACGTGCACAAAGGGGAGGGAGGACGCAAACAAAACGAGTGCGATCATACCAGCACTAAAGCACCGGATCCCATCAGAACTCCGAAGTTAAGCGTGCTTGGGCGAGAGTAGTACTAGGATTGGTGACCCCCTGGGAAGTCCTCGTGTTGCACTCCTTTTTGCGCCCCGAGCGGCCAAAAGACTTGCTTAACTCTCCTTTACGCTTTTCGATTCTTCCAGCATTATGGCCAACAATAAATATATCGTTAACGTATAGCAGGAGAATAATGAAATCATCATCTAAAAATTTCTTCGTAAACATGCAATGATCAGATATGGTTCTAGGATGGGTGACCCCCTGGGAAGTCCTCGTGTTGCACTCCTTTTTGCGCCCCGAGCGGCCAAAATCTCTCCCGTCGAACTCTGAGGCGATGGTTTTGGGCCTCAGAATTTGCCGTGACCGCTACGCAGTCAGTCTCGTGGGGCTCGGAGAGAGCTTTCCGGAATGGGGCCGCAATAGCGATTCCGAGTTCGTTCGAGAAAGTCCGGATGGTTTCGGCGCGCGCTTGCCGTGTCCGGTACGCGGTCGGCCTCGTGGGCATCGGAGAGATCCGACGATGGCGATTCCGAGATCGTTCGAGAGGTTTCGGGGCGCGCAATGGGCTCCGGTCGTCGATATGCCGTCCGCGACGTGCACAAAGGGGAGGGAGGACGCAAACAAACTGAGTGCGATCATACCAGCACTAAAGCACCGGATCCCATCAGAACTCCGAAGTTAAGTGTGCTTGGGCGAGAGTAGTACTAGGATGGGTGACCCCCTGGGAAGTCCTTGTGTTGCACTCCTTTTTGCACCCCGAGCGGCATAAAGACTTGCTTAACTCTCCTTTACGCTTTTCGATTCTTCCAGCATTACGGCCAACAATAAATATATCGTTAACGTATAGCAGGAGAATAATGAAATCATCATCTAAAAATTTCTTCGTAAACATGCAATGATCAGATATGGTTCTAGGATGGGTGACCCCCTGGGAAGACCTCGTGTTGCACTCCTTTTTGCGCCCCGAGCGGCCAAAACCTCTCCCGTCGACCTCCGAGGCAATGGTTTTGGGCCACGGAATTTGCCGTGACCGCGATGCAGTCAGTCTCGTGGGGCTCGGAGAGAGCTTTCCGGAATGGGGCCGCAATAGCGATTCCGAGTTCGTTCGAGAAAGTCCGGATGGTTTCGGCGCGCGCTTGCCGTGTCCGGTACGCGGTCGGCCTCGTGGGCATCGGAGAAATCCGACGATGGCGATTCCGAGATCGTTCGAGAGGTTTCGGGGCGCGCAATGGGCTCCGGTCGTCGATACGCCGTCCGCGACATGCACAAAGGGGAGGGAGGACGCAAACAAAACGAGTGCGATCATACCAGCACTAAAGCACCGGATCCCATCAGAACTCCGAAGTTAAGCGTGCTTGGGCGAGAGTAGTACTAGGATGGGTGACCCCCTGGGAAGTCCTCGTGTTGCCCTCCTTTTTGCGCCCCGAGCGGCCAAAAGACTTGCTTAACTCTCCTTTACGCTTTTCGATTCTTCCAGCATTATAGCCAACAATAAATATATCGTTAACGTATAGCAGGAGAATAATGAAATCATCATCTAAAAATTTCTTCGTAAACATGCAATGATCAGATATGGTTCTAGGATGGGTGACCCCCTGGGAAGTCCTCGTGTTGCACTCCTTTTTGCGCCCCGAGCGGCCAAAACCTCTCCCGTCGACCTCCGAGGCGAGGGAGTTGGGCCTCGGAGTTTGCCATGACTGCTATGCAGTCAGTCTCGTGGGGCTCGGAGAGAGCTTTCCGGAATGGGGCCGCAATAGCGATTCCGAGTTCGTTCGAGAAAGTCCGGATGGTTTCGGCGCGCGCTTGCCGTGTCCGGTACGCGGTCGGCCTAGTGGGCATCGGAGAGATCCGACGATGGCGATTCCGAGATCGTTCGAGAGGTTTCGGGGCGCGCAATGGGCTCCGGTCGTCGATACGCCGTCCGCGACGTGCACAAAGGGGAGGGAGGACGCAAACAAAACGAGTGCGATCATACCAGCACTAAAGCACCGGATCCCATCAGAACTCCGAAGTTAAGCGTGCTTGGGCGAGAGTAGTACTAGGATTGGTGACCCCCTGGGAAGTCCTCGTGTTGCACTCCTTTTTGCGCCCCGAGCGGCCAAAAGACTTGCTTAACTCTCCTTTACGCTTTTCGATTCTTCCAGCATTATGGCCAACAATAAATATATCGTTAACGTATAGCAGGAGAATAATGAAATCATCATCTAAAAATTTCTTCGTAAACATGCAATGATCAGATATGGTTCTAGGATGGGTGACCCCCTGGGAAGTCCTCGTGTTGCACTCCTTTTTGCGCCCTGAGCGGCCAAAACCTCTCCCGTCGACCTCCTAGGCGATGGTTTTGGGCCTCGGAATTTGCCGTGACCGCTACGCAGTCAGTCTCGTGGGGCTCGTAGAGAGCTTTCCGGAATGGGGCCGCAATAGCGATTCCGAGTTCGTTCGAGAAAGTCCGGATGGTTTCGGCGCGCGCTTGCCGTGTCCGGTACGCGGTCGGCCTCGTGGGCATCGGAGAGATCCGACGATGGCGATTCCGAGATCGTTCGAGAGGTTTCGGGGCGCGCAATGGGCTCCGATCGTCGATACGCCGTCCGCGACGTGCACAAATGGGAGGGAGGACGCAAACAAAACGAGTGCGATCATACCAGCACTAAAGCATCGGATCCCATCAGAACTCCGAAGTTAAGAGTGCTTGGGCGAGAGTAGTACTAGGATGGGTGACCCCCTGGGAAGTCCTCGTGTTGCACTCCTTTTTGCGCCCCGAGCGGCCAAAAGACTTGCTTAACTCTCCTTTACGCTTTTCGATTCTACCAGCATTATGGCCAACAATAAATATATCGTTAACGTATAGCAGGAGAATAATGAAATCATCATCTAAAAATTTCTTCGTAAACATGCGATGATCAGATATGGTTCTAGGATGGGTGACCCCCTGGGAAGTCCTCGTGTTGCACTCCTTTTTGCGTTCCGAGCGGCCAAAACCTCTCCCGTCGACCTCCGAGGCGATGGTTTTGGGCCTCGGAATTTGCCGTGACCGCTACGCAGTCAGTCTCGTGGGGCTCGGAGAGAGCTTTCCGGAATGGGGCCGCAATAGCGATTCCGAGTTCGTTCGAGAAAGTCCGGATGGTTTCGGCGCGCGCTTGCCGTGTCCGGTACGCGGTCGGCATCGTGGGCATCGGAGAGATCCGACGATGGCGATTCCGAGATTGTTCGAGAGGTTTCGGGACGCGCAATGGGCTCCGGTCGTCGATACGCCGTCCGCGATGTGCACAAAGGGGCGGGAGGAGGCAAACAAAACGAGTGCGATCATACCAGCACTAAAGCAACGGATCCCATCAAAACTCTGAAGTTAAGCGTGCTTGGGCGAGAGTAGTACTAGGATGGGTGACCCCTTGGGAAGTCCTCGTGTTGCACTCCTTTTTGCGCCCCGAGCGGCCAAAAGACTTGCTTAACTCTCCTTTACGCTTTTCGATTCTTCCAGCATTATGGCCAACAATAAATATATCATTAACGTATAGCAGGAGAATAATGAAATCATCATCTAAAAATTTCTTCGTAAACATGCAATGATCAGATATGGTTCTAGGATGGGTGACCCCCTGGGAAGTCCTCGTGTTGCACTCCTTTTTGTGCCCCGAGCGGCGAAAACCTCTCCCGTCGACCTCCGAGGCGATGGTTTTGGGCCTCGGAATTTGCCGTGACCGCTACGCAGTCAGTCTCGTGGGGCTCGGAGAGAGCTTTCCGGAATGGGGCCGCAATAGCGATTCCGAGTTCGTTCGAGAAAGTCTGGATGGTTTCGGCGCGCGCTTGCCGTGTCCGGTATGCGGTCGGCCTCGTGGGCATCGGAGAGATCCGACAATGGCGATTCCGAGATCGTTCGAGAGGTTTCGGGGCGCGCAATGGGCTCCGGTCGTCGATACGCCGTCCGCGACGTGCACAAAGGGGAGGGAGGACGCAAACAAAACGAGTGCGATCATACCAGCACTAAAGCACCGGATCCCATCAGAACTCCGAAGTTAAGCGTGCTTGGGCGAGAGTAGTACTAGGATTGGTGACCCCCTGGGAAGTCCTCGTGTTGCACTCCTTTTTGCGCCCCGAGCGGCCAAAAGACTTGCTTAACTCTCCTTTACGCTTTTCGATTCTTCCAGCATTATGGCCAACAATAAATATATCGTTAACGTATAGCAGGAGAATAATGAAATCATCATCGAAAAATTTCTTCGTAAACATGCAATGATCAGATATGGTTCTAGGATGGGTGACCCCCTGGGAAGTCCTCGTGTTGCACTCCTTTTTGCGCCCCGAGCGGCCAAAACCTCTCCCGTCGACCTCCTAGGCGATGGTTTTGGGCCTCGGAATTTGCCGTGACCGCTACGCAGTCAGTCTCGTGGGGCTCGGAGAGAGCTTTCCGGAATGGGGCCGCAATAGCGATTCCGAGTTCGTTCGAGAAAGTCCGGATGGTTTCGGCGCGCGCTTGCCGTGTCCGGTACGCGGTCGGCCTCGTGGGCATCGGAGAGATCCGACGATGGCGATTCCGAGATCGTTCGAGAGGTTTCGGGGCGCGCAATGGGCTCCGATCGTCGATACGCCGTCCGCGACGTGCACAAATGGGAGGGAGGACGCAAACAAAACGAGTGCGATCATACCAGCACTAAAGCACCGGATCCCAACAGAACTCCGAAGTTAAGCGTGCTTGGGCGAGAGTAGTACTAGGATGGTTGACCCCCTGGGAAGTCCTCGTGTTGCACTCCTTTTTGCGCCCCGAGCGGCCAAAAGACTTGCTTAACTCTCCCTTACGCTTTTCGATTCTTCCAGCATTATGGCCGACAATAAATATATCGTTAACGTATAGTAGGAGAATAATGAAATCATCATCTAAAAATTTCTTCGTAAACATGCAATGATCAGATATGGTTCTAGGATGGGTGACCCCCTGGGAAGTCCTCGTGTGGCACTCCTTTTTGCGCCCCGAGCGGCCAAAATCTCTCCCGTCGAACTCTGAGGCGATGGTTTTGGGCCTCAGAATTTGCCATGACTGCTACGCAGTCAGTCTCGTGGGGCTCGGAGAGAGCTTTCCGAAATGGGGCCGAAATAGCGATTCCGAGTTCGTTCGAGAAAGTCCGGATGGTTTCGGCGCGCGCTTGCCGTGTCCGGTACGCGGTCGGCCTCGTGGGCATCGGAGAGATCCGACGATGGCGATTCCGAGATTGTTCGAGAGGTTTCGGGGCGCGCAATGGGCTCCGGTCGTCGATACGCCGTCCGCGTCATGCACAAAGGGGAGGGAGGACGCAAACAAAACGACTGCGATCATACCAGCACTAAAGCACCGGATCCCATCAGAACTCCGAAGTTAAGCGTGCTTGGGCGAGAGTAGTACTAGGATGGGTGACCCCCTGGGAAGTCCTTGTGTTGCACTCCTTTTTGCACCCCGAGCGGCATAAAGACTTGCTTAACTCTCCTTTACGCTTTTCGATTCTTCCAGCATTACGGCCAACAATAAATATATCGTTAACGTATAGCAGGAGAATAATGAAATCATCATCTAAAAATTTCTTCGTAAACATGCAATGATCAGATATGGTTCTAGGATGGGTGACCCCCTGGGAAGACCTCGTGTTGCACTCCTTTTTGCGCCCCGAGCGGCCAAAACCTCTCCCGTCGACCTCCGAGGCAATGGTTTTGGGCCTCGGAATTTGCCGTGACCGCGATGCAGTCAGTCTCGTGGGGCTCGGAGAGAGCTTTCCGGAATGGGGCCGCAATAGCGATTCCGAGTTCGTTCGAGAAAGTCCGGATGGTTTCGGCGCGCGCTTGCCGTGTCCGGTACGCGGTCGGCATCGTGGGCATCGGAGAGATCCGACGATGGCGATTCCGAGATTGTTCGAGAGGTTTCGGGACGCGCAATGGGCTCCGGTCGTCGATACGCCGTCCGCGATGTGCACAAAGGGGCGGGAGGAGGCAAACAAAACGAGTGCGATCATACCAGCACTAAAGCAACGGATCCCATCAGAACTCTGAAGTTAAGCGTGCTTGGGCGAGAGTAGTACTAGGATGGGTGACCCCTTGGGAAGTCCTCGTGTTGCACTCCTTTTTGCGCCCCGAGCGGCCAAAAGACTTGCTTAACTCTCCTTTACGCTTTTCGATTCTTCCAGCATTATGGCCAACAATAAATATATCGTTAACGTATAGCAGGAGAATAATGAAATCATCATCTAAAAATTTCTTCGTAAACATGCAATGATCAGATATGGTTCTAGGATGGGTGACCGCCTGGGAAGACCTCTAGTTGCACTCCTTTTTGCGCCCCGAGCGGCCAAAACATCTCCCGTCGACCTCCGAGGCGATGGTTTTGGGCCTCGGAATTTGCCATGACCGCGACGCAGTCAATCTCGTGGGGCTGGGAGAGAGCTTTCCGGAATGGGGCCGCAATAGCGATTACGAGTTCGTTCGAGAAAGTCCGGATGGTTTCGGCGCGCGCTTGCCGTGTCCGGTACGCGGTCGGCCTAGTGGGCATCGGAGAGATCCGACAATGGCGATTCCGAGATCGTTCGAGAGGTTTCGGGGCGCGCAATGGGCTCCGGTCGTCGATACGCCGTCCGCGACGTGCACAAAGGGGAGGGAGGACGCAAACAAAACGAGTGCGATCATACCAGCACTAAAGCACCGGATCCCATCAGAACTCCGAAGTTAAGCGTGCTTGGGCGAGAGTAGTACTAGGATGGGAGACCCCTTGGGAAGTCCTCGTGTTGCACTCTTTTTTGCGCCCCGAGCGGCCAAAAGACTTGCTTAACTCTCCTTTACGCTTTTCGATTCTACCAGCATTATGGCCAACAATAAATATATCGTTAACGTATAGCAGGAGAATAATGAAATCATCATCTAAAAATTTCTTCGTAAACATGCGATGATCAGATATGGTTCTAGGATGGGTGACCCCCTGGGAAGTCCTCGTGTTGCACTCCTTTTTGCGTTCCGAGCGGCCAAAACCTCTCCCGTCGACCTCCGAGGCGATGGTTTTGGGCCTCGGAATTTGCCGTGACCGCTATGCAGTCAGTCTCGTGGGGCTCGGAGAGAGCTTTCCGGAATGGGGCCGCAATAGTGATTTCGAGTTCGTTCGAGAAAGTCCGGATGGTTTCGGCGCGCGCTTGCCGTGTCCGGTACGCGGTCGGCCTCGTGGGCATCGGAGAGATCTGACGATGGCGATTCTGAGATCGTTCGAGAGGTTTCGGGGCGCGCAATGGGCTCCGGTCGTCGATACGCCGTCCGCGACGTGCACAAAGGGGAGGGAGGACGCAAACAAAACGAGTGCGATCATACCAGCACTAAAGCACCGGATCCCAACAGAACTCCGAAGTTAAGCGTGCTTGGGCGAGAGTAGTACTAGGATGGTTGACCCCCTGGGAAGTCCTCGTGTTGCACTCCTTTTTGCGCCCCGAGCGGCCAAAAGACTTGCTTAACTCTCCTTTACGCTTTTCGATTCTTCCAGCATTATGGCCAACAATAAATATATCGTTAACGTATAGCAGGAGAATAATGAAATCATCATCTAAAAATTTCTTCGTAAACATGCAATGATCAGATATGGTTCTAGGATGGGTGACCCCCTGGGAAGTCCTCGTGTTGCACTCCTTTTTGCGCCCCGAGCGGCCAAAACCTCTCCCGTCGACCTCCGAGGCGAGGGAGTTGGGCCTCGGAGTTTGCCATGACCGCTATGCAGTCAGTCTCGTGGGGCTCGGAGAGAGCTTTCCGGAATGGGGCCGCAATAGCGATTCCGAGTTCGTTCGAGAAAGTCCGGATGGTTTCGGCGCACGCTTGCCGTGTCCGGTACGCGGTCGGCCTCGTGGGCATCGGAGAGATCCGACGATGGCGATTCCGAGATCGTTCGAGAGGTTTCGGGGCGCGCAATGGGCTCCGATCGTCGATACGCCGTCCGCGACGTGCACAAATGGGAGGGAGGACGCAAACAAAACGAGTGCGATCATACCAGCACTAAAGCATCGGATCCCATCAGAACTCCGAAGTTAAGAGTGCTTGGGCGAGAGTAGTACTAGGATGGGTGACCCCCTGGGAAGTCCTCGTGTTGCACTCCTTTTTGCGCCCCGAGCGGCCAAAAGACTTGCTTAACTCTCCTTTACGCTTTTCGATTCTACCAGCATTATGGCCAACAATAAATATATCGTTAACGTATAGCAGGAGAATAATGAAATCATCATCTAAAAATTTCTTCGTAAACATGCGATGATCAGATATGGTTCTAGGATGGGTGACCCCCTGGGAAGTCCTCGTGTTGCACTCCTTTTTGCGTTCCGAGCGGCCAAAACCTCTCCCGTCGACCTCCGAGGCGATGGTTTTGGGCCTCGGAATTTGCCGTGACCGCTACGCAGTCAGGCTCGTGGGGCTCGGAGAGAGCTTTCCGGAATGGGGCCGCAATAGCGATTCCGAGTTCGTTCGAGAAAGTCCGGATGGTTTCGGCGCGCGCTTGTCGTGTCCGGTACGCGGTCGGCATCGTGGGCATCGGAGAGATCCGACGATGGCGATTCCGAGATTGTTCGAGAGGTTTCGGGACGCGCAATGGGCTCCGGTCGTCGATACGCCGTCCGCGATGTGCACAAAGGGGCGGGAGGAGGCAAACAAAACGAGTGCGATCCTACCAGCACTAAAGCAACGGATCCCATCAGAACTCTGAAGTTAAGCGTGCTTGGGCGAGAGTAGTACTAGGATGGGTGACCCCTTGGGAAGTCCTCGTGTTGCACTCCTTTTTGCGCCCCGAGCGGCCAAAAGACTTGCTTAACTCTCCTTTACGCTTCTCGATTCTTCCAGCATTATGGCCAACAATAAATATATCATTAACGTATAGCAGGAGAATAATGAAATCATCATCTAAAAATTTCTTCGTAAACATGCAACGATCAGATATGGTTCTAGGATGGGTGACCCCCTGGGAAGTCCTCGTGTTGCACTCCTTTTTGCGCCCCGAGCGGCGAAAACCTCTCCCGTCGACCTCCGAGGCGATGGTTTTGGGCCTCGGAATTTGCCGTGACTGCTACGCAGTCAGTCTCGTGGGGCTCGGAGAGAGCTTTCCGGAATGGGGCCGCAATAGCGATTCCGAGTTCGTTCGAGAAAGTCCGGATGGTTTCGGCGCGCGCTTGCCGTGTCCGGTACGCGGTCGGCCTCGTGGATATCGGAGAGATCCGACGATGGTGATTCTGAGATCGTTCGAGAGGTTTCGGGGCGCGCAATGGGCTCCGGTCGTCGATACGCCGTCCGCGACGTGCACAAAGGGGAGGGAGGACGCAAACAAAACGAGTGCGATCATACCAGCACTAAAGCATCGGATCCCATCAGAACTCCGAAGTTAAGCGTGCTTGGGCGAGAGTAGTACTAGGATGGGTGACCCCCTGGGAAGTCCTCGTGTTGCACTCCTTTTTGCGCCCTGAGCGGCCAAAAGACTTGCTTAACTCTCCTTTACGCTTTTCGATTCTTCCAGCATTATGGCCAACAATAAATATATCGTTAACGTATAGCAGGAGAATAATGAAATCATCATCTAAAAATTTCTTCGTAAACATGCAATGATCAGATATGGTTCTAGGATGGGTGACCCCTTGGGAAGTCCTCGTGTTGCACTCCTTTTTGCGCCCCGAGCGGCCAAAACCTCTCCCGTCGACCTCCGAGGCGAGGGAGTTGGGCCTCGGAGTTTGCCGTGACCGCTATGCAGTCAGTCTCGTGGGGCTCGGAGAGAGCTTTCCGGAATGGGGCCGCAATAGTGATTTCGAGTTCGTTCGAGAAAGTCCGGATGGTTTCGGCGCGCGCTTGCCGTGTCCGGTACGCGGTCGGCCTCGTGGGCATCGGAGAGATCTGACGATGGCGATTCCGAGATCGTTCGAGAGGTTTCGGGGCGCGCAATGGGCTCCGGTCGTCGATACGCCGTCCGCGACGTGCACAAAGGGGAGGGAGGACGCAAACAAAACGAGTGCGATCATACCAGCACTAAAGCACCGGATCCCAACAGAACTCCGAAGTTAAGCGTGCTTGGGCGAGAGTAGTACTAGGATGGTTGACCCCCTGGGAAGTCCTCGTGTTGCACTCCTTTTTGCGCCCCGAGCGGCCAAAAGACTTGCTTAACTCTCCTTTACGCTTTTCGATTCTTCCAGCATTATGGCCAACAATAAATATATCGTTAACGTATAGCAGGAGAATAATGAAATCATCATCTAAAAATTTCTTCGTAAACATGCAATGATCAGATATGGTTCTAGGATGGGTGACCCCCTGGGAAGTCCTCGTGTTGCACTCCTTTTTGCGCCCCGAGCGGCCAAAACCTCTCCCGTCGACCTCCGAGGCGAGGGAGTTGGGCCTCGGAGTTTGCCATGACCGCTATGCAGTCAGTCTCGTGGGGCTCGGAGAGAGCTTTCCGGAATGGGGCCGCAATAGCGATTCCGAGTTCGTTCGAGAAAGTCCGGATGGTTTCGGCGCACGCTTGCCGTGTCCGGTACGCGGTCGGCCTCGTGGGCATCGGAGAGATCCGACGATGGCGATTCCGAGATCGTTCGAGAGGTTTCGGGGCGCGCAATGGGCTCCGGTGGTCGATACGCCGTCCGCGACGTGCACAAAGGGGAGGGAGGACGCAAATAAAACGAGTGCGATCATACCAGCACTAAAGCACCGGATCCCATCAGAACTCCGAAGTCAAGCGTGCTTGGGCGAGAGTAGTACTAGGATGGGTGACCCCCTGGGAAGTCCTCGTGTTGCACTCCTTTTTGCGCCCCGAGCGGCCAAAAGACTTGCTTAACTCTCCTTTACGCTTTTCGATTCTTCCAGCATTATGGCCAACAATAAATATATCGTTAACGTATAGCAGGAGAATAATGAAATCATCATCTAAAAATTTCTTCGTAAACATGCAATGATCAGCTATGGTTCTAGGATGGGTGACCCCCTGGGAAGTCCTCGTGTTGCACTCCTTTTTGCGCCCCGAGCGGCGAAAACCTCTCCCGTCGACCTCCGAGGCGATGGTTTTGGGCCTCGGAATTTGCCGTGACCGCTACGCAGTCAGTCTCGTGGGGCTCGGAGAGAGCTTTCCGGAATGGGGCCGCAATAGCGATTCCGAGTTCGTTCGAGAAAGTCCGGATGGTTTCGGCGCGCGCTTGCCGTGTCCGGTACGCGGTCGGCCTCGTGGGCATCGGAGAGATCCGACGATGGCGATTCCGAGATCGTTCGAGAGGTTTCGGGGCGCGCAATTGGCTCCGGTCGTCGATACGCCGTCCGCGACGTGCACAAAGGGGAGGGAGGACGCAAACAAAACGAGTGCGATCATACCAGCACTAAAGCATCGGATCCCATCAGAACTCCGAAGTTAAGCGTGCTTGGGCGAGAGTAGTACTAGGATGGGTGACCCCCTGGGAAGTCCTCGTGTTGCACTCCTTTTTGCGCCCCGAGCGGCCAAAAGACTTGCTTAACTCTCCTTTACGCTTTTCGATTCTTCCAGCATTATGGCCAACAATAAATATATCGTTAACGTATAGCAGGAGAATAATGAAATCATCATCTAAAAATTTCTTCGTAAACATGCAATGATCAGATATGGTTCTAGGATGGGTGACCCCCTGGGAAGTCCTCGTGTTGCACTCCTTTTTGCGCCCCGAGCGGCCAAAACCTCTCCCGTCGACCTCCGAGGCGAGGGAGTTGGGCCTCGGAGTTTGCCGTGACCGCTATGCAGTCAGTCTCGTGGGGCTCGGAGAGAGCTTTCCGGAATGGGGCCGCAATTGTGATTCCGAGTTCGTTCGAGAAAGTCCGGATGGTTTCGGCGCGCGCTTGCCGTGTCCGGTACGCGGTCGGCCTCGTGGGCATCGGAAAGATCTGACGATGGCGATTCCGAGATCGTTCGAGAGGTTTCGGGGCGCGCAATGGGCTCCGGTCGTCGATACGCCGTCTGCGACGTGCACAAAGGGGAGGGAGGACGCAAACAAAACGAGTGCGATCATACCAGCACTAAAGCACCGGATCCCAACAGAACTCCGAAGTTAAGCGTGCTTGGGCGAGAGTAGTACTAGGATGGTTGACCCCCTGGGAAGTCTCGTGTTGCACTCCTTTTTGCGCCCCGAGCGGCCAAAAGACTTGCTTAACTCTCCTTTACGCTTTTCGATTCTTCCAGCATTATGGCCAACAATAAATATATCGTTAACGTATAGCAGGAGAATAATGAAATCATCATCTAAAAATTTCTTCGTAAACATGCAATGATCAGATATGGTTCTAGGATGGGTGACCCCCTGGGAAGTCCTCGTGTTGCACTCCTTTTTGCGCCCCGAGCGGCCAAAACCTCTCCCGTCGACCTCCGAGGCGAGGGAGTTGGGCCTCGGAGTTTGCCATGACCGCTATGCAGTCAGTCTCGTGGGGCTCGGAGAGAGCTTTCCGGAATGGGGCCGCAATAGCGATTCCGAGTTCGTTCGAGAAAGTCCGGATGGTTTCGGCGCGCGCTTGCCGTGTCCGGTACGCGGTCGGCCTCGTGGGCATCGGAGAGATCCGACGATGGCGATTCCGAGATCGTTCGAGAGGTTTCGGGGCGCGCAATGGGCTCCGGTGGTCGATACGCCGTCCGCGACGTGCACAAAGGGGAGGGAGGACGCAAATAAAACGAGTGCGATCATACCAGCACTAAAGCACCGGATCCCATCAGAACTCCGAAGTCAAGCGTGCTTGGGCGAGAGTAGTACTAGGATGGGTGACCCCCTGGGAAGTCCTCGTGTTGCACTCCTTTTTGCGCCCAGAGCGGCCAAAAGACTTGCTTAACTCTCCTTTACGCTTTTTGATTCTTCCAGCATTATGGCCAACAATAAATATATCGTTAACGTATAGTAGGAGAATAATGAAATCATCATCTAAAAATTTCTTCGCAAACATGCAATGATCAGATATGGTTCTAGGATGGGTGACCCCCTGGGAAGTCCTCGTGTTGCACTCCTTTTTGCGCCCCGAGCGGCGAAAACCTCTCCCGTCGACATCCGAGGCGATGGTTTTGGGCCTCGGAATTTGCCGTGACCGCTACGCATTCAGTCTCGTGGGGCTCGGAGAGAGCTTTCCGGAATGGGGCCGCAATAGCGATTCCGAGTTCGTTCGAGAAAGTCCGGATGGTTTCGGCGCGCGCTTGCCGTGTCCGGTACGCGGTCGGCCTCGTGGGCATCGGAGAGATCCGACGATGGCGATTACGAGATCGTTCGAGAGGTTTCGGGGCGCGCAATGGGCTCCGGTCGTCGATATGCCGTCCGCGACGTGCATAAAGGGGAGGGAGGACGCAAACAAAACGAGTGCGATCATACCAGCACTAAAGCACCGGATCCCATCAGAACTCCGAAGTTAAGCGTGCTTGGGCGAGAGTAGTACTAGGATGGGTGACCCCCTGGGAAGTCGTCGTGTTGCACTCCTTTTTGCGCCCCGAGCGGCCAAAAGACTTGCTTAACTCTCCTTTATGCTTATGGCCAACAATAAATATATCGTTAATGTATAGCAGGAGAATAATGAAATCATCATCTAAAAATTTCTTCGTAAACATGCAATGATCAGATATGGTTCTAGGATGGGTGACCCCTTGGGAAGTCCTCGTGTTGCACTCCTTTTTGCGCCCCGAGCGGCCAAAACCTCTCCCGTCGACCTCCGAGGCGATGGTTTTGGGCCTCGGAATTTGCCGTGACCGCTACGCAGTCAGTCTCGTGGGGCTCGGAGAGAGCTTTTCGGAATGGGGCCGCAATAGCGATTCCGAGTTCGTTCGAGAAAGTCTGGATGGTTTCGGCGCGCGCTTGCCGTGTCCGGTACGCGGTCGGCCTCGTGGGCATCGGAGAGATCCGACGATGGCGATTCCGAGATCGTTCGAGAGGTTTCGGGGCGCGCAATGGGCTCCGGTCGTCGATACGCCGTCCGCGACGTGCACAAAGGGGAGGGAGGACGCAAACAAAACGAGTGCGATCATACCAGCACTAAAGCATCGGATCCCATCAGAACTCCGAAGTTAAGCGTGCTTGGGCGAGAGTAGTACTAGGATGGGTGACCCCCTGGGAAGTCCTCTTGTTGCACTCCTTTTTGCGCCCCGAGCGGCCAAAAGACTTGATTAACTCTCCTTTACGCTTATGGCCAACAATAAATATATCGTTAATGTATAGCAGGAGAATAATGAAATCATCATCTAAAAATTTCTTCGTAAACATGCAATGATCAGATATGGTTCTAGGATGGGTGACCCCCTGGGAAGTCCTCGTGTTGCACTCCTTTTTGCGCCCCGAGCGGCCAAAACCTCTTCCATCGACCTCCGAGGCGATGGTTTTGGGCCTCGGAATTTGCCGTGACCGCTACGCAGTCAGTCTCGTGGGGCTCGGAGAGAGCTTTCCGGAATGGGGCCGCAATAGCGATTCCGAGTTCGTTCGAGAAAGTCCGGATGGCTTCGGCGCGCGCTAGCCGTGTCCGGTACGTGGTCGGCCTCGTGGGCATCGGAGAGATCCGACGATGGCGATTCCGAGATCGTTCGAGAGGTTTCGGGGCGCGCAATGGGCTCCGGTCGTCGATACGCCGTCCGCGACGTGCACAAAGGGGAGGGAGGACGCAAACAAAACGAGTGCGATCATACCAGCACTAAAGCACCGGATCCCATCAGAACTCCGAAGTTAAGCGTGCTTGGGCGAGAGTAGTACTAGGATGGGTGACCCCCTGGGAAGTCCTCGTGTTGCACTCCTCTTTGCTCCCCGAGCGGCCAAAAGACTTGCTTAACTCTCCTTTACGCTTTTCGATTCTTCCAGCATTATGGCCAACAATAAATATATCGTTAACGTATAGCATGAGAATAATGAAATCATCATCTAAAAATTTCTTCGTAAACATGCAATGATCAGATATGGTTCTAGGATGGGTGACCCCCTGGGAAGTCCTCGTGTTGCACTCCTTTTTGCGCCCCGAGCGGCCAAAACCTCTCCTGTCGACCTCCGAGGCGATGGTTTTGGGCCTCGGAATTTGCCGTGACCGCTACGCAGTCAGTCTCGTGGGGCTCAGAGAGAGCTTTCCGGAATGGGGCCGCAATAGCGATTCCGAGTTCGTTCGAGAAAGTCCGGATGGTTTCGGCGCGCGCTAGCCGTGTCCGGTACGCGGTCGGCCTCGTGGGCATCGGAGAGATCCGACGATGGCGATTCCGAGATCGTTCGAGAGGTTTCGGGGCGCGCAATGGGCTCCGGTCGTCGATAAATTATACAATCAGAACTCCAACTATTCACCACAAGTTCATATCATCATAAATTAGACTTAACATTCCGAAATTCCAAATAAGAGAGATCTTCTAACACTTTTACACAGTATATCCATTTCGGTTCATCGACAACATTTCATTACATACAAGACATACTTATACAACAATATCGTAATAACCAACCAGACTTGCCCATTATTCTGAATAGCTATCCACTGCCTCAGCCCAAATCAAACATCTCGAAGAGTGACAAGCTGACCTGAAAGATTTATATAACAACGGAGTGAGCAAAAAACGGCTCAGCAAGTGACAAAGCATATTCAGAACAAAAGGAACGGTTTGAAACAAGTAAGGTATCATAATGCAAGGCAGAATACAAGAATTCTCAAGGATACCATCTTAATAGATACCAAATCATACGTATCATGTCATTCAAAACATATTTGATCCATACCGAATGGAGCACAGAGTAATTGGAGCATATCAATGACAGATAGGACATTTCAGAACATATCAGTTCATAGCAAATGGAGCACAGAGTAATTGGAGCATATCAATGGCAGATAGGACATTTCAGAACATATCAGTTCATAGCAATGGAGCACAAAGTATTTGGAGCATATCAATGGCGTATGAAATGTTCCGGAGCATATCAACGACATATGGAACATTTCGAAACATATCAATAGTGGATGAAACATTTTAGAGCATATCAATAACAAATACCGTACAGAAGCTCAAACGTCGTCTTTGACGTTGCAAACATATCAATCTTATCCAAAGCATGTACAGAAACACATAACTAAAGCTCTGGATATCATATCAAACATACAGAAGGTGTAGTGGGATCTCAGTCAGAATGTGATTCATCCATTTCTGAATGACCACCTGACAAAAGTCTCCCACGTCTGGGAGCTCCATCCACCCACGTCTAGGTGAAGTCAAAGGGGGCCGGCAGAGCAACGCAGGCTCTAAGCAATATCCCACATAGCGGGACCCCACAAAGCGGGCAAATCAGCGCATACCAGAATATCCCACATAGCGGGACCCCACAAAGCGGGCAAATCAGCGCATACCCTTTACCATTTCTGGCAAAGGTTCAGACAATCCCACACACCAGAGTACAAAAGGGCAGTTTCAACAATAAGTAGCATATATCGGAAGCACACGCGGAACAACAAAGCGTACATGTGCCTTTACGAGTCAATCCGAAGTAAGCAATAATCTTTCACAAGTATATTCAGATTTGAAAGGAATTGAAAGCAAGGGCACATATGGAATCCAAGCAATCACATATAACTCAATTCAATAAGAAGATTTGATGAATTCAATGTCCAAAGGAATGAAACTGGAATAGGCACATATCGAAAGCAAATGCGGAACAATAGGATATACATGTGCCTATATGAGTCAATACGATATAGCATAAACGTTACACAACAGTTTTCAAGAATGCGATAATTTTAAGGACAAGAGCATACAAGAATTCAAAGCAGTAATATAAAGCTCAATTGAATAAGAAAGCTAAAGGATATCAATTTCCAAAGGAATGAAACCAGAATATGAGAAATCTACCAAAGCTCGATTTCTGGCAGAATACAGAAGGCACATTGAACAAATGATTCAAACTATCAATCGTGCTCCAATTTACTCAGAAATAATCATTGGATGATACTTTCAGATAAGACAGGCTTCATATGAATTGAACTGTCCAACAGAGAGAGTTACAAATAATTTGGTAAGCAAGTGTCGTAGAACAAAATCTCTGTTGGCAGAATTCATAATGTCATATTCAACAGATAACTGGACAGGTGTTTGGATTCCAAATCTTTTAATCCATATATCAAGGAAAGGTCTACGGGTCTAGTTTCCAATGAAATCAGTTTTGAACAAATCAGAGTTTCCAACAAAGACTTATAGGCAGCTCGGTATCAAAAGGTCAGAATCTCAGAAGTTGCACAGATTCGAATCGTTACGTCTAAACAGGAGATATATCAAATGCAAGGCTAGAATAATTCAAAGTTCCTCATATTCAAAGCAAATGTAGAGATAAAAATGGCAGTGAGGAACGATCAGGATACTTGCAAGAGAAAAGATTAGAAAGCTTGCAATAGAAAAGGTTAGAACACTTGCCTTTCAAAGATTTCGATCCGAAGATCCAAAGAAGGTGCCAGCCCAAATCCTTCTACTTTTCCTCCGTGTCCTCTCTCTGTTTCGTTTTGTGCTCTCGTTTTCTTCCTTTCTTCGCAACTACACCACGTGTCGAACATCGAGGCACAGTCACCTGCTCTCCCTTACTCTCATTCCTTCTTTTTCTTTCCCAAACGCAGCTGCCACAACTGTCGCCGCTGCCGCTGCTACAATCGCAGCCCCTTCCACCGCACTACCTTCCTTCCTCCCTTCTCTCCCAGCTGATTGTCCCAAGGACCAAATCAAAAGCAAGATCACATTTGGAGATAATCCAAACAAGTCATCCTGGGATACATTAGGCAAGGAGATAAATAATGTCCAATACTCTCAAAATAAAAGATCGGCTGATCAAATATGCAAAAAGTGATCATTGGTTATATACCAATCCATACTGGTATGATAAGAAGATAGCCAATCCATACCAAGTATAATATCATAACTCCAAATCTCTAGGAGAACTAAATCAGCAAAAGTTCAAGTTCTCCAACAAAAATCAGACAAGAGGACCAGATTCAAGTTCGTTATCAAAGAATCTCCAATGATTGTACTTACATATAGCACATAATGTAGTGGTCTAGGTTGAATACCCAAGTGATAGGCAAAATATTCCGAATCAAATCATAGATGGGACCCATGGTCAAACAAATATTTGCATTCTTTCATAAACATGCATAATACCTTTGACCACTAATTCATAAGTTTCAGAATCATATTCAGTGATAGCATACACTCTGACATGGGCTGATGATTTATGAGGCAGTGACTCTTTCTTATTGTTCAAAGGGCAGTCTTTTATTTTATGATCCAACTTTCTACAAGCAAAATAGACTCCAATCACTCGAAACACAAATTTGTTTCATAATTTAACTTATAATTCACACATGATTGAGTCTTTTGTGATGACTTCCCATTTCAAATCCAAAGGTCTTGACCCTCTTGTTATTACTTTCTGATTCATTTCCAATCATATTTTTATTGCTAAACTTATCCTTATCATTCTTGCCACATATCTCCAAAAATTCTTTTCATTGTTGCCAATAATAATCAGCCTCTACTTCCAATATAAGGTGGCAAAAGAAATCGTTTGATCATGAGAACAATTTTGTACATCGAATATCTTCTTTATTCGCATCATCCATTTTTCTGCCACCAATGAAATTAGGTCCACCATGCTTCTGCTGCGCCACTCTGATTCAATATCCCAAATCAATCCTTTCATTCCTCTTAATTAATCAGAAACAAATGAAATAGGAGGACCAAATGTCCTCGTCATCCCAGATTCCTAAAATGCATCAAAGAAAATTTCCACCGATCACTATAGTTCATTAGACCTCAATATATTTTGCACATCAACATATCAAATATTTCAGTAATCCTCAAACAATGCTCTGATACCACCTCTGTCACGCCCCTCAAAATATCCATGATTTTTTAAAATTTTCATCACGGATCAATCCAGGATCCAAACTAACGTTTGAGGACACTGAAAAACATTCTATTCAAATTCACATCCATAAAACCTGTGCATTTTAAAATCATATATCACATCACTTGATAATTCACATTTATGACAACCCAAGCCAACTTGACAAACATGAACAACATTTATAAATCCACAAGCTAAATAAATTATACAATCAGAACTCCAACTATTCACCACAAGTTCATATCATCATAAATTAGACTTAACATTCCGAAATTCCAAATAAGAGAGATCTTCTAACACTTTTACACAGTATATCCATTTCGGTTCATCGACAACATTTCATTACATACAAGACATACTTATACAACAATATCGTAATAACCAACCAGACTTGCCCATTATTCTGAATAGCTATCCACTGCCTCAGCCCAAATCAAACATCTCGAAGAGTGACAAGCTGACCTGAAAGATTTATATAACAACGGAGTGAGCCAAAAACGGCTCAGCAAGTGACAAAGCATATTCAGAACAAAAGGAACGGTTTGAAACAAGTAAGGTATCATAATGCAAGGCAGAATACAAGAATTCTCAAGGATACCATCTTAATAGATACCAAATCATACGTATCATGTCATTCAAAACATATTTGATCCATACCGAATGGAGCACAGAGTAATTGGAGCATATCAATGGCAGATAGGACATTTCAGAACATATCAGTTCATAGCAAATGGAGCACAGAGTAATTGGAGCATATCAATGGCAGATATGACATTTCAGAACATATCAGTTCATAGCAAATGGAGCACAAAGTATTTGGAGCATATCAATGGCGTATGAAATGTTCCGGAGCATATCAACGACATATGGAACATTTCGAAACATATCAATGTTGAGTCTCGTATTTTGATGATGAAACTACTTGATATATGTTTATGATTTAATCTGCGTTTTGAGTGACGCAGGATGCTTTGATCAGGATGAGACAATTAAAGCAGGAACATCATGTTGTGCTGGAGGAACATGTCAGAAGATTGGACGTCGGGCTAGTGGATCGGTCGACGTATCGACAGAAGGCTTCGGGTCGTGGACTCGGGCATCGGGCCAAGAAGAGCGGGTATTATGCCAAGGATATCGGAGTTGCGAAGTCAACTGGCCGATTGGGCAATAGGTCGCAGGAGAGGACGATGCGCCGAAGAATCAGACGAAGCGTCGAGGGACCAATGACATGCCGGACAACTTGGTTAATTGCTTAGGATTAATTGTCTCGATCGAAGTTTTGCTTTAATTGTGCAGGATTAACTATGATAACGATGAAGACATAAAGCAAAACAAAGTGTCGGAGTCAAGCGCGAAGGATTTGTTGCAAGTTCGAGAGTTCGACGGAAGTCCGAAGGTTCATCGGGAATGCTACCGGAACTAGCCGAGAATGAGTTGGGAGCTTGCCGAAGGATTTTTGGAAGCTCGCCGGAAGGTTCGTTGGAAGTTCGCGGAGCTCGCCGAGAAAGATCGGAGCTTGCCGAAGAAGCTCGTTGGAACTCGCTAAGATCAAATCGTGAAGTCTAGGAGCTTGCCAGGAGTCCGCAGAATGGTTTCCGAGAGTTCATCGGAAGACCGCCGGAAGTTTGCCGAAAGCTCGCTAGAAGAAGTCTTGACTTGCGGACTTTGTAATAGCTTAGAAAATGTCTTTAAAATCATAGTTAGCACATTAATTAGGGTTAGGATTAGGTGTTAATCCTATAACCCAAGTAGGGGCCAATTAGGCCCAAGTTCGGACTGGTTTGGGCCAAGTTTGGAGCCAAACCAAGTGAGCTGAAATAGTAAAAGAGGTGGCACCGCCCCAGCCAGGAGGTAGCACCGCCCAGGCTAAGTCTTCCAACGAGGCTGGGAGGTGCAACCGCCCCAGCCGGGAGGTGGCACCGCCTGAGCTCAGTCTTCGAGCAAGACTGGGCGGTGCAACCTCCCTGACAAAGAGGTGGCACCGCCTGAGCTCAGTCTTCGAGCTCTGGCAGAGAGGTGCAACCGCCTCTGTTAAGAGGTGGCACCACCTGAGCTCAGTCTTCGAGCTCTGCCAGGCGGTGCAACCTCTCCAGTCAAGAGGTGCAACCGCCTGATCCCAGAATTCCGGGATTTGATTGTTTTGAGCTCTAAATTTGAATTGGGTTGGGGCCTATAAATTCCCCACCTATTCAGCACTGAAAGAGTAAGAACTAAAGCCGAAATCTTGATCTTTTCAGTGGTTCTTAGAGCTCAAAACTGCTAGTTTTCCTCCTCCTTTTGTTCTTCAAGTTTGAGTTGTAAAGAGAGGAGATAAAACATTTGTAAGGGTTGTCTCCTGAGCCCGTCAAAAGGAGTGAATCTGTAAGAGGGTAGTTGGCCTTCGCCTATTGAAGGAAGGCTCCTAGTTGACGTCGGTGACCTCGCCGGTGGAGGAAGCCAAAAGTGGAGTAGGTCAAGACTGACCGAACCACTCTAAATCTCTGGTTTGCGTTTATTTTGAGCACTTTATCATTACTGCAAACCTCCTACATAGCTACTGCTCTCTGCGCTTTTACGAACGAGTTCTGTGCAGTTTACGTTCACATCTTAATTCCATTTACAAACTGCAAACTGCTCTCTGCGCTTTTACGACCGAATTCTGTGCAGTTTACGTTTACGTTTTGATTCCATCTACAAACTGCAAACTGTCTCTCTGCGCTTTTACGAATGAGTTCTGTGCAGTTTACGTTTACGTCTTGATTTCACTTACAACTGCAAACTATCTTCTGCGCCTTTTTTACGGACAAGGTTCTGTGCAGTTTACGTTCACGTCTTGATTTCATTTACAACTGCAAACTGTCTTCTGCGCTTTTACGAACAAGGTTCTGTGCAGTTTACGTTTACGTCTTGATTTCATTTAGAACTACAAACTATCATCTGCGTTTAGACGCAAACTACGTTTAGACGCAAACTGCGTTTAGACGTAAACTGCGCTTAGACGCAAACTGCGTTTAGACGCAAACTGCGTTTAGACGTAAGCTGCGTTTAGACGTAAACTGCGCTTAGACGCAAACTGTGTTTAGACGCAAAATGCGCTTAGACGCAAACTGCGTTTAGACGTAAATCTGCGTTTAGACGTAAATCTGTGTTTAGACATAAATCTGCATTTTAGACGTAAAACTACGTTTAGACGTAAACTACGTTTAAACGTAAAACTGCGTTTTAGACGTAAACTGAGTTTGGACGTAAATCTGCGTTTAGACGTAAATCTGCGTTTAGACGTAAATCTGCGTTTAGACGTAAAACTGCGTTTAGACGCAAACTGCATTTAAACGTAAATTGTGTTTAGACGTAAACTACGTTTAGACGTAAACTGCACTTAGTCATAAGTTATCTTTGAGTCGGCTTTTGCTTCAAAACTGATTTTTATCGAACGAACGCAGCTTTTGTTTTTAATCGCTAAAAGATATCCGCTGCACTAATTCACCCCCCCCCTCTTAGTGCTCTCGATCCTAACAATTGGTATCAGAGCGGTGTATTTCTCATTTCGGATTTACACCCGAGAGAAATGGCTCTTCAAGAGGGCTTTTCGGTCTTTCGTCCACCGTTCTTTAACGGATTGGACTATACTTATTGGAAAACTCGAATGAGAGTTTTCTTGATTTCTCTAAATCTGGATTTATGGAATATCGTTGAAAACAGTTTTCAACTTCCCTCTAAACCGACGAACGAATGGTCGGATTTGGAGAAGAAGTATTTCTCCTTAAACGCAAAGGCTATGAATGCCTTATTTTGCGCTTTGGACAAAAATGAGTTCAATCGGGTTTCTTTGTGCGAAACGGCTTTCGATATTTGGGGCACTCTTGAAATCACGCACGAGGGAACTAGTAGAGTCAAAGACTCGAAAGTTAATATTTTACTGCATGATTTCGAGCTTTTTCATATGAAACCAAGCGAAACCGTTGTTGACATGTACACCCGTTTTACGGATGTCGTCAATGGTTTAAAATCACTTGGTAAAAGCTTTTCGGATTTTGAACTAGTTAACAAAGTTTTGCGCTCACTTTCTAAAACTTGGGATTCAAAAGTAACTGCTATTCAAGAATCGAAAAACTTGAACCAATTTCCACTTGAAGAACTAATTGGTTCATTGATCACATATGAAATGACGTGCAATGCACGTGAAGAACTTGAGAACCACCTTCCAAAGAACAGGAAGGATTTGGGACATAGAACATTTGAAGACCACTCGAGCATAAGCTCAAGTGATGGTGAACTTAAACTACAAATGAAACAAAAATTAAAAAATAAAAAGAACGGAACTACTTGCTTTGAACGCAAGAAGAAGAATAAAAATTGGGATGAATCGAGCTCCTCCGAAGACGAGGAGAAAATCAACAAAGGCGAGGTGGCAAACTACGCCTTTACGCCTTTCGACGCTGAGGTAATCAAAATGCCTTTAATTTACTTCGAAATTACATGATGCTTTTCATGATGCATTTTTCTTTAAATTTTCTTAAAAATTATATTAATAATGAAAATGTAAAAATATGATCATGCTTGTAATTTTGAAAATGATAATGAAAACTACATGTCTTATGTTAATGCAAGATAAAAATCTAATGATTGTACACCTTGTGAGATTAATCTTATTAATTTGCTTGAAAAGCAAGAATGTATATTTTGATGATTTTCATATTGCTTTTCAATGACGATACATGGCTTTTTGATATTTTTTATTGTCTTTGATTAGAGATGATGTATGGTTTTGACATAAGAATAAAGATTTGAGCATGCTATTATAAAGTCAATTATATAAATTAAAGCTAAAGATGTTTTAGGCATTTATAAGAATCATTCAAAATTAAGTTCAATGAAACCTTGCTTAATGTTGCAATGAAAATATTAAAGTTTTGATACTATGATTTGACGATTTTATGCATGAGATTTTAAAAGTTTTACATGATGATTTTTGTGATTGATGGTTTTATGATGAAATTCATTTTACAATCCTAAACGTTGATGCATGTTTTCATTTGACATAAATGAAAAGGCATGCTAACATGAAATCGATCACTTAAGATGAAACACTTAAAAAAAGGGGAGAAATATATGAATTGATATGATTGCCAAATTTGCATTATGCCATGTTTGCATCATGCGTTAAGATATCAAGAACTTGTATCGTAATTTTACGCATTGATATCTTACCATGTGATGAAATGCTACAATTGATAAACACTTGAAATATAATCCTCTATCTTATTGATTTTTCAATAAATCTATGCTTGTCATATATGAATTTATTGAATGTAATTTTGAGGATGATCTTAGATTTTACAAATGCTTGATTCGTATTTACGACATAAGATACACTTTAAATATGAATCATGCTTCAATCATGTTAAATGCTTCAATCATTTTCTATCTCTAGAGTTCTCTATTTTGATGAAATACAAGTGATAAATTCATTTATGATATCTTGTAAATCACTTGAGTTATGAAGGAGTTTTTTATGATGTGTTAAAAGAATCACTTAAAAAGAAAATGCTTTTCCCATCTTATCGAGATTAATGATTTCATGATATTGTGTGAATCTCAAAATTGATTTTGATGAAATAGTAATAACGTTATTCATGTTATGAATCTCAAAAATGATAATATGCTTCATGTGATAATATGAATACACGAAACACTTATGATATGATTTTTATACAATTCCGTGTATTCATAAAATATTTATCTCCTCATCCAATAACTTTTCTTGATATTCCTTATGAGATGAAATGAAATAATGCATGAAATACAAATGAGGAGTTATTGATCATGCATGGTAGGATATAATTTGACAAAATTTATACCATCATGATATGAAACATTTATGATTTGCAATTATGCATGCAATACTTGTGCTTTCTAATTATGATGTGATGTATTGCATATGATGTAAATCATGATGAGTGCTAAGTTACACATTTTGAGAAGAAATTGCTATATTGAAACATTAATGTAATTATGAATGATGATATGATATTATGCATGTAATACTTCAACTTATGATAATGCAATGATAAAATATTCATGATGAAAAATTGTCTTGACATTCATAACTTGATTATTCATCCTTTGTCATGATTTTGAAATCGTTGTAAAAGGAAAAAGAACTACAAAACTGTATTCTTCCTTTCTTTTTGACAATGACAAAGGGGGAGATAGCTAGCTTGCACAAGTCAAGAAGATGCAAAAACTTGATTGCTAGCTTGCCTATCTTAAGTAGCAAAGATTGCTAACTTGCTTATTTCAAGAAGCAAAAGTTGTCTTCTTGAACATCACCATCTTGAATATCTCAAGAAGCAAGACTTGCAACCTGCACATTACAATAGGAAGCAATAATCATGAGCCTACACAAGAAAGTTATCTTGCATTTGTTTTCGAAGTTTTTGCTAACTTATATATCGTAAAAAAAATTGCTAGCTTGTAGTCTAAAGAGAAGCGAAAAGTTGCTATCTCAAAAGAAGCAAATGTGCTATCTTGCCTATCTCAAGAGGCAAAAATGCTAACTTGCACATCTAGCAAAACTTGACAAATTTGCATATCTCAAGAAGCAAGAGTTGCTTTCTTGAATATCTCTAAATTGCTAGCTTGCATGTTCTAAAAGTGCTATCTTGTATGCTGTAAAACTTGCATATCTAAAACTTGATAGCCTGAATATTCTAAGCATGATGTAACATTTGCTAAATTTTCTGGCTTCAAAACTGCATGATGATAAAACTTGATAATATGTTTTTCATGCAATGAGTTGAACCAATATCACAAACACTTGATTGTGATACTTCTCCTTTTTGTTGATGACAAAGGGGGAGAAGTATGTTGATGACATGACATGTTATGCATAAGTTTATGCATAAGTTCATGTTGACGTGTTGCAAGTATTCATGATGAATATTGCAATGACTTGAATTCAGTTTGAATTCAAAGTTCTATCAATATGGCATATTGATAGGGGGAGTTTGTTTAAACTCCGGGAGTTAAGTTTAACTCCGTCATCAAGTAGTTGTCATCATCAAAAAGGGGGAGATTGTTGAGTCTCGTATTTTAATGATGAAACTACTTGATATATGTTTATGATTTAATCTGCGTTTTGAGTGACGCAGGATGCTTTGATCAGGATGAGACAATTAAAGCAGGAACATCATGTTGTGCCGGAGGAACATGTCAGAAGATTGGACGTCGGGCCAGTGGATCGGTCGACGTATCGACAGAAGGCTTCGGGTCGTGGACTCGGGCATCGGGCCAAGAAGAGCGGGTATTGTGCCAAGGATATCGGAGTTGCGAAGTCAACTGGCCGATTGGGCAATAAGCCACAGGAGAGGACGATGCGCCGAAGAATCAGACGAAGCGTCGAGGGACCAATGACATGCCGGACAACTTGGTTAATTGCTTAGGATTAATTGTCTCGATCGAAGTTTTGCTTTAATTGTGCAGGATTAACTATGATAACGATGAAGACATAAAGCGAAACAAAGTGTCGGAGTCAAGCGCGAAGGATTTGTTGCAAGTTCGAGAGTTCGACGGAAGTCCGAAGGTTCATCGGGAATGCTACCGGAACTAGCCGAGAATGAGTTGGGAGCTTGCCGAAGGATTTTCGGAAGCTCGCCGGAAGGTTCGTTGGAAGTTCGCGGAGCTTGCCGAGAAAGATCGGAGCTTGCCGAAGAAGCTCGTTGGAACTCGCTAAGATCAAATCGTGAAGTCTAGGAGCTTGCCAGGAGTCCGTAGAATGGTTTCCGAGAGTTCATCGGAAGACCGCCGGAAGTTTGCCGAAAGCTCGCTAGAAGAAGTCTTGACTTGCGGACTTTGTAATAGCTTAGAAAATGTCTTTAAAATCATAGTTAGCACATTAATTAGGGTTAGGATTAGGTGTTAATCCTATAACCCAAGTAGGGGCCAATTAGGCCCAAGTTCGGACTGGTTTGGGCCAAGTTTGGAGCCAAACCAAGTGAGCTGAAATAGTAAAAGAGGTGGCACCGCCCCAGCCAGGAGGTAGCACCGCCCAGGCTAAGTCTTCCAACGAGGCTGGGAGGTGCAACCGCCCCAGCCGGGAGGTGGCACCGCTTGAGCTCAGTCTTCGAGCTAGACTGGGCGGTGCAACCTCCCTGACAGAGAGGTGGCACCGCCTGAGCTCAGTCTTCGAGCTCTGGCAGAGAGGTGCAACCGCCTCTGTCAAGAGGTGGCACCGCCTGAGCTCAGTCTTCGAGCTCTGCCAGGCGGTGCAACCTCTCCAGTCAAGAGGTGCAACCGCCTGATCCCAGAATTCCGGGATTTGATTGTTTTGAGCTCCAAATTTGAATTGGGTTGGGGCCTATAAATTCCCCACCCATTCAGCACTGAAAGAGTAAGAACTAAAGCCGAAATCTTGATCTTTTCAGTGGTTCTTAGAGCTCAAAACTGCTAGTTTTCCTCCTCCTTTTGTTCTTCAAGTTTGAGTTGTAAAGAGAGGAGAGAAAACATTTGTAAGGGTTGTCTCCTGAGCCCGTCAAAAGGAGTGAATCTGTAAGAGGGTAGTTGGCCTTCGCCTATTGAAGGAAGGCTCCTAGTTGACGTCGGTGACCTCGCCGGTGGAGGAAGCCAAAAGTGGAGTAGGTCAAGACTGACCGAACCACTCTAAATCTCTGGTTTGCGTTTATTTTGAGCACTTTATCATTACTGCAAACCTCCTACATAGCTACTGCTCTCTGCGCTTTTACAAACGAGTTCTGTGCAGTTTACGTTCACATCTTAATTCCATTTACAAACTGCAAACTGCTCTCTGCGCTTTTACGAACGAATTCTGTGCAGTTTACGTTTACGTCTTGATTCCATCTACAAACTGCAAACTGTCTCTCTGCGCTTTTACGAATGAGTTCTGTGCAGTTTATGTTTACGTCTTGATTTCACTTACAACTGCAAACTATCTTCTACGCCTTTTTTACGGACAAGGTTCTGTGCAGTTTACGTTCACGTCTTGATTTCATTTACAACTGCAAACTGTCTTCTGCGCTTTTACGAACAAGGTTCTGTGCAGTTTACGTTTACGTCTTGATTTCATTTAGAACTGCAAACTGTCATCTGCGTTTAGACGCAAACTGCGTTTAGACGCAAACTGCGCTTAGACGCAAACTGCGTTTAGACGCAAACTGCGTTTAGATGTAAGCTGCATTTAAACGTAAACTGCGCTTAGACGCAAACTGTGTTTAGACGCAAAATGCGCTTAGACGCAAACTGCGTTTAGACGTAAATCTGCGTTTAGACGTAAATCTGCATTTTAGACGTAAAACTGCGTTTAGACGTAAACTATGTTTAAACGTAAAACTACGTTTTAGACGTAAACTGAGTTTGGACGTAAATCTGCGTTTAGACGTAAATCTGCGTTTAGACGTAAAACTGCGTTTAGACGCAAACTGCATTTAAACGTAAATTGTGTTTAGACGTAAACTACGTTTAGACGTAAACTGCACTTAGTCATAAGTTATCTTTGAGTCGGCTTTTGCTTCAAAACTGATTTTTATCGAACGAACGCAGCTTTTGTTTTTAATCGCTAAAAGATATCCGCTGCACTAATTCACCCCCCCCCCTCTTAGTGCTCTCGATCCTAACAATCAATAGTGGATGAAACATTTCAGAGCATATCAATAACAAATACCGTACAAAAGCTCAAACGTCGTCTTTGACGTTGCAAACATATCAATCTTATCCAAAGCATGTACAGAAACACATAACCAAAGCTCTGGATATCATATCAAACATACAGAAGGTGTAGTGGGATCTCAGTCAGAATGTGATTCATCCATTTCTGAATGACCACCTGACAAAAGTCTCCCACGTCTGGGAGCTCCATCCACCCACGTCTAGGTGAAGTCAAAGGGGGCCGGCAGAGCAACGCAGGCTCTAAGCAATATCCCACATAGCAGGACCCCACAAAGCGGGCAAATCAGCGCATACCAGAATATCCCACATAGCGGGACCCCACAAAGCGGGCAAATCAGCGCATACCCTTTACCATTTCTGGCAAAGGTCCAGACAATCCCACACACCAGAGTACAAAAGGGCAGTTTCAACAATAAGTAGCATATATCGGAAGCACACGCGGAACAACAAAGCGTACATGTGCCTTTACGAGTCAATCCGAAGTAAGCAATAATCTTTCACAAGTATATT
Organism: Musa acuminata AAA Group; assembly: GCF_036884655.1. Lineage (NCBI taxonomy): Eukaryota > Viridiplantae > Streptophyta > Magnoliopsida > Zingiberales > Musaceae > Musa > Musa acuminata. The sequence continues at coordinate 35,571,847 of NC_088356.1, read as the reverse complement.
CAGATTTGAAAGGAATTGAAAGCAAGGGCACATATGGAATCCAAGCAATCACATATAACTCAATTCAATAAGAAGATTTGATGAATTCAATGTCCAAAGGAATGAAACTGGAATAGGCACATATCGAAAGCAAATGCGGAACAATAGGATATACATGTGCCTATATGAGTCAATACGATATAGCATAAACGTTACACAACAGTTTTCAAGAATGCGATAATTTTAAGGACAAGAGCATACAAGAATTCAAAGCAGTAATATAAAGCTCAATTGAATAAGAAAGCTAAAGGATATCAATTTCCAAAGGAATGAAACCAGAATATGAGAAATCGACCAAAGCTCGATTTCTGGCAGAATACAGAAGGCACATTGAACAAATGATTCAAACTATCAATCGTGCTCTAATTTACTCAGAAATAATCATTGGATGATACTTTCAGATAAGACAGGCTTCATATGAATTGAACTGTCCAACAGAGAGAGTTACAAATAATTTGGTAAGCAAGTGTCGTAGAACAAAATCTCTGTTGGCAGAATTCATAATGTCATATTCAACAGATAACTGGACAGGTGTTTGGATTCCAAATCTTTCAATCCATATATCAAGGAAAGGTCTACGGGTCTAGTTTCCAATGAAATCAGTTTTGAACAAATCAGAGTTTCCAACAAAGACTTATAGGCAGCTCGGTATCAAAAGGTCAGAATCTCAGAAGTTGCACAGATTCGAATCGTTACGTCTAAACAGGAGATATATCAAATGCAAGGCTAGAACAATTCAAAGTTCCTCATATTCAAAGCAAATGTAGAGATAAAAATGGCAGTGAGGAACGATCAGGATACTTGCAAGAGAAAAGATTAGAAAGCTTGCAATAGAAAAGGTTAGAACACTTGCCTTTCAAAGATTTCGATCCGAAGATCCAAAGAAGGTGCCAGCCCAAATCCTTCTACTTTTCCTCCGTGTCCTCTCTCTGTTTCGTTTTGTGCTCTCGTTTTCTTCCTTTCTTCGCAACTACACCACGTGTCGAACATCGAGGCACAGTCACCTGCTCTCCCTTACTCTCATTCCTTCTTTTTCTTTCCCAAACGCAGCTGCCACAATCGTCGCCGCTGCCGCTGCTACAATCGCAGCCCCTTCCACCGCACTACCTTCCTTCCTCCCTTCTCTCCCAGCTGCACTGCTGCAGTCGCAGCCTCAGCCACGGCCACAGCCTCTTCTTCCTCCCCTGCTCATCTTCCTCTCCTTCTTCTCTTCCAACTGCAGCTGCCATCGCTGCAGCCGCAGCCCCTTCTTTCCCTTCTCTTCTTCCTCTCCTTCCCTTCTTCCTTTCTCTTCCTCTTTCCCTGCCATAGCTGCAGCTGCCACCCTCCCCTGCTCATCTTCCTCTCCTTCTTCTCTTCCAACTGCAGCTGCCATCGCTGCAGCCGCAGCCCCTTCTTTCCCTTCCCTTCTTCCTCTCCTTCCCTTCTTCCTTTCTCTTCCTCTTTCCCTGCCATAGCTGCAGCTGCCACAGCCGCAGCCGCAGCTACTTCTTTCCCTTCTCCTCTTCCTTCTCCTTCCTTTCTTCTTCTTCTCTTCTTCTCCTTCCTCCCCTTCTTCTTCCCGGCGTCACACACACCCTCTCCTCTGTTTCCTCTGCAGGGAACAGAGGTATCACAACCTCTTCTCCTGCTTCCTCTTCTTCTTCTCTTCCTCTTCTTCTTCTTCTGCTCTTCTCCTACCCGACACCCCACACGTCTCCTCTGTTTCCACCTGCGGGAAACAGAGGTGCTGCAGCCCTAGCTGCTGCAGCTGCCTCTCTTTCTCCTCTCCATCTTCCCCCTCTTCTACTTCTTCTTTCCTTCTCTTCTCCCTCTTCTTCCTCTCTTCTTTTCCCTCTTCTTCTCTTCTCCCTCTACTTCTCTTCTTCTTCTCCCCACGCCCCACCGCTTCTCTCTGTTTCTCGAAGAAACAGAGAGAGCGTGGGAGGCGGTGGGATAAAACCGAAGTTTTCGGTTTTCATTATTTTCTTCTTTTTACAACTTAACAGTTTAGTCCTTGAAATTTTCATATTTACATATAGGTCCTCCGATTTTATAAATAAATCTTTATTAATAATTTTCAAAAGTGAGAGATATTACACGAGCGGCCAAAAGACTTGCTTAACTCTCCTTTACGCTTTTCGATTCTTCCAGCATTATGGCCAACAATAAATATATCATTAACGTATAGCAGGAGAATAATGAAATCATCATCTAAAAATTTCTTCGTAAACATGCAATGATCAGATATGGTTCTAGGATGGGTGACCCCCTGGGAAGTCCTCGTGTTGCACTCCTTTTTGCGCCCCGAGCGGCCAAAACCTCTCCCGTCGACCTCCGAGGCGATGGTTTTGGGCCTCGGAATTTGCCGTGACCGCTACGCAGTCAGTCTCGTGGGGCTCGGAGAGAGCTTTCCGGAATGGGGCCGCAATAGCGATTCCGAGTTCGTTCGAGAAAGTCCGGATGGTTTCGGCGCGCGCTTGCCGTGTCCGGTACGCGGTCGGCCTCGTGGGCATCGGAGAGATCCGACGATGGTGATTCCGAGATCGTTCGAGAGGTTTCGGGGCACGCAATGGGCTCCGGTCGTCGATACGCCGTCCGCGACGTGCACAAAGGGGAGGGAGGACGCAAACAAAATGAGTGCGATCATACCAGCACTAAAGCACCGGATCCCATCAGAACTCCGAAGTTAAGCGTGCTTGGGCTAGAGTAGTACTAGGATGGGTGACCCCCTGGCAAGTCCTTGTGTTGCACACCTTTTTGCGCCCCGAGCGGCCAAAAGACTTGCTTAACTCTCCTTTACGCTTTTCGATTCTTCCAGCATTATGGCCAACAATAAATATATCGTTAACGTATAGCAGGAGAATAATGAAATCATCATCTAAAAATTTCTTCGTAAACATGCAATGATCAGATATGGTTCTAGGATGGGTGACCCCCTGGGAAGTCCTCGTGTTGCACTCCTTTTTGCGCCCCGAGCGGCCAAAACCTCTCCCGTCGACCTCCGAGGCGATGGTTTTGGGCCTCGGAATTTGCCGTGACCGCTACGCAGTCAATCCCGTGGGGCTCGGAAAGAGCTTTCCGGAATGGGGCCGCAATAGCGATTCCGAGTTCGTTCGAGAAAGTCCGGATGGTTTCGGCGCGCGCTTGCCGTGTCCGGTATGCGGTTGGCCTGGTGGGCATCGGAGAGATCCGACGATGGTGATTCCGAGATCGTTCGAGAGGTTTCGGGGCGCGCAATGGGCTCCGGTCGTCGATACGCTGTCCGCGACGTGCACAAAGGGGAGGGAGGACGCAAACAAAACGAGTGCGATCATACCAGCACTAAAGCACCGGATCCCATCAGAACTTTGAAGTTAAGCGTGCTTGGGCGAGATTAGTACTAGGATGTGTGACCCCCTGGCAAGTCCTTGTGTTGCACACCTTTTTGCGCCCCGAGCGGCCAAAAGACTTGCTTAACTCTCCTTTACGCTTTTCGATTCTTCCAGCATTATGGCCAACAATAAATATATCGTTAACGTATAGCAGGAGAATAATGAAATCATCATCTAAAAATTTCTTCGTAAACATGCAATGATCAGATATGGTTCTAGGATGGGTGACCCCCTGGGAAGTCCTCGTGTTGCACTCCTTTTTGCGCCCCGAGCGGCCAAAACCTCTCCCGTCGACCTCCGAGGCGATGGTTTTGGGCCTCGGAATTTGCCGTGACCGCTACGCAGTCAGTCTCGTGGGGCTCGGAGAGAGCTTTCCGGAATGGGGCCGCAATAGCGATTCCGAGTTCGTTCGAGAAAGTCCGGATGGTTTCGGCGTGCGCTAGCCGTGTCCGGTACGCGGTCGGCCTCGTGGGCATCGGAGAGATCCGTCGATGGCGATTCCAAGATCGTTCGGGAGGTTTCGGGGCGCGCAATGGGCTCCGGTCGTCGATACGCCGTCCGCGACGTGCACAAAGGGGAGGGAGGACGCAAACAAAACGAGTGCGATCATACCAGCACTAAAGCACCGGATCCCATCAGAACTCCGAAGTAAAGCGTGCTTGGGTGAGAGTAGTACTAGGATGGGTGACCCCCTGGGAAGTCATCGTGTTGCACTCCTTTTTGCGCCCCGAGCGGCCAAAAGACTTGCTTAACTCTCCTTGACGCTTTTCGATTCTTCCAGCATTATGGCCAACAATAAATATATCGTTAACGTATAGCAGGAGAATAATGAAATCATCATCTAAAAATTTCTTCGTAAACATGCAATGATCAGATATGGTTCTAGGATGGGTGACCCCCTGGGAAGTCCTCGTGTTGCACTCCTTTTTGCGCCCCGAGCGGCCAAAACCTCTCCCGTCGACCTCCGAGGCGATGGTTTTGGGCCTCGGAATTTGCCGTGACCGCTACGCAGTCAGTCTCGTGGGGCTCGGAGAGAGCTTTTCGGAATGGGGCCGCAATAGCGATTCCGAGTTCGTTCGAGAAAGTCCGGATGGTTTCGGCGCGCGCTTGCCGTGTCCGGTATGCGGTCGGCCTCGTGGGCATCGGAGAGATCCGACGATGGCGATTCCGAGATCGTTCGAGAGGTTTCGGGGCGCGCAATGGGCTCCGGTCGTCGATACGCCGTCCGCGACGTGCACAAAGGGGAGGGAGGACGCAAACAAAACGAGTGCGATCATACCAGCACTAAAGCACCGGATCCCATCAGAACTCCGAAATTAAGCGTGCTTGGGCGAGAGTAGTACTAGGATGGGTGACCCCCTCGGAAGTCCTTGTGTTGCACTCCTTTTTGCGCCCCGAGCGGCCAAAAGACTTGCTTAACTCTCCTTTTCGCTTTTCGATTCTTCCAGCATTATGGCCAACAATAAATATATCGTTAACGTATAGCAGGAGAATAATGAAATCATCATCTAAAAATTTCTTCGTAAACATGCAATGATCAGATATGGTTCTAGGATGGGTGACCCCCTGGGAAGTCCTCGTGTTGCACTCCTTTTTGCGCCCCGAGCGGCCAAAACCTCTCCCGTCGACCTCCGAGGCGATAGTTTTGGGCCTCAGAATTTGCCGTGACCGCTACGTAGTCAGTCTCGTGGGGCTCGGAGAGAGCTTTCCAGAATGGGGCCGCAATAGCGATTCCGAGTTCGTTCGAAAAAGTCCGGATGGTTTCGGCGCGCGCTTGCCGTGTCCGGTACCCGGTCGGCCTCGTGGGCATCGGAGAGATCCGACGATGGCGATTCCGAGATCGTTCGATAGGTTTCGGGGCGCGCAATGGACTCCGGTCATCGATACGCCGTCCGCGACGTGCACAAAGGGGAGGGAGGACGCAAACAAAATGAGTGCGATCATACCAGCACTAAAGCACCGGATCCCATCAGAACTCCGAAGTAAAGCGTGCTTGGGCGAGAGTAGTACTAGGATGGGTGACCCCCTGGGAAGTCATCGTGTTGCACTCCTTTTTGCGCCCCGAGCGGCCAAAAGACTTGCTTAACTCTCCTTGACGCTTTTCGATTCTTCCAGCATTATGGCCAACAATAAATATATCGTTAACGTATAGCAGGAGAATAATGAAATCATCATCTAAAAATTTCTTCGTAAACATGCAATGATCAGATATGGTTCTAGGATGGGTGACCCCCTGGGAAGTCCTCGTGTTGCACTCCTTTTTGCGCCCCGAGCGGCCAAAACCTCTCCCGTCGACCTCCGAGGCGATGGTTTTGGGCCTCGGAATTTGCCGTGACCGCTACGCAGTCAGTCTCGTGGGGCTCGGAGAGAGCTTTCCGGAATGGGGCCGCAATAGCGATTCCGAGTTCGTTCGAGAAAGTCCGGATGGTTTCGGCGCGCGCTAGCCGTGTCCGGTACGCGGTCGGCCTCGTGGGCATCGGAGAGATCCGTCGATGGCGATTCCAAGATCGTTCGGGAGGTTTCGGGGCGCGCAATGGGCTCCGGTCGTCGATACGCCGTCCGCGACGTGCACAAAGGGGAGGGAGGACGCAAACAAAACGAGTGCGATCATACCAGCACTAAAGCACCGGATCCCATCAGAACTCCGAAGTAAAGCGTGCTTGGGCGAGAGTAGTACTAGGATGGGTGACCCCCTGGGAAGTCATCGTGTTGCACTCCTTTTTGCGCCCCGAGCGGCCAAAAGACTTGCTTAACTCTCCTTGACGCTTTTCGATTCTTCCAGCATTATGGCCAACAATAGATATATCGTTAACGTATAGCAGGAGAATAATGAAATCATCATCTAAAAATTTCTTCGTAAACATGCAATGATCAGATATGGTTCTAGGATGGGTGACCCCCTGGGAAGTCCTCGTGTTGCACTCCTTTTTGCGCCCCGAGCGGCCAAAACCTCTCCCGTCGACCTCCGAGGTGATGGTTTTGGGCCTCGGTATTTGCCGTGACCGCTACGCAGTCAATCTCGTGGGGCTCGGAGAGAGCTTTCCGGAATGGGGCCACAATAGCGATTCCGAGTTCGTTCGAGAAAGTCCGGATGGTTTCGGCGCGCGCTTGCCGTGTCCGGTATGCGGTCGGCCTCGTGGGCATCGGAGAGATCCGACGATGGCGATTCCGAGATCGTTCGAGAGGTTTCGGGGCGCGCAATGGGCTCCGGTCGTCGATACGCCGTCCGCGACGTGCACAAAGGGGAGGGAGGACGCAAACAAAACGAGTGCGATCATACCAGCACTAAAGCACCGGATCCCATCAGAACTCCGAAATTAAGCGTGCTTGGGCGAGAGTAGTACTAGGATGGGTGACCCCCTCGGAAGTCCTTGTGTTGCACTCCTTTTTGCGCCCCGAGCGGCCAAAAGACTTGCTTAACTCTCCTTTTCGCTTTTCGATTCTTCCAGCATTATGGCCAACAAAAAATATATCGTTAACGTATAGCAGGAGAATAATGAAATCATCATCTAAAAATTTCTTCGTAAACATGCAATGATCAGATATGGTTCTAGGGTGGGTGACCCCCTGGGAAGTCCTCGTGTTGCACTCCTTTTTGCGCCCCGAGCGGCCAAAACCTCTCCCGTCGACCTCCGAGGCGATGGTTTTGGGCCTCGGAATTTGCCGTGACCGCTACGTAGTCAGTCTCGTGGGGCTCGGAGAGAGCTTTCCAGAATGGGGCCGCAATAGCGATTCCGAGTTCGTTCGAAAAAGTCCGGATGGTTTCGGCGCGCGCTTGCCGTGTCCGGTACCCGGTCGGCCTCGTGGGCATCGGAGAGATCCGACGATGGCGATTCCGAGATCGTTCGATAGGTTTCGGGGCGCGCAATGGGCTCCGGTCATCGATACGCCGTCCGCGACGTGCACAAAGGGGAGGGAGGACGCAAACAAAACGAGTGCGATCATACCAGCACTAAAGCACCGGATCCCATCAGAACTCCGAAGTAAAGCGTGCTTGGGCGAGAGTAGTACTAGGATGGGTGACCCCCTGGGAAGTCATCGTGTTGCACTCCTTTTTGCGCCCCGAGCGGCCAAAAGACTTGCTTAACTCTCCTTGACGCTTTTCGATTCTTCCAGCATTATGGCCAACAATAAATATATCGTTAACGTATAGCAGGAGAATAATGAAATCATCATCTAAAAATTTCTTCGTAAACATGCAATGATCAGATATGGTTCTAGGATGGGTGACCCCCTGGGAAGTCCTCGTGTTGCACTCCTTTTTGCGCCCCGAGCGGCCAAAACCTCTCCCGTCGACCTCCGAGGCGATGGTTTTGGGCCTCGGAATTTGCCGTGACCGCTACGCAGTCAGTCTCGTGGGGCTCGGAGAGAGCTTTCCGGAATGGGGCCGCAATAGCGATTCCGAGTTCGTTCGAGAAAGTCCGGATGGTTTCGGCGCGCGCTTGCCGTGTCCGGTATGCGGTCGGCCTCGTGGGCATCGGAGAGATCCGACGATGGCGATTCCGAGATCGTTCGAGAGGTTTCGGGGCGCGCAATGGGCTCCGGTCGTCGATACGCCGTCCGCGACGTGCACAAAGGGGAGGGAGGACGCAAACAAAACGAGTGCGATCATACCAGCACTAAAGCACCGGATCCCATCAGAACTCCGAAATTAAGCGTGCTTGGGCGAGAGTAGTACTAGGATGGGTGACCCCCTCGGAAGTCCTTGTGTTGCACTCCTTTTTGCGCCCCGAGCGGCCAAAAGACTTGCTTAACTCTCCTTTTCGCTTTTCGATTCTTCCAGCATTATGGCCAACAATAAATATATCGTTAACGTATAGCAGGAGAATAATGAAATCATCATCTAAAAATTTCTTCGTAAACATGCAATGATCAGATATGGTTCTAGGATGGGTGACCCCCTGGGAAGTCCTCGTGTTGCACTCCTTTTTGCGCCCCGAGCGGCCAAAACCTCTCCCGTCGACCTCCGAGGCGATAGTTTTGGGCCTCGGAATTTGCCGTGACCGCTACGTAGTCAGTCTCGTGGGGCTCGGAGAGAGCTTTCCAGAATGGGGCCGCAATAGCGATTCCGAGTTCGTTCGAAAAAGTCCGGATGGTTTCGGCGCGCGCTTGCCGTGTCCGGTACCCGGTCGGCCTCGTGGGCATCGGAGAGATCCGACGATGGCGATTCCGAGATCGTTCGATAGGTTTCGGGGCGCGCAATGGGCTCCGGTCGTCGATACGCCGTCCGCGACGTGCACAAAGGGGAGGGAGGACGCAAACAAAACGAGTGCGATCATACCAGCACTAAAGCACCGGATCCCATCAGAACTCCGAAATTAAGCGTGCTTGGGCGAGAGTAGTACTAGGATGGGTGACCCCCTCGGAAGTCCTTGTGTTGCACTCCTTTTTGCGCCCCGAGCGGCCAAAAGACTTGCTTAACTCTCCTTTTCGCTTTTCGATTCTTCCAGCATTATGGCCAACAATAAATATATCGTTAACGTATAGCAGGAGAATAATGAAATCATCATCTAAAAATTTCTTCGTAAACATGCAATGATCAGATATGGTTCTAGGATGGGTGACCCCCTGGGAAGTCCTCGTGTTGCACTCCTTTTTGCGCCCCGAGCGGCCAAAACCTCTCCCGTCGACCTCCGAGGCGATGGTTTTGGGCCTCGGAATTTGCCGTGACCGCTACTCAGTTAGTCTCGTGGGGCTCGGAGAGAGCTTTCCGGAATGGGGCCGCAATAGCGATTCCGAGTTCGTTCGAGAAAGTCCGGATGGTTTCGGCGCGCGCTAGCCGTGTCCGGTACGCGGTCGGCCTCGTGGGCATCGGAGAGATCCGTCGATGGTGATTCCGAGATCGTTCGGGAGGTTTCAGGGCGCGCAATGGGCTCCGGTCGTCGATACGCCGTCCGCGACGTGCACAAAGGGGAGGGAGGACGCAAACAAAACGAGTGCGATCATACCAGCACTAAAGCACCGGATCCCATCAGAACTCCGAAGTAAAGCGTGCTTGGGCGAGAGTAGTACTAGGATGGGTGACCCCCTGGGAAGTCATCGTGTTGCACTCCTTTTTGAGCCCCGAGCGGCCAAAAGACTTGCTTAACTCTCCTTGACGCTTTTCGATTCTTCCAGCATTATGGCCAACAATAAATATATCGTTAACGTATAGCAGGAGAATAATGAAATCATCATCTAAAAATTTCTTCGTAAACATGCAATGATCAGATATGGTTCTAGGATGGGTGACCCCCTGGGAAGTCCTCGTGTTGCACTCCTTTTTGCGCCCCGAGCGGCCAAAACCTCTCCCGTCGACCTCCGAGGCGATGGTTTTGGGCCTCGGAATTTGCCGTGACCGCTACGCAGTCAATCTCGTGGGGCTCGGAGAGAGCTTTCCGGAATGGGGCCGCAATAGCGATTCCGAGTTCGTTCGAGAAAGTCCGGATGGTTTCGGCGCGCGCTTGCCGTGTCCGGTATGCGGTCGGCCTCGTGGGCATCGGAGAGATCCGACGATGGCGATTCCGAGATCGTTCGAGAGGTTTCGGGGCGCGCAATGGGCTCCGGTCGTCGATACGCCGTCCGCGACGTGCACAAAGGGGAGGGAGGACGCAAACAAAACGAGTGCGATCATACCAGCACTAAAGCACCGGATCCCATCAGAACTCCGAAATTAAGCGTGCTTGGGCGAGAGTAGTACTAGGATGGGTGACCCCCTCGGAAGTCCTTGTGTTGCACTCCTTTTTGCGCCCCGAGCGGCCAAAAGACTTGCTTAACTCTCCTTTTCGCTTTTCGATTCTTCCAGCATTATGGCCAACAATAAATATATCGTTAACGTATAGCAGGAGAATAATGAAATCATCATCTAAAAATTTCTTCGTAAACATGCAATGATCAGATATGGTTCTAGGATGGGTGACCCCCTGGGAAGTCCTCGTGTTGCACTCCTTTTTGCGCCCCGAGCGGCCAAAACCTCTCCCGTCGACCTCCGAGGCGATGGTTTTGGGCCTCGGAATTTGCCGTGACCGCTACGTAGTCAGTCTCGTGGGGCTCGGAGAGAGCTTTCCAGAATGGGGCCGCAATAGCGATTCCGAGTTCGTTCGAAAAAGTCCGGATGGTTTCGGCGCGCGCTTGCCGTGTCCGGTACCCGGTCGGCCTCGTGGGCATCGGAGAGATCCGACGATGGCGATTCCGAGATCGTTCGATAGGTTTCGGGGCGCGCAATGGGCTCCGGTCATCGATACGCCGTCCGCGACGTGCACAAAGGGGAGGGAGGACGCAAACAAAACGAGTGCGATCATACCAGCACTAAAGCACCGGATCCCATCAGAACTCCGAAGTAAAGCGTGCTTGGGCGAGAGTAGTACTAGGATGGGTGGCCCCCTGGGAAGTCATCGTGTTGCACTCCTTTTTGCGCCCCGAGCGGCCAAAAGACTTGCTTAACTCTCCTTGACGCTTTTCGATTTTTCCAGCATTATGGCCAACAATAAATATATCGTTAACGTATAGCAGGAGAATAATGAAATCATCATCTAAAAATTTCTTCGTAAACATGCAATGATCAGATATGGTTCTAGGATGGGTGACCCCCTGGGAAGTCCTCGTGTTGCACTCCTTTTTGCGCCCCGAGCGGCCAAAACCTCTCCCGTCGACCTCCGAGGCGATGGTTTTGGGCCCCGGAATTTGCTGTGACCGCTACACAGTCAGCCTCGTGGGGCTCGGAGAGAGCTTTCCGGAATGGGGCCGCAATAGCGATTCCGAGTTCGTTCGAGAAAGTCCGGATGGTTTCGGCGCGCGCTTGCCGTGTCCGGTACGCGGTCGGCCTCGTGGGCATCGGAGAGATCCAACGATGGCGATTCCGAGATCGTTCGAGAGGTTTCGGGGCGCGCAATGGGCTCCGGTCGTCGATACGCCGTCCGCGACGTGCACAAAGAGGAGGGAGGACGCAAACAAATCGAGTGCGACCATACCAGCACTAAATCACCGGATCCCTTTAGAACTCCGAAGTTAAGCGTGCTTGGGCGAGAGTAGTACCAGGATGGGTGACCCCCTGGGAAGTCCTCGTGTTGCACTCCTTTTTGCGCCCCGAGCGGCCAAAAGACTTGCTTAACTCTCCTTTACGCTTTTCGATTCTTCCAGCATTATGGCAAACAATAAATATATCGTTAACGTATAGCAGGAGAATAATGAAATCATCATCTAAAAATTTCATCGTAAACATGCAATGATCAGATATGGTTCTAGGATCGGTGACCCCCTGGGAAGTCCTCGTGTTGCACTCCTTTTTGCGCCCCGAGCGGCCAAAGCCTCTCCCGTCGACCTCCGAGGCGATGGTTTTGGGCCTCGGAATTTGCCGTCACCGCAACGCAGTCCGTCTCGTGGGGCTCGGAGAGAGCTTTCCGGAATGGGGCCGCAATAGCGATTCCGAGTTCGTTCGAGAAAGTCCGGATGGTTTCGGCGCGCGCTTGCCGTGTCCGGTACGCGGTCGGCCTCGTGGGCATCGGAGAGATCCGACGATGGCGATTCCGAGATCGTTCGAGAGGTTTCGGGGCGCGCAATGGGCTCCGGTCGTCGATACGCCGTCCGCGACGTGCACAAAGGGGAGGGAGGACGCAAACAAAACGAGTGCGATCATACCAGCACTAAAGCACCGGATCCCATCAGAACTCCGAAGTAAAGCGTGCTTGGGCGAGAGTAGTACTAGGATGGGTGACCCCCTGGGAAGTCATCGTGTTGCACTCCTTTTTGCGCCCCGAACGGCCAAAAGACTTGCTTAACTCTCCTTTACGCTTTTCGATTCTTCCAGCATTGTGGCCAACAATAAATATATCGTTAACGTATAGCAGGAGAATAATGAAATCATCATCTAAAAATTTCTTCGTAAACATGCAATGATCAGATATGGTTCTAGGATCGGTGACTCCCTGGGAAGTCCTCGTGTTGCACTCCTTTTTGCGCCCCGAGCGGCCAAAACCTCTCCCGTCGACCTCCGAGTCGATGGTTTTGGGCCTCGGAATTTGCCGTGACCGCTACGCAGTCAGTCTCGTGGGGCTCGGAGAGAGCTTTCCGGAATGGGGCCGCAATAGCGATTCCGAGTTCGTTCGAGAAAGTCCGGATGGTTTCGGCGCGCGCTTGCCGTGTCCGGTACGCGGTCGGCCTCGTGGGCATCGGAGATATCCAACGATGGCGATTCCGAGATCGTTCGAGAGGTTTCGGGGCGCGCAATGGGCTCCGGTCGTCGATACGCCGTCCGCGACTTGCACAAAGAGGAGGGAGGACGCAAACAAATCGAGTGCGATCATACCAACACTAAAGCACCGGATCCCATCAGAACTCCGAAGTAAAGCGTGCTTGGGCGAGAGTAGTACTAGGATGGGTGACCCGCTGGGAAGTCATCGTGTTGCACTCCTTTTTGCGCCCCGAGCGGCCAAAAGACTTGCTTAACTCTCCTTGACGCTTTTCGATTCTTCCAGCATTATGGCCAACAATAAATATATCGTTAACGTATAGCAGGAGAATAATGAAATCATCATCTAAAAATTTCTTCGTAAACATGCAATGATCAGATATGGTTCTAGGATGGGTGACCCCCTGGGAAGTCCTCGTGTTGCACTCCTTTTTGCGCCCCGAGCGGCCAAAACCTCTCCCGTCGACCTCCGAGGCGATGGTTTTGGGCCTCGGAATTTGCCGTGACCGCTACGCAGTCAGTCTCGTGGGGCTCGGAGAGAGCTTTCCGGAATGGGGCCGCAATAGCGATTCCGAGTTCGTTCGAGAACGTCCGGATGGTTTCGGCGCGCGCTTGCCGTGTCCGGTATGCGGTCGGCCTCGTGGGCATCGGAGAGATCCGACGATGGTGATTCCGAGATCGTTCGAGAGGTTTCGGGGCGCGCAATGGGCTCCGGTCGTCGATACGCCGTCCGCGACGTGCACAAAGGGGAGGGAGGACGCAAACAAAACGAGTGCGATCATACCAGCACTAAAGCACCGGATCCCATCAGAACTGCGAAGTTAAACGTGCTTGGGTGAGAGTAGTACTAGGATGGGTGACCCCCTGGGAAGTCCTCGTGTTGCACTCCTTTTTGCGCCCCGAGCGGCCAAAAGACTTGCTTAACTCTCCTTTACGCTTTTCGATTCTTCCAGCATTATGGCCAACATTAAATATATCGTTAACGTATAGCAGGAGAATAATGAAATCATCATCTAAAAATTTCTTCGTAAACATGCAATGATCAGATATGGTTCTAGGATGGGTGACCCCCTGGGAAGTCCTCGTGTTGCACTCCTTTTTGCGCCCCGAGCGGCCAAAACCTCTCCCGTCGACCTCCGAGGCGATGGTTTTGGGCCTCGGAATTTGCCGTGACCGCTACGCAGTCAGTCTCGTGGGGCTCGGAGAGAGCTTTCTGGAATGGGGCCGCAATAGCGATTCCGAGTTCGTTCGAGAAAGTCCGGATGGTTTCGGCGCGCGCTTGCCGTGTCCGGTACGCGGTCGGCCTCGTGGGCATCGGAGAGATCCGACGATGGCGATTCCGAGATCGTTCGGGAGGTTTCGGGGCGCGCAATGGGCTCCGGTCGTCGATACGCCATCCGCGACGTGCACAAAGTGGAGGGAGGACGCAAACAAATCGAGTGCGATCATACCAGCACTAAAGCACCGGATCCCTTTAGAACTCCGAAGTTAAGCGTGCTTGGGCGAGAGTAGTACTAGGATGGGTGACCCCCTTGGAAGTCCTCGTGTTGCACTCCTTTTTGCGCCCCGAGCGGCCAAAAGACTTGCTTAAATCTCATTTACGCTTTTCGATTCTTCCAGCATTATGGCCAACAATAAATATATCGTTAACGTATAGCAGGAGAATAATGAAATCATCATCTAAAAATTTCATCGTAAACATGCAATGATCAGATATGGTTCTAGGATCGGTGACCCCCTGGGAAGTCCTCGTGTTGCACTCCTTTTTGCGCCCCGAGCGGCCAAAGCCTCTTCCATCGACCTCCGAGGCGATGGTTTTGGGCCTCGGAATTTGCCGTGACCGCTACGCAGTCCGTCTCGTGGGGCTCGGAGAGAGCTTTCCGGAATGGGGCCGCAATAGCGATTCCGAGTTCGTTCGTGAAAGTCCGGATGGTTTCGGCGCGCGCTTGCCGTGTCCGGTACGCGGTCGGCCTCGTGGGCATCGGAGAGATCCGACGATGGCGATTCCGAGATCGTTCGAGAGGTTTCGGGGCGCGCAATGGGCTCCGGTCGTCGATACGTCGTCCGCGACGTGCACAATGGGGAGGGAGGACGCAAACAAAACGAGTGCGATCATACCAGCACTAAAGCACCGGATCCCATCAGAACTCCGAAGTTAAGCGTGCTTGGGCGAGAGTAGTACTAGGATGGGTGACCCCTTGGGAAGTCCTCGTGTTGCACTCCTTTTTGCGCCCCGAGCGGCCAAAAGACTTGCTTAACTCTCGTTTACGCTTTTCGATTCTTCCAGCATTATGGCCAATAATAAATATATCGTTAACGTATAGCAGGAGAATAATGAAATCATCATCTAAAAATTTCTTCGTAAACATGCAATGATCAGATATGGTTCTAGGATGGGTGACCCCTTGGGAAGTCCTCGTGTTGCACTCCTTTTTGCGCCCCGAGCGGCCAAAACCTCTCCCGTCGACCTCCGAGGCGATGGTTTTGGGCCTCGGAATTTGCCGTGACCGCTATGTAATCAGTCTCGTGGGGCTCGGAGAGAGCTTTCCGGAATGGGGCCGCAATAGCGATTCCGAGTTCGTTCGAGAAAGTCCGGATGGTTTCGGCGCGCGCTTGCCGTGTCCCGTACGCGGTTGGCCTCGTGGGCATCGGAGAGATCCGACGATGGCGATTCCGAGATCGTTCGAGAGGTTTCGGGGCGCGCAATGGGCTCCGGTCGTCGATACGCCGTCCGCGACGTGCACAAAGGGGATGGAGGACGCAAACAAAATGAGTGCGATCATACTAGCACTAAAGCACCGGATCCCATCAGAAGTCCGAAGTGAAGCGTGCTTTGGCGAGAGTAGTACTAGGATGGGTGACCCCCTGGGAAGTCCTCGTGTTGCACTCCTTTTTGCGCCCCGAGCGGCCAAAAGACTTGCTTAACTCTCCTTTACGCTTTTCGATTCTTCCAGCATTATGGCCAACAATAAATATATCGTTAACGTATAGTAGGAGAATAATGAAATCATCATCTAAAAATTTCTTCGTAAACATGCAATGATCAGATATGGTTCTAGGATGGGTGACCCCCTGGGAAGTCCTCGTGTTGCACTCCTTTTTGCGCCCCGAGCGGCCAAAGCCTCTTCCATCGACCTCCGAGGCGATGGTTTTGGGCCTCAGAATTTGTCGTGACCGCTACGCAGTCCATCTCGTGGGGCTCGGAGAGAGCTTTCCGGAATGGGGCCGCAATAGCGATTCCGAGTTCGTTCGAGAAAGTCCGGATGGTTTCGGCGCGCGCTTGCCGTGTCCGGTACGCGGTCGGCCTCGTGGGCATCGGAGAGATCTAACGATGGCGATTCCGAGATCATTCGATAGGTTTCGGGGCGCGCAATGGGCTCCGGTCGTCGATACGCCGTCCGCGACGTGCACTAAGGGGAGGGAGGACGCAAACAAAACGAGTGCGATCATACCAGCACTAAAGCACCGGATCCCATCAGAACTCCGAAGTTAAGCGTGCTTGGGCGAAGAAGAATGAATGACGCAAACGGAGAAGATATATGATGTACAAAATTGTTCTGATGATCGAAAGATTTCTTTTGCCACCTTATATTGGAAGTAAAGGCTGATTATTAATGGGAAAAATGAAAAAAAAAAAAATTTGGAGATCAGTGGCAAGAATGATAAGGACAAGTTTATCAATAAAAATATGATTGGAAATGAATTAGAAAGTAATAACAAGAGGGTCAAGACATTTGGATTTGAAATGAGAAGTCACCACAAAAGACTCAATCAGGTGTGAATTGCAAGTTAAATTATGAAACAAATTTATGTTTCCGAGTGACTGGAGTCTATTTTGTTTGTAGAAAGTTGGATCATAAAATAAAAGATTGCCCTTTGAACAAGAAGAAAGAGTCACTGCCTCTTAAATCATCTTCCCATGTCAGAGTGTATGCTATCACTGAATATGATTCTTAAACTTTTGAAATTAGTGATCGAAGGTATTATGCATGTTTATGAAAGAATGTAAATATTTGTTTGACCATGGGTCCTATCTACGATTTGATTCGTAATATTTTGCTTATCACTTGGGTATTCAACCTAGACCACTGTATTATGTGATATATGTAAGTACAATAATTGGAGATTCTTTGATAACGAACTTGAATCTGGTCCTCTTGTCTGATTTTTGTTGGAAAACTTGAACTTTTGCTGATTTAGTTCTCCTAGAGATTTGAAGTTATGATATTATACTTGGTATGGATTGGCTATTTTCCTATCATACCAGTATGGATTAGTACATAACCAATGATCACTTTTTGCATATTTGATCAGCCGATCCTTTATTTTGAGAGTATTGGACATTATTTATCTCCTTGCCTAATGTATCCCAGGATGACTTGTTTGGATTACCTCCAAATGTGAATTTGCTTTTGATTTGATCCTTGGGATAATCCCAATATCTAAGCCTCTCTACACAAGGATATCATTTGAGTAAGTGGGATTAGAAAAGCAACTACAAGGATTATTAAATGAGGATTTTATTTGGCTTAATATTTCATCATGGGGTGCTCCGGTGTTAGTTAAAAAGATGTATGAAACATTGAGGCTTTGTAATGATTATAGACAATTGAATCAGGTGACCATCAAAAATGAGTATTTTCTGAAGTAACGACTTGCTTGATTAACTGCAGGGTGCGCAAGTATTTTTAGAAATTGATTGAAGGTCGGGTTACCGTCTATTAAGGATCAAGGAGGAGAATATTTCGGTCACTCGTGGATAATTATGTAATTGTATTGTACCGGTGAAATTATTTGAGAGCAGGAGGAGGAAATAAAGAAATCATACTCCTAATCTTTTCATCGATTGAGCTATGATTAATTTAGAGGACTAAATTTTCTTTTAAGGGGGGGAGAGTGTAATATCCCTCACTTTTAAAAATTATTAATAAAGATTTATTTATAAATCGGAGGACCTATATGTAAATATGGAAATTTTAAGGACTAAACTGTTAAGTTGTAAAAAGAAGAAAATAAATAAAACCGAAAATTTCGGTTTTATCCCACCGCCTCCCACGCTCTCTCTGTTTCTCTCTCTCTGTTTCTTCGCGAAACAGAGAGAAGCGGTGGGGCGTGGGGAGAAGAAGAAGAGAAGTAGAGGGAGAAGAAGAAGAGGGAAAAGAAGAGAGGGAGAAGAGAAGAAAAGAAGAAGTAGAAGAGGGGGAAGATGGAGAGGAGAAAGAGAGGCAGCTGCAGCAGCTAGGGCTGCAGCACCTCTGTTTCCCGCAGGTGGAAACAGAGGAGAGGATGTGTGGGGCGTTGAGGATGAAAAGGGAAGAAGAAGAAGAAGAAGAAGAAGAAGAAGAAGAAGAGAGGAGGATAGCTGCGGCAAAGCTGCAGCGAGGAGATGTGTGGCCTTGGGGAGGAAAAGGGAAGAAGAGAAGAAGAAGGGGAAGCAGGAGAAGAGGTTGTGATACCTCTGTTCCCTGCAGAGGAAACAGAGGAGAGGGTGTGTGTGACGCCGGGAAGAAGAAGGGGAGGAAGGAGAAGAAGAGAAGAAGAAGAAAGGAAGGAGAAGGAAGAGGAGAAGGGAAAGAAGTAGCTGCGGTTGCGGCTGTGGCAGCTGCAGCTATGGCAGGGAAAGAGGAAGAGAAAGGAAGAAGGGAAGGAGAG
This sequence comes from Musa acuminata AAA Group, assembly GCF_036884655.1. Classification (NCBI taxonomy): domain Eukaryota; kingdom Viridiplantae; phylum Streptophyta; class Magnoliopsida; order Zingiberales; family Musaceae; genus Musa; species Musa acuminata. The sequence continues at coordinate 35,553,637 of NC_088356.1, read as the reverse complement.
GAAGAAGAGAAGGGAAAGAAGGGGCTGCGGCTGCGGCGATGGCAGCTGCAGTTGGAAGAGAAGAAGGAGAGGAAGATGAGCAGGGGAGGAAGAAGAGGCTGTGGCCGTGGCTGAGGCTGCGACTGCAGCAGTGCAGCTGGGAAAGAAGAGAAGGAAAGGAAGAAGAAGAGAAAGGAAAAGGGAAGAAGAGAGGAAGAGGAGAAGGAGAGGCAGCTGTGGCAGTGGCAGCTGCAGCTGGAAGAGAAGGAGAGGAAATAGAGCAGGGGAGAAAGAAAGAGGCTGCGGCTGTGGTGGCTGCGGCCATGGTTGCGACTGCGACTGCGGCAGTTGCAGTTGGGAAAGAAAAGAGAGAAAAGGGGGAAAAAGGGGCTGCGGACGGGATTGCGGCCGCAGCGGCAGCGACTGCGTATGCAGCAGTTATGTCTGCGAGAGAAGGGAGGAAGGAAGTTAGTGCGGTGGAAGGGGCTGCGATTGGGAAAGAAAAAGAAGGAATGAGAGTAAGAGAGAGCAGGTGACTGTGCCCCGATGTTTGACACGTGGTGTAGTTGCGAAGAAAGGAAGAAAACAGGAGCACAAAACGAAACAGAGAGAGGACACGGAGGAAAAGTAGAAGGATTTGGGCTGGCACCTTCTTTGGATCTTTGGATCGAAATCCTTGAAAGGCAAGTGTTCTAACCTTTTTTATTGCAAGCTTTCTAATCTTTTCTCTTGCAAGTATCCTGATTGTTCCTCACTGCCATTTTTATCTCTACATTTGCTTTGAATATGAGGAACTTTGAATTGTTATAGCCTTGCATTTGATATATCTCCTGTTTAGACGTAACGATTCGAATCTGTGCAACTTCTGAGATTCTGACCTTTTGATACCGAGCTGCCTATAAGTCTTTGTTGGAAACTCTGATTTGTTCAAAACTGATTTCATTGGAAACTAGACTCGTAGACCTTTCCTTGATATATGGATTGAAAGATTTGGAATCCAAACACCTGTCCAGTTATCTGTTGAATATGACATTATGAATTCTGCCAACAGAGATTTTGTTCTACGACACTTGCTTACCAAATTATTTGTAACTCTCTCTGTTGGATAGCTCAATTCATATGAAGCCTGTCTTATCTGAAAGTATAATCCAATGATTATTTCTGAGTAAATTGGAGCACGATTGATAGTTTGAATCATTTGTTTAATGTGCCTTCTTTATTCTGCCAGAAATCGAGCTTTGGTCGATTTCTCATAATCTGGTTTCATTCCTTTGGAAATTGATATCCTTTAGTTTTCTTATTCAATTGAGCTTTATATTATTGCTTTGAATTCTTGTATGCTCTTGTCCTTAAAATTATTTGCATTCTTGAAAACTATTGTGTAACGTTTATGCTATATCGTATTGACTCATATAGGCACATGTATATCCTATTGTTCCGCATTTGCTTTCGATGTGCCTATTCCAGTTTCATTCCTTTGGACATTGAATTCATCAAATCTTCTTATTGAATTGAGTTATATGTGATTGCTTGGATTCCATATGTGCCCTTGCTTTCAATTCCTTTCAAATCTGAATATACTTGTGAAAGATTATTGCTTACTTCGGATTGACTCGTAAAGGCACATGTACGCTTTGTTGTTCCGCGTGTGCTTCCGATATATGCTACTTATTGTTGAAACTGCCCCTTTTGTACTCTGGTGTGTGGGATTGTCTGGACCTTTGCCAGAAATGGTAAAGGGTATGCGCTGATTTGCCCGCTTTGTGGGGTCCCGCTATGTGGGATATTCTGGTATGCGCTTATTTGCCCGCTTTGTGGGGTCCCGCTATGTGGGATATTGCTTAGAGCCTGCATTGCTCTGCCGGCCCCCTTTGACTTCACCTAGACGTGGGTGGATGGAGCTCCCAGACGTGGGAGACTTTTGTCAGGTGGTCATTTAGAAATGGATGAATCACATTCTGACTGAGATCCCACTACACCTTCTGTATGTTTGATATGATATCCAGAGCTTTGGTTATGTGTTTCTGTACATGCTTTGGATAAGATTGATATGTTTGCAACGTCAAAGACGACGTTTGAGCTTCTGTACGATATTTGTTTTTGTTATGCTCTGAAATGCTTCATTCACTAATAATATGCTTCGAAATGTTCCATATGTCGTTGATATGCTCCGGAACATTTCATCTGCCATTGATATGCTCCAATTACTCTGTGCTCCATTTGCTATGAACTGATATGTTCTGAAATGTCCTATCTGCCATTGATAAGCTCAGATATGTTTCCTTTGTTACTGATATGCTCCAATTACTCTGTGCTCCATTTGCTATGAACTGATATGTTCTGAAATGTCCTATCTGCCATTGATATGCTCCTATTACTCTGTGCTCCATTTGCTATGAACTGATATGTTCTGAAATATCCTATCTGCCATTGATATGCTCCAATTACTCTGTGCTCCATTTGCTATGAACTGATATGTTCTGAAATGTCCTATCTGCCATTGATATGTTCCAATTACTCTATGTTCCATTCGGTATGGATCAACTATGTTTTGAATGACATGATACGTATGATTTGGTATCTATTGAGATGGTATCCTTGAGAATTCTTGTATTCTGCCTTGCATTATGATACCTTACTTGTTTGAAATCGTTCCTTTTGTTCTGAATATGCTTTGTCACTTGCTGAGCCGTTTTTAGCTCACTCCGTTGTTATATAAATCTTTCAGGTCAGCTTGTCACTCTTCGAGATGTTTGATTTGGGCTGAGGCAGTGGATAGCTATTCAGAATTATGGGCAAGTCTGGGTGGTTATTATGATATTGTTGTATAAGTATGTTTTGTATGTAATGAAATGTTGTCGATGAATCGAAATGGATATACTGTGTAAAAGTGTTAGGAGATCTCTCTTATTTGGAATTTTCGGAATGTTAAGTCTAGTTTACGATGATATGAACTTGTGGTAAATGGTTGGAGTTCTGATTGTATAATTTATTTAGCTTGTGGATTTATAAATGTTGTTCATGTTTGTCAAGTTGGCTTGGGTTGCCATGAATGTGAATTATCGAGTGATGTGATATATGATTATAAACTGCACAGGTTTTATAGATGTGAATTTGAATAGAATGTTTTTCAGTGTCCTCAAACGTTAGTTTGGATCCTGGATTGATCCGTGATGAAAATTTTAAAAATCATGGATATTTTGAGGGGCGTGACATGGGTGACCCCCTGGGAAGTCCTCGTGTTGCACTCCTTTTTGCGCCCCGAGCAGCCAAAAGACTTGCTTAACTCTCTTTTACGCTTTTCGATTCTTTCAGCATTATGGCCAACAATAAATATATCGTTAACGTATAGCAGGAGAATAATGAAATCATCATCTAAAAATTTCTTCGTAAACATGCAATGATCTGATATGGTTCTAGGATGGATGACCCCCTGGGAAGTCCTCGTGTTGCACTCCTTTTTGCGCCCCGAGCGGCCAAAACCTCTCCCGTCGACCTCCGAGGCGATGGTTTTGGGCCTCGGAATTTGCCGTGACCGCTACGCAGTCAGTCTCGTGGGGCTCGGAGAGAGCTTTCCGGAATGGGGCCGCAATAGCGATTCTGAGTTCGTTCGAGAAAGTCCGGATGGTTTCGGCGCGCACTTGCCGTTTCCGGTACGCGGTTGGCCTCGTGGGCATCGGAGAGATCCGACGATGGCGATTCCGAGATCGTTCGAGAGGTTTTGGGGCGCGCAATGGGCTCCGGTCGTCGATACGCCATCCGCGATGTGCACAAAGGGGAGGGAGGACGCAAATAAAACGAGTGCGATCATACCAGCACTAAAGCACCGGATCCCATCAGAACTCTGAAGTTAAGCGTGCTTGGGCGAGAGTAGTACTAGGATGGGTGACCCCCTGGGAAGTCCTCGTGTTACACGCCTTTTTGCGCCCCGAGCGGCCAAAAGACTTGCTTAACTCTCCTTTACGCTTTTCGATTCTTCCAGCATTATGGCCAACAATAAATATATCGTTAACGTATAGCAGGAGAATAATGAAATCATCATCTAAAAATTTTTCGTAAACATGCAATGATCAGATATGGTTCTAGGATGGGTGACCCCCTGGGAAGTCGTCGTGTTGTACTCCTTTTTGCGCCCCGAGTGGCCAAAACCTCTCCCGTCGACCTCCGAGGCGATGGTTTTGGGCCTTGGAATTTGCCGTGACCGCTCCGTAGTAAGTCTCGTGGGGCTCTGACAGAGCTTTCCGGAATGGGGCCTCAATAGCGATTCCGAGTTCGTTCGAGAAAGTCCGGATGGTTTCGGCGCGCGCTTGCCGTGTCCGGTACGCGATCGGCCTCGTGGGCATCGGAGAGATCCGACGATGGCGATTCCGAGATCGTTCGAGAGGTTTCGGGGCGCGCAATGGGCTCCGGTCGTCGATACGCCGTCCGCGACGTGCACAAACGGGAGGGAGGACGCAAACAAAACAAGTGCGATCATACCAGCACTAAAGCACCGGATCCTATCAGAACTCCAATGTTAAGCGTGCTTGGGCGAGAGTAGTACTAGGATGGTTGACCCCCTGGGAAGTCCTCGTGTTGCACTCCTTTTTGCACCCCCAGCGGCCAAAAGACTTGCTTAAATCTCTTTTACGCTTTTCGATTCTTCCAGCATTATGGCCAACAATAAATATATCGTTAACGTATAGGAGGAGAATAATGAAATCATCTTCTAAAAATTTCTTCGTAAACATGCAATGATCAGATATGGTTCTAGGATGGGTGACCCCCTGGGAAGTCCTCGTGTTGCACTCCTTTTTACGCCCCGAGCGGCCAAAACCTCTCCCGTCGACCTCCGAGGCGATGGTTTTGGGCCTCGGAATTTGCCGTGACCGCTACACAGTCAGTCTCGTTGGGCTCGGAGAGAGTTTTCCGGAATGGGGCCACAATAGCGATTCCGAGTTCGTTCAAGAAAGTCCGGATGGTTTCGGCGCGCGCATGCCGTGTCCGGTACGCGGTCGGCCTCGTGGGCATCGGAGAGATCCAACGATGGCGATTCCGAGATCGTTCGAGAGGTTTCGGGGCGCGCAATGGGCTCCGGTCGTCGATACGCCGTACGCGACGTGCACAAAGGGGAGGGAGGACGCAAACAAAACGAGTGCGATCATACCAGCACTAAAGCACCGGATCCCATCAGAACTCCGAAGTTAAGCGTGCTTGGGCGAGAGTAGTACTAGAATGGGTGACCCCCTGGGAAGTCCTCGTGTTGCACTCCTTTTTGCGCCCCGAGCGGCCAAAAGACTTGCTTAACTCTCTTTTACGCTTTTCGATTCTTCCAGCATTATGGCCAACAATAAATATATCGTTAACATATATCAGGAGAATAATGAAATCATCATCGAAAAATTTCTTCGTAAACATGCAATGATCAGATATGGTTCTAGGATGGGTGACCCCCTGGGAAGTCCTCGTGTTGCACTCCTTTTTGCGCCCCGAGCGGCCAAAACCTCTCCCGTCGACCTCCGAGGCGATGGTTTTGGGCCTCGGAATTTGTCGTGACTGCTATGCAATCAGTCTCGTGGGGCTCGGAGAGAGCTTTCCGGAATGGGGGCCCAATAGCGATTCCGAGTTCGTTCGAGAAAGTCCGGATGGTTTCGGCGCGCGCATGCCGTGTCCGGTACGCGGTCGGCCTCGTGGGCATCGGAGAGATCCGACGATGGCGATTCCGAGATCGTTCGAGAGTTTTCGGGGCGCGCAATGGGCTCTGGTCGTCGATACGCCGTCCTCGACGTGCACAAAGGGGAGGGAGGACGCAAACAAAACGAGTGCGATCATACCAGCACTAAAGCACCGGATCCCATCAGAACTCCGAAGTGAAGCGTGCTTGGGCGGGAGTAGTACTAGGATGGGTGACCCCCTGGGAAGTCCTCGTGTTGCACTCCTTTTTGCGCCCCGAGCGGCCAAAATACTTGCTTAACTCTCTTTTACGCTTTTCGATTTTTCCACAATTATGGCCAACAATAAACATATCATTAATGTATAACAGGAGAATAATGAAATCATCATCTAAAAATTTCTTCGTAAACATGCAATGATCAGATATGGTTCTAGGATTGGTGACCCCCTGGGAAGTCCTCGTGTTGCACTCCTTTTTGCGCCCCGAGCGGCCAAAAGACTTGCTTAACTCTCTTTTACGCTTTTCGATTCTTCCAGCATTATGGCCAACCATAAATATATCGTTAACGTATAGGAGGATAATAATGAAATCGTCATCTAAAAATTTCTTCGTAAACAAGCAAATGATCTGATATGGTTCTAGGATGGGTGACCCCCTGGGAAGTCCTCGTGTTGCACTCCTTTTTGCGCCTCGAGCGGCCAAAACCTCTCCCGTCGACCTCCGAGGCGATGGTTTTGGGCCTCGGAATTTGCCGTGACCGCTACGCAGTCGGTCTCGTGGGGCTCGGAGAGAGTTGTCCGGAATGGGGCCGAAATAGCGATTCCGAGTTCGTTCGAGAAAGTCCAGATGGTTTCGGCGCGCGCTTGCCGTGTCCGGCACGCGGTCGGCCTCGTGGGCATCGGAGAGATCCGACGATGGCGATTCCGAGATCGTTCGAGAGGTTTCGGGGCGCGCAATGAGCTCCGGTCGTCGATACGCCGTCCGCGACATGCACAAAGGGTAGGGAGGACGCAAACAAAACGAGTGCGATCATACCAGCACTAAAGCACCGGATCCCATCAGAACTCCGAAGTGAAGCGTGCTTGGGCGGGAGTAGTACTAGGATGTGTGACCCCCTGGGAAGTCCTCGTGTTGCACTCCTTTTTGCACCCCGAGCGGCCAAAAGACTTGCTTAACTCTCTTTTACGCTTTTCGATTCTTCCAGCATTATGGCCAACCATAAATATATTGTTAAGGTATAGGAGGAGAATAATGAAATCGTCATCTAAAAATTTCTTCGTAAACAAGCAAATGATCTGATATGGTTCTAGGATGGGTGACCCCCTGGGAAGTCCTCGTGTTGCACTCCTTTTTGCGCCCCGAGCGACCAAAACCTCTCCTGTCGACCTCCGAGGCGATGGTTTTGGGCCTCGGAATTTGCCGTGACCGCTACGCAGTCGGTCTCGTGGGGCTCGGAGAGAGCTTTCCGGAATGGGGCCGCAATCGCGATTCCGAGTTCGTTCGAGAAAGTCCGGATGGTTTCGGCGCGCGCTTGCCGTGTCCGGCACGCGGTCGGCCTCGTGGGCATCGGAGAGATCCGACGATGGCGATTCCGAGATCGTTCGAGAGGTTTCGGGGGGCGCAATGGGCTCCGGTCGTCGATACGCCGTCCGCGACGTGCACAAAGGGGAGGGAGGACGCAAACAAAACGAGTGCGATCATACCAGCACTAAAGCACCGGATCCCATCAGAACTCCGAAGAGAAGCGTGCTTGGGCGGGAGTAGTACTAGGATGTGTGACCCCCTGGGAAGTCCTCATGTTGCACTCCTTTTTGCGCCCCGAGCGGCCAAAATACTTGCTTAACTCTCTTTTACGCTTTTCGATTCTTCCAGCATTATGGCCAACAATAAATATATCGTTAACGTATAGCAGGAGAATAATGAAATCATCATCTTAAAATTTCTTCGTAAACATGCAATGATCATATATGGTTCTAGGATGGGTGACCCCCTGGGAAGTCCTCGTGTTGTACTCCTTTTTGCGCCCCAAGCGGCCAAAACCTCTCCTGTCGACCTCCGAGGTGATAGTTTTGGGCCTCGGAATTTGCCGTGACTGCTACACAGTCGGTCTCGTGGGGCTTGAAGAGAGCTTTCCGGAATGGGGCCGCAATAGCGATTCCGAGTTCATTCGAGAAAGTCCAGATGGTTTCGGCGCGCGCTTGCCGTGTCCGGCACGCGGTCAGCCTCGTGGGCATCGGAGAGATCCGACGATGGTGATTCCGAGATCGTTCGAGAGGTTTCGGGGCGCGCAATGGGCTCCGGTCGTCGATACGCCGTCCGCGACGTGCACAAAGGGGAGGGAGGATGCAAACAAAATGAGTGCGATCATACCAGCACTAAAGCACCGGATCCCATCAGAACTCCGAAGTGAAGCGTGCTTGGGCGGGAGTAGTACTAGGATGTGTGACCCCCTGGGAAGTCCTCGTGTTGTACTCCTTTTTGCGCCCCGAGCGGCCAAAAGACTTGCTTAACTCTCTTTTATGCTTTTCGATTCTTCCAGCATTATGGCCAACCATAAATATATCATTAACGTATAGGAGGAGAATAATGAAATCATCGTCAAAAAATTTCTTCGTAAACAAGCAATGATCAGATATGGTTCTAGGATGGGTGACCCCCTGGGAAGTCCTCGTGTTGCACTCCTTTTTGCGCCCCGAGCGGTCAAAACCTCTCCCGTCGACCTCTGAGGCGATGGTTTTGGGCCTCAGAATTCGCCGTGGCCGCTCCGCAGTCAGTCTCGTGGGGCTCGGACAGAGCTTTCCGGAATGGGGCCGCAATAGCGATTCCGAGTTCGTTCGAGAAAGTCCGGATGGTTTCGGCGCGCGCTTGCCGTGTCCGTGACGCGGTCGGCCTCGTGGGCATCAGAGAGATCCGACGATGGCGATTCCGAGATCGTTCGAGAGGTTTCGGGGCGCGCAATGGGCTTTGGTCGTCGATACGCCGTCCACGACCTGCACAAAGGGGAGGGAGGGCGCAGACAAAACGAGTGTGATCATACCAGCACTAAAGCACCGGATCCTATTAGAACTCCGAAGTTAAGCGTGCTTGGGTGAGAGTAGTACTAGGATGGGTGACCCCATGGGAAATCCTCATGTTGCACTCCTTTTTGCGCCCCGAGCGACAAAACCTCTCCCGTCGACCTCCGAGGCGATGGTTTTGGGCCTCGGAATTTGCCGTGACCGCTACGCAGTCAGTCTCGTGGGGCTTGGACAGAGCTTTCCGGAATGCGGCCGCAATAGCGATTCCGAGTTCGTTCGTGAAAGTCCGGATGGTTTCGGCGCGCACTTGCCGTGTTCGGCACGCGGTCGGCCTCGTGGGCATCGGAGAGATCCGACGATGGCGATTCCGAGATCGTTCGAGAGGTTTCGGGGCGCGCAATGGGCTCCGGTCGTCGATACGCCGTCCGCGACCTGCATAAAGGGGAGGGAGGATGCAAACAAAACGAGTGCGATCATACTAGCACGAAAGCACCAGATCCCATCAGAACTCCGAAGTTAAGCGTGCTTGGGCGAGAGTAGTACTAGGATTGGTGACCCCCTGGGAAGTCCTCGTGTTGCACTCCTTTTTGCGCCCCGAGCGGCCAAAAGACTTGCTTAACTCTCTTTTACGCTTTTCGATTCTTCCAGCATTATGGCCAACAATAAATATATCGTTAACGTATAGCAGGAGAATAATGAAATCATCATCTAAAAATTTCGTCGTAAACATGCAATGATCAGATATGGTTCTAGGATGGGTGACCCCCTGGGAAGTCCTCGTGTTGCACTCCTTTTTGCGCCCCGAGCGGCCAAAACCTCTCCCGTCGACCTCCGAGGCGATGGTTTTGGGCCTCGGAATTTGCCGTGACCGCTACGCAGTCGGTCTCGTGGGGCTCGAAGAGAGCTTTCCGGAATGGGGCCGCAATAGCGATTCCGAGTTCATTCAAGAAAGTCCGGATGGTTTCGGCGCGCGCTTGCCGTGTCCGGCACGCGGTCGGCCTCGTGGGCATCGGAGAGATCCGAAGATGGCGATTCCGAGATCGTTCGAGAGGTTTCGGGGCGCGCAATGGGCTCCGGTCGTCGATACGCCGTCCGCGACGTGCACAAAGGGGAGGGAGGACGCAAACAAAACGAGTGCGATCATTCCAGCACTAAAGCACCGGATCCCATCAGAACTCCGAAGTGAAGCGTGCTTGGGCGGGAGTAGTACTAGGATGTGTGACCCCCTGGGAAGTCCTCGTGTTGCACTCCTTTTTGCGCCCCGAGCGGCCAAAAGACTTACTTAACTCTCTTTTACGCTTTTCGATTCTTCCAGCATTATGGCCAACCATAAATATATCGTTAACGTATAGGAGGAGAATAATGAAATCATCATCTAAAAATTTCTTCGTAAACAAGCAATGATCAGATGTGGTTCTAGGATGGGTGACCCCCTGGGAAGTCCTCGTGTTGCACTCCTTTTTGCGCCCCGAGCAGCCAAAACCTCTCCCGTCGACCTCCGAGGCGATAGTTTTGGGCCTCGGAATTTGCCGTGACCGCTACGCAGTCGGTCTCGTGGGGCTCGGAGAGAGTTGTCCGGAATGGGGCCGCAATAGCGATTCCGAGTTCGTTCGAGAAAGTCCAGATGGTTTCGGCGCGCGCTTGCCGTGTCCGGCACGCGGTCGGCCTCGTGGGCATCGGAGAGATCCGACGATGGCGATTCCGAGATCGTTTGAGAGGTTTCGGGGCGCGCAATGAGCTCCGGTCGTCGATACGCCGTCCGCGACGTGCACAAAGGGGAGGGAGGACGCAAACAAAACGAGTGCGATCATACCAGCACTAAAGCACCGGATCCCATCAGAACTCCGAAGTGAAGCGTGCTTGGGCGGGAGTAGTACTAGGATGTGTGACCCCCTGGGAAGTCCTCGTGTTGCACTCCTTTTTGCGCCCCGAGCGGCCAAAAGACTTGCTTAACTCTCTTTTACGCTTTTCGATTCTTCTAGCATTATGGCCAACCATAAATATATCGTTAACGTATAGGAGGAGAATAATGAAATCGTCATCTAAAAATTTCTTCGTAAACAAGAAAATGATCTGATATGGTTCTAGGATGGGTGACCCCCTGGGAAGTCCTCGTGTTGCACTCCTTTTTGCGCCCCGAGCGGCCAAAACCTCTCCCGTCGACCTCCGAGGCGATGGTTTTGGGCCTCGGAATTTGCCGTGACCGCTACGCAGTCGGTCTCGTGGGGCTCGGAGAGAGCTTTCCGGAATGGGGCCGCAATAGCGATTCCGAGTTCGTTCGAGAAAGTCCGGATGGTTTCGGCGTGCACTTGCCATGTCCGGCACGCGGTCGGCCTCGTGGGCATCGGAGAGATCCGACGATGGCGATTCCGAGATCGTTCGAGAGGTTTCGGGGGGCGCAATGGGCTCCGATCGTCGATACGCCGTCCGCGACGTGCACAAAGGGGAGGGAGGACGCAAACAAAACGAGTGCGATCATACCAACACTAAAGTACCGGATCCCATCAGAACTCCGAAGAGAAGCGTGCTTGGGCGAGAGTAGTACTAGGATGTGTGACCCCCTGGGAAGTCCTCGTGTTGCACTCCTTTTTGCGCCCCGAGCGGCCAAAATACTTGCTTAACTCTCTTTTACGCTTTTCGATTCTTCCAGCATTATTGCCAACAATAAATATATCGTTAACGTATAGTAGGAGAATAATGAAATCATCATCTAAAAATTTCTTCGTAAACAAGCAATGATCAGATATGGTTCTAGGATGGGTGACCCCCTGGGAAGTCCTCGTGTTGCACTCCTTTTTGCGCCCCGAGCGGCCAAAACCTCTCCCGTCGACCTCCGAGGCGATGGTTTTGGGCCTCGGAATTCGCCGTGGCCGCTCCGCAGTCACTTTCGTGGGGCTCGGACAGAGCTTTCTGGAATGGGGCCGCATTAGCGATTCCGAGTTCGTTCGAGAAAGTCCGGATGGTTTCGGCGCGCGCTTGCCGTGTCCGGCACGCGGTCGGCCTCGTGGGCATCGGAGAGATCCGACGATGGCGATTCCGAGATCGTTCGAGAGGTTTTGGGGCGCGCAATGGGCTCCGGTCGTCGATACGCCGTCCGCGACCTGCACAAAGGGGAGGGAGGACGCATAAAAAACGAGTGCGATCATACCAGCACGAAAGCACCGGATCCCATCAGAACTCCGAAGTTAAGCGTGCTTGGGCGAGAGTAGTATTAGGATTGGTGACCCCCTGGGAAGTCCTCGTGTTGCACTCCTTTTTGCGCCCCGAGCGGCCAAAAGACTTGCTTAACTCTCTTTTACGCTTTTCGATTCTTCCAGCATTATGGCCAACAATAAATATATCGTTAACGTATAGCAGGAGAATAATGAAATCATCATCGACAAATTTCTTCGTAAACATGCAATGATCAGATATGGTTCTAGGATGGGTGACCCCCTGGGAAGTCCTCGTGTTGCACTCCTTTTTGCGCCCCGAGCGGCCAAAAGACTTGCTTAACTCTCTTTTACGCTTTTCGATTCTTCCAGCATTATGGCCAACAATAAATATATCGTTAACATATAGCAGGAGAATAATGAAATCATCATCTAAAAATTTCTTCGTAAACATGCAATGATCAGATATGGTTCTAGGATGGGTGACCCCCTGGGAAGTCCTCGTGTTGCACTCCTTTTTGCGCCCCGAGCGGCCAAAACCTCTCCCGTCGACCTCCGAGGCGATGGTTTTGGGCCTCGGAATTTACCGTGACCGCTCCGCAGTCAGTCTCGTGGGGCTCGGAGAGAGCTTTCCGGAATGGGGCCGCAATAGCGATTCCGAGTTCGTTCAAGAAAGTCCGGATGGTTTCGGCGCGCGCTTGCCGTGTCCGGTACGCGGTCGGCCTCGTGGGCATCGGAGAGATCCGACGATGGCGATTCCGAGATCGTTCGAGAGGTTTCAGGGCGCGCAATGGGCTCCGGTCGTGGATACGCCGTCCGCGACGTGCACAAAGGGGAGGTAGAACGCAAACAAAACGAGTGTGATCATACCAGCACTAAAGCACCGGATCCCATCAGAACTCCGAAGTTAAGCGTGATTCGGCGAGAGTAGTACTAGTATGGGTGACCCCTTGGGAAGTCCTCATGTTGCACTCCTTTTTGCGCCCCGAGCGACAAAACCTCTCCCGTCGACCTCCGAGGCGATGGTTTTGGGCCTCGGAATTTGCCGTGACTGCTACGCGGTCAGTCTCGTGGGGCTCGGACAGAGCTTTCCGGAATGGGGCCGCAATAGCGATTCCAAGTTCGTTCGAGAAAGTCCGGATGGTTTCGGCGCGCGCTTGCCGTGTCCGGCACGCGGTCGGCCTCGTGGGCATCGGAGAGATCCAACGATGGCGATTCCGACATCGTTCCAGAGGTTTCGGGGCGTGCAATGGGCTCCGGTCGTCGATACGCCGTCCGCGACGTGCACAAAGGGGAGGGAGAACGCAAACAAAATGAGTGCGATCATACCAGCACTAAAGCACCGGATCCCATCAGAACTCCGATGTTAAGCTTGCTTGGGCGAGAGTAGTACTAGGATGGGTGACCCCCTCGGAAGTCCTCGTGTTGCACTCCTTTTTGCGCCCCGAGCGGCCAAAAGACTTGCTTAACTCTTTTTTACGCTTTTCGATTCTTCCAGTATTATGGCCAACAATAAATATATCGTTAACGTATAGCAGGAGAATAATGAAATCATCATCGAAAAATTTCTTCGTAAACATGCAATGATCAGATATGGTTCTAGGATGGGTGACCCCCTGGGAAGTCCTCGTGTTGCACTCCTTTTTGCGCCCCGAGCGGCCAAAACCTCTCCCGTCGACTTCCGAGGCGATGGTTTTGGGCCTCGGAATTCACAATGGCCGCTCCGCAGTCAGTCTCGTGGGGCTCGGACAGAGCTTTCCGGAATGGGGCCGCAATAGCGATTCCGAGTTCGTTCGAGAAAGTCCGGATGGTTTCGAAGCGCGCTTGCCGTGTCCGGCACGCGGTCGGCTTCGTGGGCATCGGAGAGATCCGACGATGGTGATTCCGAGATCGTTCGAGAGGTTTCGGGGCTCGCAACGGGCTCCGGTCGTCGATACGCCGTCCGCGACCAGCACAAAGGGGAGGGAGGACGCAAACAAAACGAGTGCGATCACACCAGCACTAAAGCATCGGATCCCATCAGAACTCCGAAGTTAAGCGTGCTAGGGCGAGAGTAGTACTAGGATCGGTGACCTCCTGGGAAGTCCTCGTGTTGCACTCCTTTTTGTGCCCCGAGCGGCCAAAAGACTTGCTTAACTCTCTTTTATGCTTTTCGATTCTTCCAGCATTATGGCCAACAATAAATATATCATTAACGTATAGCAGGAGAATAATGAAATCATCATCGAAAAATTTCTTCGTAAACATGCAATGATCAGATATGGTTCTAGGATGGGTGACCCCCTGGGAAGTGCTCGTGTTGCACTCCTTTTTGCGCCCCGAGCGGCCAAAACCTCTCCCGTCGACTTCCGAGGCGATGGTTTTGGGCCTCGGAATTCACCATGGCCGCTCCGCAGTCAATCTCGTGGGGCTCGGACAGAGCTTTCCGGAATGGGGCCGCAATAGCGATTCCGAGTTCGTTCGAGATGTTAGGATCGAGAGCACTAAGAGGGGGGGGGTGAATTAGTGCAGCGGATATTTTTCAGCGATTAAAAAAATGAAAGCTGCGTTCGTTCGATAAAGACTATTTTGATGCAAAAGCCGATTCTAAGATTACTTATGATTAAGTGCAGTTTACGTTTAAACACAGTTAGCGTCTAAACCTTGTTTGCGTCTAAATGCAGATTGCGTCTAAGCGCAGATTGCGTCTAAACACAGTTTGCATCTAGGAGCAGTTTAAGCAGAAGTATAAAGACAATGTGCTGCTGTTGTACAGCTCAAAAAGTAATCTGCAAAAAACAGATTTACGTCTAAACGTAGATTTACGTCTAGACGCAGATTTACGTCTAAACGCAGATTTACGTCTTAAACGCAGATTTACGTCTGAACTTTGAAACTCGTTTGTATACTCGCAGAAGGCAGTATGCAGTTGAAATCAAGACGTAAACGTGAACTGAGATCTGATGATTGTGCGAGGAAAGCCGATTTACGTCTAAATGTAGTTTTACGTCTAAATGTTGAAACTCGTTCGTAAAATTGTAGAGGACAGTTTGCAGTTATCAATAGGATCAAAATGTAAGTGTAAACTGCAAAGAAACTCGTTCGTAAAAGCACGGAAGATAGTTCTGCAGAATCAAACGTAAACGTAAACTGTAATGTACGAAAATATGAATTTACGTCTGAATGCAGATTCGGAAGAACAGCACTTAGAACTTGTTCGTGAAAGCGCAGAGAGCAGTAGTAATGAAGGAGGTTTGCAGTAATGATAAAGTGCTTAAAAATAAACGCAAACCAGAGATTTAGAGTGGTTCGGTCAGCCTTGACCTACTCCACTTTTGGCTTCCTCCACCGACGAGGTCGCCGACGTCAACTAGGGGCCTTCCTTCAATAGGCGAAGGCCAAACTACCCTTTTACAGTTTCTCTCCTTTTGACAGGCTCAGGAGACAACCTTTACAGACCTTTCTCTCCTCACTTTACAACTGAAAACTTGAAGAACAGAAGGAGGAGACTTAAAGGCTTTACAACACTTTTGAGCTCTTAGAATCACAGAAAAGATCAAGATTTCGGTGTAGGTCTGTATCTTTTCAGTGCTGAATGGGTGGGGAATTTATAGGCCCCAACCCAATTCAAATTTGGAGCTCAAAACAATCAAATCTCGGAATTCTGGGATCAGGCGGTTGCACCTCTTGACTGGAGAGGTTGCACCGCCTGGCAGAGCTCGAAGACCGAGCTCAGGCGGTGCCACCTATCTGCCAAGGAGGTTGCACCGCCCAGTCTTGCTCGAAGACTGAGCTCAGGCGGTGCCACCTCTCTGTCAGGGAGGTTGCACCGCCCAGTCTAGCTCGAAGACTGAGCTCAGGCGGTGCCACCTCCCGGCTGGGGAGGTTGCACCGCCCAGTCTCGCTGGAAGGCCTAGCCGAGGCGGTGCCACCTCCTGGCCTGGGCGGTTGCACCTCCTGGTGCAATCAGGGTCCGAATGGTTCATTCCATTCGGCCCAATTTTAGTCTTTCAGGGGCCCAATTGCCCCAAGATTAAGCCAATGGGATCACCTCCCATTTTCCAACTTAATCAACGTGCTAACTACGATTAAATCTAAGACAACTTCTGCAGCTTTGCTTCGGTGCGTCAATCGCTCCTTCCGGCGAGTTTCCGGCGAACTTCCGTCGATCATCCGATGAACCCTCGGTGATGCTCCTGCGGACTTCCGGCAAACTCCTGGACTTTGCGACGATCCACTTGGCAAGTTCCGACGAGCTTCGCTTGGCAAGCTTCTGGACTTCTCGGATCTGTTCTCGCAGAACCTCCGACGACCGTCCGAACTTCCGTCGAACTCTCGAACTCCCAACGTGATCATGAACTTGACTCCGGCGCAACTCCTGCTGCTTGTCTATCTTTCATCGTAGTTAATCCTGCACACTTATCTCAACACATAGATTAGACAATAAATGACAATTGACTTCATCATCAAAATCCGAGATTCAACAATCTCCCCCTTTTTGATGATGACAATCAATTGATAATGGAGTTATCCTTAACTCCCCCTGTCTATATGCCATAGTTGAGATAAGTCAACCTTGAATTCAAGACCTAAGAATTCAAGTGACGTATTGATAAGTTAGATCAATTAAACTTATCAATACTCCCATCATGATACTCATCATGATGTATCTCTTCAAGGATGATGTCAGGGTTTGACATACATCAATAAGTTTGTATGATTGTGTTTATAACTATTCATCATGTAGTTTGAACATTATCATATAAAGCTGTGAAACTTATTACATGATGCACACATTTGAAATATTCTAGCAAGTTTTGCATTTTCTTCACATGATAAGATATCAACTCAGGGCATAATGCAAACTTTAGCACATGTTCATATATCTCTTGGTGATGCAAGGATGGCATAATCATAGCAGTGTTTATAGCATCATTCATAGTATTTCTAATCATGGTAGTGTTTATCAATTCATATATATATCTCCCCCTTTGTCATCAACAAAAAGCATAGTAACTATGATAATAGCAAGCTTATAGAGGAATTTTACATAGATTGCTTTAAATACTTCTTCCCCTTTGTGTTATAATCCATTGTAAAGATTTTGCAGGATGGAATACATACACATGAATCACTTCATCAAATCTATTTCAGAAACTCAATTTTCATGAAGGTGTACGAGAAAATCTGTTTCATAAATAAGATGCATTCGGACAAGATTTTGTTGCAGATTTTCACATATAATCATGGAAATCAAGTGATTTGATCATACAATATAGTCCGAAAGAAAATTATTTTAACAAATTTATCTGTTCGGACACATCAACATTCCTAGTTCTCTTCGAATGAAATCAAAACACAAGATTTTCAAAACTTTTAGTTTCAAAGCACAACATTCTTAATTTGGACACATCACATACCAAACAGTAACGATACCATAAAAATCTGAGATAACTTTTACCACAATAGATGTTTACAGCCAGTACATCAGAAGTGAGTATCATAAGAAGTTTACAACAACAACAGGTGTTCAATAAGTTCATTGATGAGGTGGAAAATTAAAGTGCCTAAACAAGGAGTCAAATTGACTATGAATTTGCTGCAGCTCAGATAGGATTTGATCTTGTCTTTGTTCAATCCGTTCTTGTCTCTGTTCGAATCGATCCATACGAATCCCAATTTCTTCGATGGATGTATGAGTTTGCTCAACTGGATGTGTTTCCTCAAAGGGAAGGGTCGGAGGAGATTGAGTACTCCTAAATACTGGTGTTTCCGGTTCTGGTTCAGATTGAGGGTGATCAGTCCTTCTAGGGAGTCTAACCCAGTTACTGTTTCTATAGTAACATCTTAGTCGGTGAAGTAGATTTTTGTTTATTATGCTGAATCGATCTACTTTCATTACTTCTTCTTCTGGTGATATTAGAATGTCGTAAGCTTTTATTATTCTAGTGATTATACCACCATATGGGAGCATCATATCTTTCTTAGATAATTCTAACATATTTTGTTGAATAAGATAGCCAAGACAGATGTCATGACCCTTCATGATTGAGTACATAGTTCCTAATTCTAGTTGACTTATTTCATCATGATGGTATTGTTTAGGAAGAATTATACTAGTCATGATATAATGAAGTATCTTAGTGTTCAAAGGCAATAGATGTTCACAACTTTTAGGAACCAATGCTATGTTAGGATTGGCAAAGATTGTTCCTAAGGCTTCAACATAGGATGTTCCAATACTTTCATCATCCCATGATCCTCTAAAGTAGAGTCCTATGCTTTTTATGGGAATGCCTATCATATCACAAATGAACCTATCAGTGATTGAGATATGTTGTCCCAAAAGATAGGTGGACATCCTTCCTTCATCATCTATTTGTATGTTATTGTAAAATAATCTAACAAGCCTAGGATAGATGGGTTCGTTAATCTGCAAGATTGGAAGTAGACCTAGGTTTGCAAACCATTGGATGGTCTCTAAGTCTCTTAGTTCATTTAGATCTACGTATTTTCCCTTACTGATACATCTAAGTTCGAAAGAGGGAAATTTTTCAGCATGGTATTTCGAATCGAAAAGAGTGAAATCAAACTCTTCTACTAATCTCCTCTTTCCCTTGTCCCTTGAGGATCTTCTAGATCCCATAACTACTGCTATTTAGAGGGATGTTGATGAGCTAGAGTAAATGAAGAACAAAATAGAATTTAAGAGCTTCTTAGAGAGTACCTTTGTGAGATCTTCAAGAGAAGGAAGGATTCTTGATGTTTTGCTCCGAAATGGGAGGTATTTGGAAGGCTTAGAGGAGTGAAATGGGAATGGAGGAGACTTGGAAGAGTAGAGGAGGAAATGGGAGTGAGTTGGGGTCCGTTCCATAGCCGGCCCTAGTGTGGGTTTAAAAAGGCAGAGTTGCGGGCGGTTGCACCTCTGGCTGGAGCGGTGCAACCTCTAGCAACCCGTGATAGCTGGAGGTGCCACCGCCAGCTGGAGAGGTGCCACCGCCTGCAGCCAGTGAGCACCTAATATGATTTGATCAGGGAGCCTTTGCTTTGAGGAGAGTTTCAGAGCAATTAATGTTTGTTACACGATTTCGTATGAGTTTTTATTTAAGGAAGAAGCTCTTGTACGATCAAGAACGTGCATACGTATGTTGATAGTTTGTTTGGTATCCCTTTTAAGATCATGACATATTTAGTTTCTTCATGATACAAGAATTAATTCGTAGATGATAGTGTTAACGGGTTTTGAAGATCAAGGGGGGTATGTGAATTTGGATATCATATGTTTCTAATAAGGTTGTATCCAAATCGTATTTGTGATTTCATAACTTCCATTTGTTACTTAAGCGTTGGGAGTTCCTTTTTGATTCTTGGTTTCTGACCATCGAGAGTCAAGGAGCAGAATATTATTTCTTGCTCCGGCCTAAAATTTTAATGTTTTTATAGGAAGGGATGATCTTTAGGAACCCATTTGCTTTTGGGTGCCTCATAAATAGATCTACATTTCTTATCATGTTGCATAGAATTTGTCATGGTTCCTTTAGGAACCCAGATTAGTTTGTTTGGACTTATTTTCTTGAATGGACAACAATGTGTCTTGTGTCCAGATTTGCAACAAAAGTTGCACTTGGTTTGGTGTTGAACATGTAAGATGGAGCCTTTTATGAAGGTGGTTGGATTTTGGTGAGGACTTCTCACAAATCCAATTCCGCTCCTTTTTGGAATGTGACCCTTGTTTGCAAGGATCATGTTTAATGACTTGCTACCAACCTCGAATTTCTTCAAGGTGTCCTTGAATAGCAGGTTTTCTTTTTGCAAAGTTTCTAAATCATGACATTTGATACATGAATTTAAACTATCATGATGTTCGACTTTTAACTTATCAAACTCACAAGTAAGACTATCATGCATCTTTTTGAGCAATTTATATTTTCTACTTATACTCTTGCATTCGTCAAATAAGTCATTGAAAGCATTTAATAATTCATCGAAAGATAAATTAGTATCTATTGAATTTGTTACCTCATCTTCGATGGCCATTAAGGCGTAATGAGCAACTTGCTCGGTGTTGGACTCCTCTTCCTCAGATGCGCTCGAATTATCCCATGTTGCTTGGAGCGCCTTCTTCTTTGTTGTTCTTTTCTTGACTTGGGGACAATCACTCTTGTAGTGTCCCGGCTTTTTGCATTCATAGCAGATTACTTGGTCCTTTTTGGGTTCAAGTTTATTTTTTGCATCATTCTTAAACTTGTTTCTTTTAAAGAACTTTTTAAACTTTCTTGTTAGAAGTGCCAAGTCATCATCACAGTCCTCATCACTTGAGTTTTCTCTCAAGTGGCATTCTGAAGTTTTGAGTGCCATATCCTTCCTGTTCTTTGGAAGGATGTCTTCTTGCTCTTCATGAGCTTTACAAGTCATTTCGTAGGTCATTAATGACCCGATTAGTTCTTCAAGAGGGAAATTTCGCAGATCTTTTGCCTCTTGAATAGCGGTGACTTTAGGATCCCAACTCTTAGGAAGGGATCTTAGTATCTTATTAACAAGCTCAAAATCCGAAAAGCTCTTTCCGAGTCCTTTTAGACCGTTGACGACATCCGTGAAACGGGTAAACATGTCGCCAATGGTTTCACTCGGTTTCATCCGAAAAAGTTCGAAAGAATGTAACAGCAAATTGATTTTTGACTCTTTTACTCTACTTGTGCCCTCATGGGTCACTTCGAGCATGTGCCAAATATCAAATGCAGTTTCACAAGTTGAAACACGGTTAAACTCGTTTTTATCAAGTGCACAAAATAAGGCATTCATAGCCTTTGCATTAAGAGCGAAAGCCTTCTTCTCCAAATCATTCCAATCGATCATTGGAAGAGAAGACTTTGAAAAACCATTCTCGACAAGATTCCAAAGATCAATGTCCATAGAAATAAGAAAGATTCTCATTCGGGTCTTCCAATAGGTGTAGTCCGTCCCATTAAACATGGGTGGACGTGTAATGGAATGACCCTCTTGGTTTCCGGCGTAAGCCATCTCTCTTGGGTTTTAATCCTTTTGAGAGTTAACCGGGCTCTGATACCAATTGTTAGGATCGAGAGCACTAAGAGGGGCGGGGGTGAATTAGTGCAGCGGATATTTTTCAGCGATTAAAAAAACGAAAGCTGCGTTCGTTCGATAAAGACTATTTTGATGCAAAAGCTGATTCTAAGATTACTTATGATTAAGTGCAGTTTACGTTTAAACACAGTTAGCGTCTAAACGCAGTTTGCATCTAAATGCAGATTGCGTCTAAACTCAGATTGCGTCTAAGCGCAGTTTGAGTCTTAGCGCAGATTGCGTCTAAGCGCAGATTGCGTCTAAACGCAGATTGCGTCTAAGCGCAGATTGCGTCTAAACACAGTTTGCGTCTAGGAGCAGTTTAAGCAGATGTATAAAGACAATGTGCTGCTGTTGTACAACTCAAAAAGTAATCTGCAAAAAATAGATTTACGTCTAAACGCAGATTTACGTCTAGACGCAGATTCACGTCTAAACGCAGATTTACGTCTTAAACGCAGATTTACGTCTGAACTTTGAAACTCGTTTGTATACTCGCAGAAGGCAGTATGCAGTTGAAATCAAGACGTAAACGTGAACTGAGATCTGATGATTGTGCGAGGAAAGCCGATTTACGTCTAAATGTTGAAACTCGTTCGTAAAATTGTAGAGGACAGTTTGCAGTTATCAATAGGATCAAAATGTAAGTGTAAACTGCAAAGAAACTCGTTCGTAAAAGCACGGAAGACAGTTCTGCAGAATCAAACGTAAACGTAAACTGTAATGTACGAAAATACGAATTTACGTCTGAATGCAGATTCGGAAGAACAACACTTAGAACTTGTTCGTGAAAGCGCAGAGAGCAGTAGTAATGAAGGAGGTTTGCAGTAATGATAAAGTGCTCAAAAATAAACGCAAACCAGAGATTTAGAGTGGTTCGGTCAGCCTTGACCTACTCCACTTTTGGCTTCCTCCACCGACGAGGTCGCCGACGTCAACTAGGGGCCTTCCTTCAATAGGCGAAGGCCAAACTGCCCTTTTACAGTTTCTCTCCTTTTGACAGGCTCAGGAGACAACCTTTACAGACCTTTCTCTCCTCACTTTACAACTGAAAACTTGAAGAACAGAAGGAGGAGACTTAAAGGCTTTACAACACTTTTGAGCTCTTAGAATCACAGAAAAGATCAAGATTTCGGTGTAGGTCTGTATCTTTTCAGTTCTGAATAGGTGGGGAATTTATAGGCCCCAACCCAATTCAAATTTGAATCTCAAAACAATCAAATCCCGGAATTCTGGGATTAGGCGGTTGCACCTCTTGACTGGAGAGGTTGCACCGCCTGGCAGAGCTCGAAGACCGAGCTCAAGCGGTGCCACCTCTCTGCCAGGGAGGTTGCATCGCCCAGTCTTGCTCGAAGACTGAGCTCAGGCGGTGCCACCTCTCTGTCAGGGAGGTTGCACCGCCCAGTCTAGCTCGAAGACTGAGCTCAGGCGGTGCCACCTCCCGGCTGGGGAGGTTGCACCGCCCAGTCTCGCTGGAAGGCCTAGCCTAGGCGGTGCCACCTCCTGGCCTGGGCGGTTGCACCTCCTGGTGCAATCAGGGTCCGAATGGTTCATTCCATTCGGCCCAATTTCAGTCTTTCAGGGGCCCAATTGCCCCAAGATTAAGCCAATGGGATCACCTCCCATTTTCCAACTTAATCAACGTGCTAACTACGATTAAATCTAAGACAACTTCTGCAGCTTTGCTTCGGTGCGTCAATCGCTCCTTCCGGCGAGTTTTCGGCGAACTTCCGTCGATCATCCGATGAACCCTCGGTGATGCTCCTGCGGACTTCCGGCAAACTCCTGGACTTTGCGACGATCCACTTGGCAAGTTCCGACGAGCTTCGCTTGGCAAGCTTCTGGACTTCTCGAATCTGTTCTCGCAGAACCTCCGACAACCGTCCGAACTTCCGTCGAACTCTCGAACTCCCAACGTGATCATGAACTTGACTCCGGCGCAACTCCTGCTGCTTGTCTATCTTTCATCGTAGTTAATCCTGCACACTTATCTCAACACATAGATTAGACAACAAATGACAATTGACTTCATCATCAAAATCCGAGATTCAACACGAGAAAGTCCGGATGGTTTTGGCGTGCGCTTGCCGTGTCTGGTACGCGGTCGGCCTCGTGGGCATCGGAGAGATCCGACGATGGCGATTCCGAGATCGTTCGATAGGTTTCGGGGCGCGCAATGGGCTCCGGTCGTCGATACGCCGTTCGCGACGTGCACAAAGGGGAGGGAGAACGCAAACAAAACGAGTGCGATCATACCAGCACTAAAGCACCGGATCCCATCAGAACACCGAAGTTAAGCATGCTTCGGCGAGAGTAGTACTAGGATGGGTGACCCCCTGGGAAGTCCTCATGTTGCACTCCTTTTTGCGCCCCGAGTGACAAAACCTCTCCCGTCGACCTCCGAGGCGATAGTTTTGGGCCTCGGAATTCGCCGTGGCCGCTCCGCAGTCAGTCTCGTGGGGCTCGGACAGAGCTTTCCGGAATGGGGCCACAATAGCGATTCCGAGTTCGTTCGAGAAAGTCCGGATGGTTTCGGCGCGCGCTTGCCGTGTCCGGCACGCGGTTGGCCACGTGGGCATCGGAGAGATCCGACGATGGCGATTCCGAGTTCGTTCGAGAGGTTTCGGGGCGCGCAATGGGCTCCGGTCGTCGATACGCCGTCCGCGACCTGCACAAAGGGGAGGGCGGACGCAAACAAAACTAGTGCGATCATACCAGCACTAAAGCACCGGATCCCATCAGAACTCCGAAGTTAAGCGTGCTTGGGCGAGAGTAGTACTAGGATTGGTGACCCCCTGGGAAGTCCTCGTGTTGCACTCCTTTTTGCGCCCCGAGCGGCCAAAAGACTTGCTTAACTCTCTTTTACGCTTTTCAATTCTTCCAGCATTATGGCCAACAATAAATATATCGTTAACGTATAGCAGGAGAATAATGAAATCATCATCGAAAAATTTCTTCGTAAACATGCAATGATCAGATATGGTTCTAGGATGGGTGACCCCCTGGGAAGTCCTCGTGTTGCACTCCTTTCTGCGCCCCGAGCGGCCAAAACCTCTCCCGTCGACCTCCGAGGCGATGATTTTGGGCCTCGGAATTTGCCGTGACTGCAACGCAGTCAGTCCCGTGGGGCTCGGATAGAGCTTTCCGGAATGGGGCCGCAATAGCGATTACGAGTTCGTTCGAGAAAGTCAGGATAGTTTCGGCGCGCGCTTGCCGTGTCCGGCATGCGGTCGGCCTCGTGGGCATCGGAGAGATCCGACGATAGCGATTCTGAGATCGTTCGAGAGGTTTCGGGGCGCGCAATGGGCAACGGTCGTCGATACGCCGTCCGCGACCTGCACAAAGGGGAGGGCGGACGCAAACAAAACGAGTGCGATCATACCAGCACTAAGGCACCGGATCCCATCAGAACTCCGAAGTTAAGCGTGCTTGGGTGAGAGTAGTACTAGGATTGGTGACCCCCTAGGAAGTCCTCGTGTTGCATTCCTTTTTGCGCCCCGAGCGGCCAAAAGACTTGCATAACTCTCTTTTACGCTTTTCAATTCTTCCAGCATTATGGCCAACAATAAATATATCGTTAACGTATAGCAGGAGAATAATGAAATCATCATCGAAAAATTTCTTCGTAAACATGCAATGATCAGATATGTTTCTAGGATGGGTGACCCCTGTTAGGATCGGAGCGGCACTAAGAGGGGGGGGTGAATTAGTGCAGCGGATTAAAACTTCGATTTTAATCAAAATCTTTCGTACGTTAAGAACGAAACTTGAGAAATTTAACTTGAAGGCGTATTCTTGAAGTTGTGCAGCAAGAGTAATAAGGAACTAAAGCAGTAAGAAGATTTGCAGTAATGTAAATGACAATAATAAAGAGCAAACCAGAGATTACGCCGATTTTTAGAGTGGTTCGGTCAAATGACCTACTCCACTTGCGAGGCCCCTCTTCGATGAGGTTCCCACCTTCCACTAGCAAGTCTCTTGAAATGGAAGGGTAAACACTCCTCTTACAACCTTTTACAAGCAGCTCAACCTCTTACAAATTTTCAATAAGAAAGAAGGAGGAGAACTCTCTAGCAAATTGAAAACAAGACTTGCTAAGACTTTCTAAGACTTTTCTCTCAATCAAAATGCTTCTCAAAAGTTGTAACCTCAGCTGAGATTAGAGGGGTATTTATAGGCCTCAAGAGGATTCAAATTTTGGGCTCCAAAATTTGAATTTTCTTAGGGTTTCCGGTGCTGGAGGTGCCACCGCCCAACCAGGCGGTGCCACCGCCCAGCACTCGGGTGCTGGACGGTGCAACCGCCCAGCCAAGGAGGTGTCACCGCCCAGCTCTCGGGTGCTGGGCGGTGCCACCGCCCAGCTAGGCGGTGCCACCGCCTACAGTGTTTTCAGCCCGACTACAGTGTTTTCAGCCACTAGTTGGGCTTCAATCTTGGCTCTCTAGTTCGCTGGTTTAGCTTAATTTTTAGCCTAAACCAACTCTGACTTTGGGCCCAGTTGGCCCTAACCAGGATATAGGATTATCTCTTAATCCTAATCCTAATTACAAGTGAACTACATAACAAAAACACATCCTAAGCAAGCTTTCAACCGCGAACGTCGAGTCTTGTTTCGGCGAGCTTTCCGACGAACTTCTTCCGACGGACTCCCATCAAGCTCCCGATCTTGTGATGACTTTAACGAGTAGCCGAGCCTTCTCGGTGATCTCCGTGAACCTCCGACGATCTCTTCGGCGAACTTCCGATAGGTTCCCGATTTCTTCTCGGTTGTTTCCGGCAGCATCTCCGACGATTCTTAGGACTCTTAAACGTCCATCGATCTTGACTCCGGTATTCTTGCTTTGTGTTTTCTGGTTATCGTAGTTAATCCTGCACACTTAACTCAATAATATGGATTAGATCAAATAACCCATCAATTGATTTTATCATCAAAATCCGAGATTCAACAACCCCCTGGGAAGTCCTCGTGTTGCACTCCTTTTTGCGCCCCGAGCAGCCAAAACCTCTCCCGTCGACCTCCGAGGTGATGGTTTTGGGCCTCGGAATTTGCCATGACTGCTCCGCAGTCAGTCTCGTGGGGCTCGGAGAGACCATTCCGGAATGGGGCCGCAATAGCGATTCCGAGTTCGTTCGAGAAAGTCCGGATGGTTTCGGCGCGCGCTTGCCGTGTCCGGCACGCGGTCGGCCTCGTGGGCATCGGAGAGATCCGACGGTGGCAATTCCGAGATCATTCGAGAGGTTTCGGGGCACGCAATGGGCTCCGGTCGTCGATACGCCGTCCGCGACCTGCACAAAGGGGAGGGAGGACGCAAACAAAACGAGTGCGATCATACCAGCACTAAAGCACCGGATCCCATCAGAACTCCGAATTTAAGCGTGCTTGGGTGAGAGTAGTACTAGGATGGGTGACCCCCTGGGAAGTCCTCGTGTTGCACTCCTTTTTGCGCCCCGAGCGGCCAAAACCTCTCCCGTCGACCTCCGAGGCGATGGTTTTGGGCCTCGGAATTTGCCGTGGCCGCTCCGCAGTCAGTCTCGTGGGGCTCGGACAGAGCTTTCCGGAATGGGGCCGCAATAGCGATTCCGAGTTCGTTCGAGAAAGTCCGGATGGTTTCGGCGCACGCTTGCCGTGTCCAGCACGCGGTCGGCCTCGTGGGCATCGGAGAGATCCGACGATGGCAATTCCGAGATCGTTCGAGAGGTTTCGGGGCGCGCAATGGGCTCCGGTCGTCGATACGCCGTCCGCGACCTGCACAAAAGGGAGGGAGGATGCAAACAAAATGAGTGTGATCATACCAGCACTAAAGCATCGGATCCCATCAGAACTCCGAAGTTAAGCGCGCTTGGGCGACAGTAGTACTAGGATGGGTGACCCCCTGGGAAGTCCTCGTGTTGCACTCCTTTTTGCGCCCCGAGCAGCCAAAAGACTTGCTTAACTCTCTTTTACGCTTTTCAATTCTTCCAGCATTATGGCCAATAATAAATATATCGTTAACGTATAGCAGGAGAATAATGAAATCATCAGCGAAAAATTTCTTCGTAAACATGCAATGATCAGATATGGTTCTAGGATGGGTGACCCCTTGGGAAGTCCTCGTGTTGCACTCCTTTTTGCGCCCCGAGCGGCCAAAAGACTTGCTTAACTCTCTTTTACGCTTTTCGATTCTTCCAGCATTATGGCCAACAATAAATATATCGTTAACGTATAGCAGGAGAATAATGAAATCATCATCGAAAAATTTCTTCGTAAACATGCAATGATCAGATATTGTTCTAGGATGGGTGACCCCCTGGAAAGTCCTCGTGTTGCACTCCTCTTTGCGCCCCGAGCGACCAAAACCTATCCCGTCGACCTCCGAGGCGATGGTTTTGGGCCTCGGAATTCGCCGTGGCCGCTCCGCAGTCAGTCTCGTGGGGCTCGGACACAGTTTTTCGGAATGGGGCCGCAATAGCGATTCTGAGATCGTTCGAGAAAGTCCGGATGGTTTCGGTGTGCGCTTGCCGTGTCCGGCACGCGGTCGGCCTCGTGGGCATCGGAGAGATCCGACGATGGCGATTCCGAGATCGTTCGAGAGGTTTCGGGGTGCGCAATGGGCTCCGGTCGTCGATACGTCGTCCACGACGTGCACAAAGGGGAGGGAGGACGCAAACAAAATGAGTGCGATCATACCAGCACTAAAGCACCGGATCCCATCAAAACTCCGAAGTTAAGCGTGCTTGGGCGAGAGTTGTACTAGGATATGTGACCCCCTGGGAAGTCCTCGTGTTGCACTCCATTTTGCGCCCCGAGCGGCCAAAAGACTTGCTTAACTCGCTTTTACGCTTTTCGATTCTTCCAGCATTATGGCCAACAACAAATATATCGTTAACGTATAGCAGGAGAATAATGATCAGATATGGTTCTAGGATGGGTGACCCCCTGGGAAGTCCTCGTGTTGCACTCCTTTTTGCGCCCCGAGCGGCCAAAACCTCTCCCGTCGACCTCCGAGGCGATGGTTTTGGGCCTCGGAATTTGCCGTGACCGCTCCGCAGTCAGTCTCGTGGGGCTCGGAGAGAGCTTTCCGGAATGGGGCCGCAATAGCGATTCCGAGTTCGTTCGAGAAAGTCAAGATGGTTACGTCGCGCGCTTGCCGTGTCCGGCACGCGGTCGGCCTCGTGGGCATCGGAGAGATCCGACGATGGCGATTCCGAGATCGTTCGAGAGGTTTCGGGGTGCACAATGGGCTCCGGTCGTCGATACGCCGTCCGCGACCTGCACAAAGGGGAGGGAGGACGCAAACAAAACGAGTGCGATCATACCAGCACTAAAGCACCGAATCCCATCAGAACTTCGAAGTTAAGCGCGATTGGGCGAGAGTAGTACTTGGATGGGTGACCCGCTGGGAAGTCCTCGTGTTGCACTCTTTTTTGCGCCACGAGCGGCCAAAAGACTTGCTTAACTCTCTTTTATGCTTTTCGATTCTTCCAGCATTATGGCCAACAATAAATATATCGTTAACGTATAGCAGGAGAATAATGAAATCATCATCGAAAAATTTCTTCGTAAACATGCAATGATCAGATATGGTTCTAGGATGGGTGACCCCCTGGGAAGTCCTCGTGTTGCACTCCTTTTTACGCCCCGAGCGGCCAAAACCTCTCCCTCGACCTCCGAGGCGATGGTTTTGGGCCTCGGAATTCGCCGTGGCCGCTCCGCAGTCAGTCTCGTGGGGCTCTGACAGAGCTTTCTGGAATGGGGCCGCAATAGCGATTCTGAGTTCGTTCGAGAAATTCCGGATGGTTTCGGCGAGCGCTTGCCGTGTCCAGCACGCGGTCGGCCTCGTGGGCATCGGAGAGATCCGACGATGGCGATTCCGAGATCGTTCGAGAGGTTTCGGGGCGCGCAATGGGCTCCGGTCGTCGATACGCCGACCGCGACCTGCACAAAGGGGAGGGAGGACGCAAACAAAACGAGTGCGATCATACTAGCACTAAAGCACTGGATCCCATCAGAACTCCGAAGTTAAGCGTGCTTGGGCAAGAGTAGTACTAGGACGTGTGACCCCCTGGGAAGTCCTCGTGTTGCACTCCTTTTTGCGCCACGAGCTGCCAAAAGACTTGCTTAACTCTCTTTTACGCTTTTCGATTCTTCCAGCATTATGGCCAACAATAAATATATCGTTAACGTATAGCAGGAGAATAATGAAATCATCATCGAAAAATTTCTTCGTAAACATGCAATGATCAGATATGGTTCTAGGATGGGTGACCCCCTGGGAAGTCCCCGTGTTGCACTCCTTTTTGCGCCCCGAGCGGCCAAAACCTCTCCCGTCGACCTCCGAGGCGATGGTTTTGGGCCTCGGAATTCGCCATGGCCGCTCCGCAGTCAGTCTCGTGGGGCTCGGACAGAGCTTTCCGGAATGGGGCCGCAATAGCGATTCCGAGTTCCTTCGAGAAAGTCCGGATGGTTTCAGCGCGCGCTTGCCATGTCTGACACGCGGTCGGCCTCGTGGGCATCGGAGAGATCCGACTATGGTGATTCCGAGATCGTTCGAGAGGATTCGGGGCACGCAATGGGCTCCGGTCGTCGATACGCTGTCCGCGACCTACACAAAGGGGAGGGAGGACGCAAACAAAACGAGTGCGATCATACCAGCACTAAAGCAACGGATCCCATCAGAATTCCGAAGTTAAGCGTGCTTGGGTGAGAGTAGTACTAGAATGGGTGACCCCCTGGGAAGTCTTCATGTTGCACTCCTTTTTGCGCCCCGAGCGGCAAAAAGACTTGCTTAACTCTCTTTTACGTTTTTTGATTCTTCCAGCATTATGGCCAACAATAAATATATCGTTAACGTATAGCAGGAGAATAATGAAATAATCATCGAAAAATTTCTTCGTAAACATGCAATGATCAGATATGTTTCTAGGATGGGTGACCCCCTGGGAAGTCCTCGTGTTGCACTCCTTTTTGCGCCCCGAGCGGCCAAAACCTCTCCCGTCGACCTCCGAGGCGATGGTTTTGGGCCTCGGAATTTGCCGTGACCGCTCCGCAGTCAGTCTCGTGGGGCTCGGAGAGAGCTTTTCGGAATGGAACCGCAATAGCGATTCCGAGTTCGTTCGAGAAAGTCCGGATGGTTTCGTCGCGCGCTTGCCGTGTCCGGCACGCGGTCGGCCTCGTGGGCATCGGAGAGATCCGACGATGGCGATTCCGAGATCGTTCGAGAGGTTTCGGGGTGCGCAATGGGTTCCGGTCGTCGATACGCCGTCCGCGACCTGCACAAAGGGGAGGGAGGACGCAAACAAAACGAGTGCGATCATACCAGCACTAAAGCACCGGATCCCATCAGAACTTCGAAGTTAAGCGTTCTTGGGCGAGAGTAGTACTATGATGGGTGACCCCCTGGGAAGTCCTCGTGTTGCACTCCTTTTTGCGCACCGAGCGGCCAAAAGACTTGCTTAACTCTCTTTTACGCTTTTCGATTCTTCCAGCATTATGGCCAACAATAAATATATCGTTAACATATAGCAGGAGAATAATGAAATCATCATCGAAAAATTTCTTCGTAAACATGCAATGATCAGATATGGTTCTAGGATGGGTGACCCCCTGGGAAGTCCTCGTGTTGCACTCCTTTTTGCGCCCAGAGCGGCCAAAACCTCTCCCGTCGACCTCCGAAGCGATGGTTTTGGGCCTCGGAATTCGCCGTGGCCGGTCCGCAGTCAGTCTCGTGGGGCTCG
Organism: Musa acuminata AAA Group; assembly: GCF_036884655.1. NCBI lineage: Eukaryota > Viridiplantae > Streptophyta > Magnoliopsida > Zingiberales > Musaceae > Musa > Musa acuminata. The sequence goes on along the minus strand of NC_088356.1, from coordinate 35,523,059 downwards.
GACAGAGCTTTCCGGAATGGGGCCGCAATAGCGATTCCGAATTCGTTCGAGAAAGTCCGGATGGTTTCGGCGCGCGCTTGCCGTGTCCGGCACGCGGTCGGCCTCGTGGGCATCGGAGAGATCCGACGATGGCGATTCCGAGATCGTTCGAGAGGTTTTGGGGCGAGCAATGGGCTCCGGTCGTCGATACGCCGTCCGCGACCTGCACAAAGGGGAGGGAGGACGCAAACAAAACGAGTGCGATCATACTAGCACTAAAGCACCGTATCCCATCAAAACTCTGAAGTTACGCGTGCTTAGGCGAGAGTAGTACTTGGATGGGTGATCCCCTGGGAAGTCCTCGTGTTGCACTCCTTTTTGCGCCCCGAGCGGCCAAAAGACTTACTTAACTCTCTTTTACGCTTTTCGATTCTTCCAGCATTATGGCCAACAATAAATATATCGTTAACATATAGCAGGAGAATAATGAAATCATCATCAAAAAATTTCTTCGTAAACATGTAATGATCAGATATGGTTCTAGGATGGGTGACCCCTTGGGAAGTCCTCGTGTTGCACTCCTTTTTGCGCCCCGAGCGACCAAAACCTCTCCCGTCGACCTCCGAGGCGATGGTTTTGGGCCTCGGAATTCGCCGTGGTCGCTGCACAGTCAGTCTCGTGGGGCTCGGACAGAGCTTTCCGGAATGGGGCCGCAATAGCGATTCTGAGTTCGTTCGAGAAAGTCCGGATGGTTTCGGCGCGCGCTTGCCGTGTCCGGCACGCGGTCGGCCTCGTGGGCATCGGAGAGATCCGACGATGGCGATTCCGAGATCGTTCGAGAGGTTTCGGAGCGCTCAATGGGCTCCGGTCGTCGATACGCCGTCCGCGACGTGCACAAAGGGGAGGGAGGACGCAAACAAAACGAGTGCGATCATACTAGCACTAAAGCACCGGATCCCATCAGAACTCTGAAGTTAAGCGTGCTTAGGCGAGAGTAGTACTTGGATGGGTGACACCCTGGGAAGTCATCGTGTTGCACTCCTTTTTGTGCCCCGAGCGGCCAAAAGACTTGCTTAACTCTCTTTTACGCTTTTCGATTCTTCCAGCATTATGGCCAACAATAAATATATGGTGAACGTATAGCAGGAGAATAATGAAATCATCATCGAAAAATTTCTTCGTAAACATGCAATGATCAGATATGGTTCAAGGATGGGTGACCGCTTGGGAAGTCCTCGTGTTGCACTCCTTTTTGCGCCCCGAGCGGCCAAAACCTCTCCCGTCGACCTCCGAGGCGATGGTTTTGGGCCTCAGAATTTGCCGTCCCCGCTACGCAGTCGGTCTCGTGGGGCTCGGAGAGAGCTTTCCGTAATGGGGCCGCAATAGCGATTCCGAGTTCGTTCGAGAAAGTCCGGATGGTTTCGGCGCGCGCTTGCCGTGTCCGGATGGTTTCGGGGCGCGCAATGTGCTCTGGTCGTCGATACGCCGTCCGCGACGTGCACAAAGGGGAGGGAGGACGCAAACAAAACGAGTGCGATCATACCGGCACTAAAGCACCGGATCCCATCAAAACTCCGAAGTGAAGCGTGCTTGGGCGGGAGTAGTACTAGGATGTGTGACCCCCTGGGAAGTCCTCGTGTTGCACTCCTTTTTGCGCCCCGAGCGGCCAAAAGACTTGCTTAACTCTCTTTTACGCTTTTCGATTCTTCCAGCATTATGGCCAACCATAAATATATCGTTAACGTATAGGAGGAGAATAATGAAATCGTCATCTAAAAATTTCTTCGTAAACAAGCAATGATCAGATATGGTTCTAGGATGGGTGACCCCCTGGGAAGTCCTCGTGTTGCACTCCTTTTTGCGCCCCGAGCGGCCAAAACCTCTCCCGTCGACCTCCGAGGTGATGGTTTTGGGCCTCGGAATTTGCCGTGACTGCTACGCAGTCGGTCTCGTGGGGCTCGGAGAGAGCTTTCCGGAATGGGGCCGCAATAGCGATTCCGAGTTCGTTCGAGAATGTCCGAATGGTTTCGGCGCCTGCTTGCCGTGCCGGCACGCGGTCGGCCTCGTGGGCATCGGAGAGATCCGACGATGGCGATTCCGAGATCGTTCTAGAGGTTTCGGGGTGCGCAATGGGCTCCGGTCGTCGATACGCCGTCCGCGAAGTGCACAAAGGGGAGGTAGGACGAAAACAAAACGAGTGTGATCATACCAACACTAAAGCATCGGATCCCATCAGAACTCCAAAGTTAAGCGTGCTTGGGCGAGAGTAGTACTAGGATGGGTGACCCCCAGGGAAGTCCTCGTGTTGCACTCCTTTTTCCACCCGAGCGGCCAAAAGACTTGCTTAACTCTCTTTTACGCTTTTCGATTCTTCCAGCATTATGGCCAACAATAAATATATCGTTAACGTATAGCAGGAGAATAATGAAATCATCATCTAAAAATTTCTTCGTAAACATGCAATGATCAGATATGGTTCTAGGATGGGTGACCCCCTGGGAAGTCCTCGTGTTGCACTCCTTTTTGCGCCCCGAGCGGCTAAAACCTCTCCCGTCGACCTCCGAGGCGATGGTTTTGGGCCTCAGAATTTGCCGTCCCCGCTACGCAGTCGGTCTCGTGGGGCTCGGAGAGAGCTTTCCGTACTGGGGCCGCAATAGCGATTCCGAGTTCGTTCGAGAAAGTCCGGATGGTTTCGGCGCGCGCTTGCCGTGTCCGGCACGCGGTCGGCCTCGTGGGCATCGGAGAGATCCGACGATGGCGATTCCGAGATCGTTCGAGAGGTTTCGGGGCGCGCAATGGGCTCCGGTCGTCGATACGCCGTCCGCGACGTGCACAAAGGGGAGGGAGGACGCAAACAAAATGAGTGCGATCAAATCAGCACTAAAGCACCGGATCCCATCAGAACTCCGAAGTTAAGCGTGCTTGGGTGAGAGTAATACTAGAATGGGTGACCCCCTGGGAAGTCCTCGTGTTGCACTCCTTTTTGCGCCCCGAGCGGCCAAAAGACTTGCTTAACTCTATTTTACGCTTTTCGATTCTTCCAGCATTATGGCCAACAATAAATATATCGTTAACGTATAGCAGGAGAATAATGAAATCATCATCGAAAAATTTCTTCGTAAACATGCAATGATCATATATGGTTCTAGGATGGGTGACCCCCTGGAAAGTCCTCGTGTTGCACTCCTTTTTGCGCCCCGAGCGGCCAAAACCTCTCCCGTCGACCTCCGAGGCGATGGTTTTGGGCCTCGAAATTTGCCGTGACCGCTACGCAGTCGGTCTCGTGGGGCTCGGAGAGTGCTTTCCGGAATGGGGCCACAATAGCGATTCTGAGTTCGTTCGAGAAAGTCCGGATGGTTTCGGCGCGCGCATGCCGTGTCCGGTACGCGGTCGGCCTCGTGGGCATCAGAGAGATCCGACGATGGCGATTCCGAGATCGTTCGAGAGGTTTCGGGGCGCGCAATGGGCTCCGGTCGTCGATACGCCATCCGCGACGTGCACAAAGGGGAGGGAGGACGCAAACAAAACGAGTGCGATCATACCAGCACTAAAGCACCGGAACCCATCAGAACTCCGAAGTTAAGCGTGCTTGGGCGAGAGTAGTACTAGAATGGGTCACCCCCTGGGAAGTCCTCGTGTTGCACTCCTTTTTGCACCCCGAGCGGCCAAAAGACTTGCTTAACTCTCTTTTACGCTTTTCGATTCTTCCAGCATTATGGCCAACAATAAATATATCGTTAACGTATAGCAGGAGAATAATGAAATCATCATCGAAAAATTTCTTCGTAAACATGCAATGATCAGATATGGTTCTAGGATGGGTGACCCCTTGGGAAGTCCTCGTGTTGCACTCCTTTTTGCGCCCCGAGCGGCCAAAACCTCTCCCGTCGACCTCCGAGGCGATGGTTTTGGGCCTCGGAATTTGCCGTGACCGCTACGCAGTCGGTCTCGTGGGGCTCGGAGAGAGCTTTCCGGAATGGGGCCGCAATAGCGATTCCAAGTTCATTCGAGAAAGTCCGGATGGGTTCGGCGCGCGCTTGCCGTGTCCGGCACGCGGTCGTCCTCGTGGGCATCGGAGAGATCCGACGATGGCGATTCCGAGATCGTTCGTGAGGTTTCGGGGCGCGCAATGGGCTCCGGTCGTCGATACGCCTTCCGCGACGTGCACAAAGGGGAGGGAGGACGCAAACAAAACAAGTGCGATCATGCCAGCACTAAAGCACCGGATCCCATCAGAACTCCGAAGTGAAGCGTGCTTGGGCGGGATTAGTACTAGGATGTGTGACCCCCTGGGAAGTCCTCGTGTTGCACTCCTTTTTGCGCCCCGAGCGGCCAAAAGACTTGCTTAACTCTCTTTTACGCTTTTCGATTCTTCCAGCATTATTGCCAACCATAAATATATTGTTAACGTATAGGAGGAGAATAATGAAATCATCATCTAAAAATTTCTTCGTAAACATGCAATGATCAGATATGGTTCTAGGATGGGTGACCCCCTGGGAAGTCCTCTTGTTGCACTCCTTTTTGCGCCCCGAGTGGCCAAAACCTCTCCCGTCGACCTCCGAGGCGATGGTTTTGGGTCTCGGAATTTGCTTTGACCGCTACGTAGTCAGTCTCGTGGGGCTTGGAGAGAGCTTTCCGGAATGGGGCCGCAATAGCAATTCCGAGTTCGTTCGAGAAAGTCCGGATGGTTTCGGCGCGCGCTTGCCGTGTCCGGCACGCGGTCGACCTCGTGGGCGTCGGAGAGATCCGACGATGGCGATTCCGAGATCGTTTGAGAGGTTTCGGGGCGCGCAATGGGCTCCGGTCGTCGATACGCCATCCGCGACGTGCACAATGGGGAGGGAGGACGCAAACAAAATGAGTTCGATCAAATCAGCACTAAAGCAACGGATCCCATCAGAACTCCGAAGTTAAGCGTGCTTGGGCGAGAGTAGTAGTAGAATGGGTGACCCCCTGGGAAGTCCTCGTGTTGCACTCCTTTTTGCGCCCCGAGCGGCCAAACGACTTGCTTAACTCTCTTTTATGCTTTTTGATTCTTCCAGCATTATGGCCAACAATAAATATATAGCAGGAGAATTATGAAATCATCATCGAAAAATTTCTTCGTAAACATGCAATGATCAGATATGGTTCTAGGATGGGTAACCCCCTGGGAAGTCCTCGTGTTGCACTCCTTTTTGCGCCCCGAGCGGCCAAAACCTCTCCCGTCGACCTCAGAGGTGATGGTTTTGGGCCTCGGAATTTGCCGTGACCGCTACGCAGTCGGCCTCGTGGGGCTCGGAGAGTGCTTTCCGGAATGGGGCCGCAATAGCGATTCCGAGTTCATTCGAGAAAGTCCGGATGGGTTCGGCGCGCGCTTGCCGTGTCCGGCACGTGGTCGGCCTCGTGGGCATCGAAGAGATCCGACGATGGCGATTCCGAGATCGTTCGAGAGGTTTCGGGGCGCGCAATGGGCCCCGGTCGTCCATACGACGTCCGCGACATGCACAAAGGGGAGGGAGGACGCAAACAAAACGAGTGCGGTCAAACCAGCACTAAAGCACCGGATCCCATCAGAACTCCGAAGTGAAGCGTGCTTGGGCGGGAGTAGTACTAGGATGTGTGACCCCTTGGGAAGTCCTCGTGTTGCACTCCTTTTTGCGCCACGAGCGGCCAAAAGACTTGCTTAACTCTCTTTTACGCATTTCGATTCTTCCAGCATTATGGCCAACCATAAATATATCGTTAACATATAGGAGGAGAATAATGAAATCATCATTTAAAAATTTCTTCGTAAACAAGCAATGATCAGATATGGTTCTAGGATGGGTGACCCCCTGGGAAGTCCTCGTGTTGCACTCCTTTTTGCGCCCCGAGCGGCCAAAACCTCTCCCGTCGACCTCCGAGGCGATGGTTTTGGGCCTCGAAATTTGCCGTGACCGCTACGCAGTCGGTCTCGTGGGGCTCGGAGAGAGCTTTCCGGAATGGGGCCACAATAGCGATTCTGAGTTCGTTCGAGAAAGTCCGGATGGTTTCGGCGCGCGCATGCCGTGTCCGGTACGCGGTCGGCCTCGTGGGCATCAGAGAGATCCGACGATGGCGATTCCGAGATCGTTCGAGAGGTTTCGGGGCGCGCAATGGGCTCCGGTCGTCGATACGCCGTCCGCGACGTGCAAAAAGGGGAGGGAGGACGCAAACAAAACGAGTGCGATCATACCAGCACTAAAGCACCGGATCCCATCAGAACTCCGAAGTTAAGCGTGCTTGGGCGAGAGTAGTACTAGAATGGGTGACCCCCTGGGAAGTCCTCGTGTTGCACTCCTTTTTGCGCCCCGAGCGGCCAAAAGACTTCCTTAACTCTCTTTTACGCTTTTCGATTCTTCCAGCATTATGGCCAACAATAAATATATCGTTAACATATAGCAGGAGAATAATGAAATCATCATCAAAAAATTTCTTCGTAAACATGCAATGATCAGAAATGGTTCTAGGATGGGTGACCCCCTGGGAAGTCCTCGTGTTGCACTCTATTTTGCGCCCCGAGCGGCCAAAACCTCTCCCGTCGACCTCCGAGGCGATGGTTTTGGGCCTCGGAATTTGCCGTGACCGCTACGCAGTCGGTCTCGTGGGGCTCGGTGAGAGCTTTCCGGAATGGGGCCGCAATAGCGATTCCGAGTTCGTTCGAGAAAGTCCGGATGGTTTCGGCGCGCGCTTGCCGTGTCCGGCACGCGGTCGGCCTCGTGGGCATCGGAGAGATCCGACTATGGCGATTCCGAGATCGTTCGAGAGGTTTCGGGACGCGCAATGGGCTCCGGTCGTCGATACGCCGTCAGCGACGTGCACAAAGGGGAGGGAGGACGCAAACAAAACGAGTGCGATCATACCAGCCCTAAAGCACCGGATCCCATCAGAACTCCGAAGTGAAGCGTGCTTGGGCGGTAGTAGTACTAGGATGGGTGACCCCCTGGGAAGGCCTCGTGTTGCACTCCTTTTTGCGCCCCGAGCGGCCAAAAGACTTGCTTAACTCTCTTTTACGCTTTTCGATTCTTCCAGCATTATGGCCAACAATAAATATATCGTTAACGTATAGCAGGAGAATAATGAAATCATCATCGAAAAATTTCTTCGTAAACATGCAATGATCAGATATGGTTCTAGGATGGGTGACCCCTTGGGAAGTCCTCGTGTTGCACTCCTTTTTGCGTCCCGAGCATCCAAAACCTCTCCCGTCAACCTCCGAGGCGATGGTTTTGGGCCTCGGAATTTGCCGCGATCGCTACGCAGTCAGTCTCGTGGGGCTCGGAGAGAGCTTTCTGGAATGGGGCCGCAATAGCGATTGCGAGTTCGTTCGAGAAAGTCTGGATGGTTTCGGCGCGCGCTTGCCGTGTCCGGCACGCGGTCGGCCTCGTGGGCATCGGAGAGATCCGACGATGGCGATTCCGAGATCGTTCGAGAGCTTTCGGAGCGCGCAATGGGCTCCGGTCGTCGACACGCCGTCCGCGACGTGCACAAAGGGGAGGGAGGACGCAAACAAAACGAGTGCGATCATACCAGCACTAAAGCACCGGATCCCATCAGAACTCCGAAGTTAAGCGTGCTTGGGTGAGAGTAGTACTAGAATGGGTGACCCCCTGGGAAGTCCTCGTGTTGCACTTCTTTTTGCGCCCCGAGCGGCCAAAAGACTTGCTTAACTCTCTTTTACGCTTTTCGATTCTTCCAGCATTATGGCCAACAAGAAATATATCGTTAACGTATAGCAGGAGAATAATGAAATCATCATCGAAAAATTTTTTCGTAAACATGCAATGATCAGATATGGTTCTAGGATGGGTGAACCCCTGGGAAGTCCTAGTGTTGCACTCCTTTTTACGCCCCGAGCGGCCAAAACCTCTCCCGTCGACCTCCGAGGCGATGGTTTTGGGCCTCGGAATTTGCCGTGACCGCTACGCCGTCAGTCTCGTGGGGCTCGGAGAGAGCTTTCCGGAATGGGGCCGCAATAGCGATTACGAGTTCGTTCGAGAAAGTTCGGATGGTTTTGGCGCGCGCTTGTCGTGTCCGGCACACGGATGGCCTCGTGGGCATCGGAGAGATCCGACTATGGCGATTCCGAGATCGTTCGAGAGGTTTCGGGGCGCGCAATGGGCTCCGGTCGTCGATACGCCATCCGCGACGTGCACAAAGGGGAGGGAGGACACAAACAAAACGAGTGCGATCAAACCAGCACTAAAGCACCGGATCCCATCAGAACTCCGAAGTTAAGCGTGCTTGGGCGAGAGTAGTACTAGAATGGTAGACCCCCTGGGAAGTCCTCGTGTTGCACTCCTTTTTGCGCCCCGAGCGGCCAAAAGACTTGCTTAACTCTCATTTACGCTTTTCGATTCTTCCAGCATTATGGCCAACAATAAATATATCGTTAACATATAGCAGGAGAATAATGAAATCATCATCGAAAAATTTCTTCGTAAACATGCAATGATCAGATATGGTTCTAGGATGGGTGACCCCCTGGGAGGTCCTCGTGTTGCACTCCTTTTTGCGCCCCGAGAGGCTAAAACCTCTCCCGTCGACCTCCGAGGCGATGGTTTTGGGCCTCGGAATTCGCCGTGACCGCTACGCAGTCAATCTCGTGGGGCTCGTAGAGAGCTTTCCGGAATGGGGCCGCAATAGCGATTGCGAGTTCGTTCGAGAAAGTCCGGATGGTTTCGGCGCGCGCTTGCCGTGTCCGGCACGCGGTCAGCCTCGTGGGCATTGGAGAGATCCGACGATGGCGATTCCGAGATCGTTCGAGAGGTTTCGGGGCGCGCAATGGGCTCCGGTCGTCGATACGCCGTCCGTGACGTGCACAAAGGGGAGGGAGGACGCAAACAAAACCAGTGCGATCAAATCAGCACTAAAGCACCGGATCCCATAAGAACTCCGAAGTTAAGCATGCTTGGGCGAGAGTAGTACTAGAATGGGTGACCCCCTGGGAAGTGCTCGTGTTGCACTCCTTTTTGCGCCCCGAGCGGCCAAAAGACTTGCTTAACTCTCATTTACGCTTTTCGATTCTTCCAGCATTATGGCCAACAATAAATATATTGTTAACATATAGCAGGAGAATAATGAAATCATCATCGAAAAATTTCTTCGTAAACATGCAATGATCAGATATTGTTCTAGGATGGGTGACCCCCTGGGAGGTCCTCGTGTTGCACTCCTTTTTACGCCCCGAGAGGCCAAAACCTCTCCCGTCGACCTCCGAGGCGATGGTTTGGGCCTCGGAATTTGCCGTGACCGCTACGCCGTCAGTCACGTGGGGATCGGATAGAGCTTTCCGGAATGGGGCCGCAATAGCGATTCCGAGTTCGTTCGAGAAAGTCCAGATGGTTTCGGCGCGCGCTTGCCGTGTCCGGCACGCGGTCGGCCTCGTGGGCATCGGAGAGATCCGACGATGGCGATTCCGAGATCGTTCGAGAGGTTTCGGAGCGCGCAATGGGCTCTGGTCGTCGATACGCCGTCCGCGACGTGCACAAAGGGGAGGGAGGATGCAAACAAAATGAATGCGATCATACCAGCACTAAAGCACCGGATCCCATTAGAACTCCGAAGTTAAGCGTGCTTGGGTGAGAGTAGTACTAGAATGGGTGACCCCCTGGGAAGTCCTCGGGTTGCACTCCTTTTTGCGCCCCGATCGGCCAAAAGACTTGCTTAACTCTCATTTACGCTTTTCGATTCTTCCAGCATTATGGCCAACAATAAATATATCGTTAACGTATAGCAGGAGAATAATGAAATCATCATCGAAAAATTTCTTCGTAAACATGCAATGATCAGATATGGTTCTAGGATGGGTGACCCCCTGGGATGTCCTCGTGTTGCACTCCTTTTTGCGCACCGAGAGGCCAAAACCTCTCCCGTCGACCTCTGAGGCGATGGTTTTGGGCCTCGGAATTTGCCGTGACCGCTACGCAGTCAATCTCGTGGGGCTCGGAGAGAGCTTTCCGGAATGGGGCCGCAATAGCGATTGCAAGTTCGTTCGAGAAAGTCCGGATGGTTTCGGCGCGCGCTTGCCGTGTCCGGCACGCGGTCAGCCTCGTGGGCATCGGAGAGATCCGACGATGGCGATTCCGAGATCGTTCGAGAGGTTTCGGGGCGCGCAATGGGCTCCGGTCGTCGATACGCCGTCCGCGACGTGCACAAAGGGGAGGGACGACGCAAACAAAACGAGTGCGATCAAATCAGCACTAAAGCACCGGATCCCATAAGAACTCCGAAGTTAAGCGTGCTTGGGTGAGAGTAGTACTAGAATGGGTGACCCCATGGGAAGTCCTCGTGTTGCACTCCTTTTTGCGCCCCGAGCGGCCAAAAGACTTTCTTAACTCTCTTTTACGCTTTTCGATTCTTCCAGCATTATGGCCAACAATAAATATATCGTTAACGTATAACAGGAGAATAATGAAATCATCATCGAAATTTTTTTTCGTAAATATGCAATGATCAGATATGGTTCTAGGATGGGTGACCCCTTGGGAGGTGCTCGTGTTGCACTCCTTTTTGCACCCCGAGAGGCCAAAACCTCTCCCGTCGACCTCCGAGGCGATGGTTTTGGGCCTCGGAATTCGCCGTGACCGCTATGCAGTCAATCTCGTGGGGCTCGGAGAGAGCTTTCCGGAATGGGGCCGCAATAGCGATTGCGAGTTCGTTCGAGAAAGTCCGGATGGTTTCGGCGCGCGCTTGCCGTGTCCAGCACGCGGTCGGCCTCGTGGGCATCGGAGAGATCCGACGATGGCGATTCCAAGATCGTTCGAGAGGTTTCGGGGAACGCAATGGGCTCCGGTCATCAATACGCCGTCCGCGACGTGCACAAAGGGGAGGGAGGACGCAAACAAACCGAGTGTGATCATACTAGCACTAAAGCACCGGATCCCATAAGAACTCCGAAGTTAAGCATGCTTGGGTGAGAGTAGTACGAGGATTGGTGACCCCTTGGGAAGTCCTCGTGTTACACTCCCTTTTGCGCCCCGAGCTGCCAAAAGACTTGTTTAACTCTCTTTTACGCTTTTCGATTCTTCCAGCATTATGGCCAATAATAAATATATCGTTAACGTATAGGAGGAGAATAATGAAATCATCATCGAAAAATTTCTTCGTAAACATGCAATGATCAGATATGGTTCTAGGATGGGTGACCCCCTGGGAAGTCCTCGTGTTGCACTCCTTTTTGCGCCCCGAGCGGCCAAAACCTCTCCCGTCGACCTCCGAGGCGATGGTTTTGGGCCTCGGAATTTGCCGTGACCGCTACGCAGTCGGTCTCGTGGGGCTCAGAGAGAGCTTTCCGGAATGGGGCCGCAATAGCGATTCCGAGTTCGTTCGAGAAAGTCCGGATGGTTTCGGCGCGCGCTTGGGGTGTCCGGCACGCGATCGGCCTCGTGGGCATCGGAGAGATCCGACGATGGCGATTCCGAGATCGTTCAAGAGGTTTCGGGGCGCGCAATGGGCTCCGATCGTCGATACGCCGTCCGCGACGTGCACAAAGGGGAGGGAGGACGCAAACAAAACGAGTGTGATCATACCAGCACTAAAGCACAGGATCCCATCAGAACTCCAAAGCTAAGCGTGCTTGGGCGAGAGTAGTACTAGGATGTGTGACCCCCTGGGAAGTACTCGTGTTGCACTCCTTTTTGCGCCCCGAGCGGCCAAAAGACTTGCTTAACTCTCTTTTATGCTTTTCGATTCTTCCAGCATTATGGCCAACCATAAATATATCGTTAACATATAGCAGGAGAATAATGAAATCATCATCTAAAAATTTCTTTGTAAACAAGCAATGATCAGATATGGTTCTAGGATGGGTGACGCCCTGGGAAGTCCTCGTGTTGCACTCCTTTTTACGCCCCGAGCGGCCAAAAGACTTGCTTAACTCTCTTTTACGCTTTTCGATTCTTCCAGCATTATTGCCAACAATAAATATATCGTTAACGTATAGCAGGAGAATAATGAAATAATTATCGAAAAATTTCTTCGTAAACATGCAATGATCAGATATGGTTCTAGGATGGGTGACCCCCTGGGAAGTCCTCGTGTTGCCCTCCTTTTTGCGCCCCGAGCGGCCAAAACCTCTCCCGTCGACCTCCGAGGCGATGGTTTTGGGCCTCGGAATTTGCCGTGACCGCTACGCAGTCGGTCTCGAGGGGCTCAAAGAGAGCTTTCCGGAATGGGGCCGCAATAGCAATTCCGAGTTCGTTCGAGAAAGTCCGGATGGTTTCGGCTCACGCTTGGGGTGTCCGGCACGCGGTCGGCCTCGTGGGCATTGGAGAGATCCGACGATGGTGATTCCGAGATCGTTCGAGAGGTTTCGGGGCGCGCAATGGGCTCCGGTCGTCGATACGCCGTCCGCGACGTGCACAAAGGGGACGGAGGACGCAAACAAAACGAGTGCGATCATACCAGCACTAAAGCACCGGATCCCATCAGAACTCCGAAGTTAAGCGTGCTTGGGCGAGAGTAGTACTAGGATATGTGACCCCTGGGAAGTCCTCGTGTTGCACTCCTTTTTGCGCCCCGAGCGGCCAAAAGACTTGCTTAACTCTCTTTTATGCTTTTCGATTCTTCCAGCATTATGGCCAACAATAAATATATCGTTAACATATAGCAGGAGAATAATGAAATCATCATCTCAAAATTTCTTCGTAAACAAGCAATGATCAGATATGGTTCTAGGATGGGTGACCCCCTGGGAAGTTCTCGTGTTGCACTCATTTTTGCGCCCCGAGCGGCCAAAAGACTTGCTTAACTCTCTTTTACGCTTTTTGATTCTTCAAGCATTATGGCCAACAATAAATATATCGTTAACGTATAGCAGGAGAATAATGAAATCATCATCGAAAAATTTCTCCGTAAACATGCAATGATCAGATATGGTTCTAGGATGGGTGACCCCCTGGGAAGTCCTCGTGTTGCACTCCTTTTTGCGCCCCGAGCGGCCAAAACCTCTCCCGTCAAACTCTGAGGCGATGGTTTTGGGCCTCGGAATTTGTCGTGACCGCTACGCAGTCGGTCTTGTGGGGCTCGGAGAGAGCTTTCCGGAATGGGGCCGCAATAGCAATTCCGACTTCGTTCGAGAAAGTCCGGATGATTTCCGCTCGCGCTAGGGGTGTCCGGCACGCGGTCGGCCTCGTGGGCATTGGAGAGATCCGACGATGGCGATTCCGAGATCGTTCGAGAGGTTTCGGGGCGTGCAATGGTCTCCGGTCGTCGATACGCCGTCCGCGACGTGCACAAAGGGGACAGAGGACGCAAACAAAACGAGTGCGATCATACCAGCACTAAAGCACCGGATCCCATCAGAACTCCGAAGTTAAGCGTGCTTGGGCGAGAGTAGTACTAGGATGTGTGACCCCCTGGGAAGTCCTCGTGTTGCACTCCTTTTTGCGCCCCGAGCGGCCAAAAGACTTGCTTAACTCTCTTTTATGCTTTTCGATTCTTCCAGCATTATGGCCAACCATAAATATATCGTTAACATATAGCAGGAGAATAATGAAATCATCATCTAAAAATTTCTTCGTAAACAAGCAATGATCAGATATGGTTCTAGGATGGGTGACCCCCTGGGAAGTCCTCGTGTTGCACTCATTTTTGCGCCCCGAGCGGCCAAAAGACTTGCTTAACTCTCTTTTATGCTTTTCGATTCTTCCAGCATTATGGCCAACAATAAATTTATCGTTAACGTATAGCAGGAGAATAATGAAATCATCATCGAAAAATTTCTTTGTAAACATGCAATGATCAGATATGGTTCTAGGATGGGTGACCCCCTCGGAAGTCCTCGTGTTGCAATCCTTTTTGTGCCCCGAGCGGCCAAAACCTCTCCCGTCGACCTCCGAGGCGATGGTTTTTGGCCTCGGAATTTGCCGTGACCGCTACGCTGTCTGTCTTGTGGTGCTCGGTGAGAGCTTTCCGGAATGGGGCCGCAATAGCGATTCCGAGTTCGTTCGAGAAAGTCCGGATGGTTTCGGCGCACGCTTGCCGTGTCCGGCACGCGGTCGGCCTCGTGGGCATCGGAGAGATCCGACGATGGCGATTCCGAGATCGTTCGAGAGGTTTCGGGGCGCGCAATGTGCTCCGGTCATCGATACGCCGTCCGCGATGTGCACAAAGGGGAGGAAGGACGCAAACAAAACTAGTGTGATCATACTAGCACTAAAGCACCGAATCCCATCAGAACTCCGAAGTTAAGCATGCTTGGGCGAGAGTAGTACGATGATGGGTGACCCCCTTTGAAGTCCTCGTGTTGCACTCCCTTTTGCGCCCCGTGCTGCCAAAAGACTTGCTTCACTCTCTTTTATGCTTTTCAATTCTTCCAGCATTATGGCCAACAATAAATATATCGTTAACGTATAGCAGGAGAATAGTGAAATCATCATCGAAAAATTTCTTCGTAAACATGCAATGATCAGATATGGTTCTAGGATGGGTGACCCCCTGGGAAGTCCTCGTGTTGCACTCCTTTTTGCGCCCCGAGCGGCCAAAACCTCTCCCGTCGACCTCCGAGGCGATGGTTTTGGGCCTCGGAATTTGCCGTGACTGCAACGCAGTCGGTGTCGTGGGGCTCAGAGAGAGCTTTCCGGAATGGGGCCGCAACAGCGATTCTGAGTTCGTTCGAGAAAGTCCGGATGGTTTCGGCGCGCGCTTGGGTTGTCCGGCACGCGGTCGGCATCGTGGGCATCGGAGAGATCCGACGATGGCGATTCCGAGATCGTTCGAGAGGTTTCGGGGCGCGCAATGGGCTCCCGTCGTCGATACGCCGTCAGCGACGTGCACAAAGGGGAGGGAGGACACAAACAAAACGAGTGCGATCATACCAGCACTAAAGCACCGGATCCCATCAGAACTCCAAAGCTAAGCGTGCTTGGGCGAGAGTAGTACTAGGATGTGTGACCCCCTGGGAAGTCCTCGTGTTGCACTCCTTTTTGCGCCCCGAGCGGCCAAAAGACTTGCTTAACTCTCTTTTATGCTTTTCGATTCTTCCAGCATTATGGCCAACCATAAATATATCGTTAACGTATAGCAGGAGAATAATGAAATCATCATCTAAAAATTTCTTCGTAAACAAGCAATGATCAGATATGGTTCTAGGATGGGTGACGCCTTGGGAAGTCCTCGTGTTGCACTCCTTTTTGCGTCCCGAGCGGCCAAAAGACTTGCTTAACTCTCTTTTACGCTTTTCGATTCTTCCAGCATTATTGCCAACAATAAATATATCGTTAACGTATAGCAAGAGAATAATGAAATAATTATCGAAAAATTTCTTCGTAAACCAGCAATGATCAGATATGGTTCTAGGATGGGTGACCCCCTGGGAAGTCCTCGTGTTGCACTCCTTTTTGCGCCCCGAGCGGCAAAAACCTCTCCCGTCGACCTCCGAGGCGATGGTTTTGGGCCTCGAAATTTGCCGTGACCGCTACGCAGTCGGTCTCGTGGGGCTCAGAGAGAGCTTTCCGGAATGGGGCCGCAATAGCAATTCCGAGTTCGTTCGAGAAAGTCCGGATGGTTTCGGCTCGCGCTTGGGGTGTCCGGCACGCGGTCGGGCTCGTGGGCAATGGAGAGATCCGACGATGGCGATTCCGAGATCGTTCGAGAGGTTTCGGGGCGCACAATGGGCTTCGGTCGTCGATACGCCGTCCGCGACGTGCACAAAGGGGACGGAGGACGCAAACAAAACGAGTGCGATCATACCAGCACTAAAGCACCGGATCCCATCAGAACTCCGAAGTTAAGCGTGCTTGGGCGAGAGTAGTACTAGGATGTGTGACCCCTGGGAAGTCCTCGTGTTGCACTCCTTTTTGCGCCCCGAGCGGCCAAAAGACTTGCTTTACTATCTTTTATGCTTTTCGATTCTTCCAGCATTATGGCCAACCATAAATATATCGTTAACATATAGCAGGAGAATAATGAAATCATCATCTAAAAATTTCTTCGTAAACAAGCAATGATCAGATATGGTTCTATGATGGGTGACCCCCTGGGAAGTCCTCGTGTTGCACTCCTTTTTGCGCCACGAGCGGCCAAAAGACTTGCTTAACTCTCTTTTACGCTTTTCGATTTTTCCAGCATTATGGCCAACAATAAATATATCGTTAACGTATAGCTGGAGAATAATGAAATCATCATCGAAAAATTTCTTCGTAAACATGCAATAATCAGATATGGTTCTAGGATGGGTGACCCCTTGGGAAGTCCTCGTGTTGCACTCCTTTATGCGCCCCGAGCGGCCAAAACCTCTCCCGTCGACCTTCGAGGCGATGGTTTTGGGCCTCGGAATTTGCCGTGACCGCTACGCAGTCGGTCTCGTGGGGCTTAGAGAGAGCTTTCCGGAATGGGGCCGCAATAGCGATTCCGAGTTCGTTCGAGAAAGTCCGGATGGTTTCGGCGCGCGCTTGGGGTGTCCGGCACGCGGTCGGCCTTGTTGGCATCGGAGAGATCCGACGATGGCGATTCCGAGATCGTTCGAGAGGTTTCGGGGCGAGCAATGGGCTCCGGTCGTCGATACGCCGTCCGCGACGTGCACAAAGGGGAGGGAGGACACAAACAAAACGAGTGCGATCATACTAGCACTAAAGCACCGGATCCCATCAGAACTCCGAAGTTAAGCGTGCTTGGGCGAGAGTAGTACTAGGATGTGTGACCCCCTGGAAGTCCTCGTGTTGCACTCCTTTTTGCGCCCCGAGCGGCCAAAAGACTTGCTTAACTATCTTTTATGCTTTTCGATTCTTCCAGCATTATGGCCAACCATAAATATATCGTTAACGTATAGCAGGAGAATAATGAAATCATCATCTAAAAATTTCTTCGTAAACAAGCAATGATCAGATATGGTTCTAGGATGGGTGACCCCCTGGGAAGTCCTCGTGTTGCACTCCTTTTTGCGCCCCGAGCGGCCAAAAGACTTGCTTAACTCTCTTTTACGCTTTTCGATTCTTCCAGCATTATGGCCAACAATAAATATATCATTAACGTATAGCAGGAGAATAATGAAATAATTATCAAAAAATTTCTTCGTAAACATGCAATGATCAGATATGGTTCTAGGACGGGTGACCCCCTGGGAAGTCCTCGTGTTGCACTCCTTTTTGCGCCCCGAGCGGCCAAAACCTCTCCCGTCGACCTCCGAGGCGATAGTTTTGGGCCTTGGAATTTGCCGTGACCGCTACGCAGTCGGTCTCGTGGGGCTCGGAGAGATCTTTCCGGAATGGGGCCGCAATAGCAATTCCGAGTTCGTTCGAGAAAGTCCGGATGGTTTCGGCTCACGCTTGGGGTGTCCGACACGCGGTCGGCCTCGTGGGCATTGGAGAGATCCGACGATTGTGATTCCGAGATCGTTCGAGAGGTTTCGGGGCGCGCAATGGGCTCCGATCGTCGATACGCCGTCCGCGACGTGCACAAAGGGGACGGAGGACGCAAACAAAACGAGTGCGATCATACCAGCACTAAAGCACCGGATCCCATCAGAACTCCGAAGTTAAGCGTGCTTGGGCGAGAGTAGTACTAGGATGTGTGACCCCCTGGGAAGGCCTCGTGTTGCACTCCTTTTTGCGCCCCGAGCGGCCAAAAGACTTGCTTAACTCTCTTTTATGCTTTTCGATTCTTCCAGCATTATGGCCAACCATAAATATATCGTTAACATATAGCATGAGACTAATGAAATCATTATCTAAAAATTTCTTCGTAAACAAGCAATGATCAGATATGGTTCTAGGATGGGTGACCCATTGGGAAGTCCTCGTGTTGCACTCATTTTTGCGCCCCGAGCGGCCAAAAGACTTGCTTAACTCTCTTTTACGCTTTTCGATTCTTCCAGCATTATGGCCAACAATAAATATATCGTTAACGTATAGCAGGAGAATAATGAAATCATCATCGAAAAATTTCTTCGTAAACATGCAATGATCAGATATGGTTCTAGGATGGGTGACCCCCTGGGAAGTCCTCGTGTTGCACTCCTTTTTGCGCCCCGAGCGGCCAAAACCTCTCCCGTCGACCACCGAGGCGATGGTTTTGGGCCTCGGAATTTGCCGTGACCGCTACGCTGTCAGTCTCGTGGGGCTCGGTGAGAGCTTTCCGGAATGGGGCCGCAATAGAGATTCCGAGTTCGTTCGAGAAAGTCCGGATGGTTTCGGCGCGCGCTTGCCGTGTCCGGCACGCGGTCGGCCTCGTGGGCATCGGAGACATTCGACTATGGCGATTCCGAGATCGTTCGAGAGGTTTCGGGGCGCGCAATGGGCTCCGGTCATCGATACGCCGTCCGCGACATGCAAAAAGGGGAGGGAGGACGCAAACAAAACGAGTGTGATCATACTAGCACTAAAGCACCGGGTCCCATCAGAACTCTGAAGTTAAGCATGCTTGGGCGAGAGTAGTACGAGGATGGGTGACCCCCTGGGATGTCCTCGTGTTGCACTCCCTTTTGCGCCTCGAGCTGCCAAAAGACTTGCTTAACTCTCTTTTACGCTTTTCGATTCTTCCAGCATTATGGCCAACAATAAATATATCGTTAACGTATAGCAGGAGAATAATGAAATCATCATCGAAAAATTTCTTCGTAAACATGCAATGATCAGATATGGTTCTAGGATGGGTGACCCCCTGGGAAGTCCTCGTGTTGCACTCCTTTTTGCGCCCCGAGCGGCCAAAACCTCTCCCGTCGACCTCCGAGGCGATGGTTTTGGGCCTCGGAATTTGCCTTGACCGCTACGCAGTCGGTCTCGTGGGGCTCAGAGAGAGCTTTCCAGAATGGGGCCGCAATAGCGATTCCGAGTTCGTTCGAGAAAGTCCGGATGGTTTCGGCGCGCGCTTGGGGTGTCCAGCACGCGGTCGGCCTCGTGGGCATCTGAGAGATCCGACGATGGCGATTCCGAGATCGTTCAAGAGGTTTCGGGGCGCGCAATGGGCTCCGGTCGTCGATACGCCGTCCGCGACGTGCACAAAGGGGAGGGAGGACGCAAACAAAACGAGTGCGATCAGACCAGCACTAAAGCACCGGATCCCATCAGAACTCCGAAGTTAAGCGTGCTTGGGCGAGAGTAGTACTAGGATGTGTGACCCCCTGGGAAGTCCTCGTGTTGCACTCCTTTTTGCGCCCCGAGCGGCCAAAAGACTTGCTTAACTATCTTTTATGCTTTTCGATTCTTCCAGCATTATGGCCAACCATAAATATATCGTTAACGTATAGCAGGAGAATAATGAAATCATCATCTAAAAATTTCTTCGTAAACAAGCAATGATCAGATATGGTTCTATGATGGGTGACCCCCTGGGAAGTCCTCTTGTTGCACTCCTTTTTGCGCCACGAGCGGCCAAAAGACTTGCTTAACTCTCTTTTACGCTTTTCGATTCTTCCAGCATTATGGCCAACAATAAATATATCGTTAACGTATAGCAGGAGAATAATGAAATAATTATCGAAAAATTTCTTCGTAAACATGCAATGATTAGATATGGTTCTAGGATGGGTGACCCCCTGGGAAGTCCTCGTGTTGCACTCCTTTTTGCGCCCCGTGCGGCCAAAACCTCTCCCATCGACCTCCGAGGCGATGGTTTTGGGCCTCGGAATTTGCCGTGACCGCTACGCAGTCGGTCTCGTGGGGCTTGTTGAATCTCGGATTTTGATGATAAAATCAATTGATGGGTTATTTGATCTAATCCATATTATTGAGTTAAGTGTGCAGGATTAACTACGATAACCAGAAAACACAAAGCGAGAATACCGGAGTCAAGTTCGATGGACGTTTAAGAGTCCGAAGAATCGTCGGAGATGCTACCGGAACCAACCGAGAAGAAATCGGGAACCTATCGGAAGTTCGTCGAAGAGATCGTCGGAGGTTCACGGAGATCACTGAGAAGGCTCGGCTACTCGTTAAAGTCATCACAAGATCGGGAGCTTGATGGGAGTCCGTCGGAAGAAGTTCGTCGGAAAGCTCGCCGAAACAAGACTCGACGTTCGCGGTTGAAAGCTTGCTTAGGATTTGTTTTTTGTTATGTAGTTCACTTGTAATTAGGATTAGGATTAAGAGATAATCCTATATCCTAGTTAGGGGCCAACTGGGCCCAAAGTCAGAGTTGGTTTAGGCTAAAAATTAAGCTAAACCAGCGAACTAGAGAGCCAAGATTGAAGCCCAACTAGTGGCTGAAAACACTGTAGTCGGGCTGAAAACACTGTAGGCGGTGGCACCGCCTAGCTGGGCGGTGACACCTCCTTGGTTGGGCGGTTGCACCGTCCAGCACCCGAGCGCTGGGCGGTGGCACCGCCTGGTTGGGCGGTGGCACCTCCAGCACCGGAAACCCTAAGAAAATTCAAATTTTGGAGCCCAAAATTTGAATCCTCTTGAGGCCTATAAATACCCCTCAAATCTCAGCTGAGGTAACAACTTTTGAGAAGCATTTGATTGAGAGAAAAGTCTTAGAAAGTCTTAGCAAGTCTTATTTTTAATTTGCTAGAGAGTTCTCCTCCTTCTTTCTTATTGAAAATTTGTAAGAGGTTGAGCTGCTTGTAAAAGGTTGTAAGAGGGGTGTTTACCCTTCCATTTCAAGAGATTTGCTAGTGGAAGGTGGGAGCCTCATCGAAGAGGGGCCTCGCAAGTGGAGTAGGTCATTTGACCGAACCACTCTAAAATCGGCGTAATCTCTGGTTTGCATTTCATTATTGTCATTTACATTACTGCAAATCTTCTTACTGCTTTAGTTCCTTATTACCCTTGCTGCGCAACTTTAAGAATACGCTTTCAAGTTAAACTTTTCAAGTTCCGTTCTTATCGTACGAAAGATTTTATTAAAACCGAAGTTTTAATCCGCTGCACTAATTCACCCCCCCCCCCCTCTTAGTGCCACTCCAATCCTAACAAGTGGTATCAGAGCGAGGTTATCTCTCATATTTGGTTTAATACCCAAGAGAGATGGCTTACTCCGGCATGCAAGAGGGTCATTCTATTGCACGACCACCTTTGTTTAATGGGTCGGATTACACATATTGGAAGACTCGCATGAGGATCTTCCTCATTTCTATGGACTTTGAGCTTTGGTCTATTGTTGAGAATGGATTTCAAAAATCTTCTCTTCCGATGAGTGAATGGAATGAATCGGAGAAGAAGGTTTTTGCTTTAAATGCAAAGGCTATGAATGCCTTGTTTTGTGCATTAGACAAAAACGAATTTAATCGTGTTTCAATGTGTGATTCGGCTTTTGATATTTGGAGAACTCTTGAGGTCACTCATGAAGGCACTAGCCGAGTGAAAGAGTCCAAAATCAACATCCTTGTGCACTCTTACGAACTTTTCCGAATGAAACCAAGTGAGTCCATCGGAGACATGTACACCCGGTTTACGGATGTCATCAATGGACTCAAAGCTCTTGGTAAAGATTTTACTAACTTTGAACTAGTAACTAAAATCTTAAGATCCCTCCCTAAAAGTTGGGATCCAAAAGTTACGGCCATTCAAGAGGCCAAAGACCTTAAAGCATTCCCTCTTGAAGAACTCATTGGGTCTCTAATGACCTACGAAATGACATGTCAAGCTCATGACGAGCTTGAGAACCCCCTTCCAAAGAACAGGAAGGATATGGCACTCAAATCACAAGAAGACCACTTGAAAGGAACATCAAGTGATGAGGACAGTGACAATGACATTGCACTTTTGACTCAAAAATTTAAAAAATATTTAAGAAAGAACAAACTTAAAAATAATATAAAAAATAAATTTGAACAAAAGATGGACCAAGTGATTTGCTATGAATGCAAAAAACCGGGACACTAAAAGAACGATTGTCCTCAAGCCAAAAAGAGAACATCAAAGAAGAAGGCATTCAAGGCAACGTGGGATGATTCAAGCGCATCCGAAGAAGAGGAGTCCAACACCGAGCAAGTTGCTCATTACGCGCTAATGGCGTTAGGAGAAGAGGTATGTGATTTATTTAATGAAGATTTATCTTTTGAAGAACTATCTATCGCTTTTCATGAATTATTTGATGAATGTAGAACTGTTAGCAAGAAGTTAAGTATCTTAAAGAAAGAGCATGCTTTGCTACAAGATAAGTTTGATAGTCTTCAAACTCCTCCATGCTCTAAGTGTGAGCACTTAGAAGCAATAAAAAATGAAAATTTGCTTCTTAAGGAAACCTTAAACAAGTTTAAGGTTGGTAGCAAAGGATTAGATATGATCCTTGCACACAAGGGTCACATCGCAAATAGAAATGGAATTGGATTTGTAAAAGGATTACATCAAAATCCTACCACTTTCATAAAAGGACCTACATTACATGTTTCCTCTTATATGAAATGCAACTTTTGTTGCAAATCCGGACATATTGCCTACAAATGCCCATTTAGAAAAATTAGTTTACAAAAATTAATATGGGTTCCTAAAGGAACTATAAAGAATTCAATCATAAATAACAAAGTTAGTGGGTCAATTTTTGAGGCACCCAAAATCAAATGGGTACCTAAAAATCATCCTCTTTTGTAGACAAACCCACAAGCTAGGAGCAAGAGATGGTATCTCGATAGTGGATGCTCAAGACATATGACTGGAGATCCATCTCATTTTTCTATGCTCACTAGCAAAGAAGAAGGGTACGTTACCTTCGGAGACAACAACAAGGGCAAAATCATTGGCGAGGGAACTATTGGTAACAAATTTAATTTTTCTATTGATGATGTCTTACTAGTTGATGGATTGAAACATAATCTCTTGAGTATTAGTCAACTATGCGATAAAGGTTACATCATTAGATTTGAATCAAATATGTGCATTATTGAAAAACCAAATCATAACATGACTATGATTGCTTTAAAACAAAATAATGTTTATACCATCAATCTTGATGAACTAAGTAATGAAATGTGCTTCTCCGTCATAAATGATGATGCTTGGCTTTGGCATAGGAGATTAGGCCATGCAAGCATGAAAACAATATCTAAGATCTCATCTCAAGAATTAGTACGAGGAATTCCAAATATAAAGTTTATTAAGGACAAAGTATGCGATGCATGTCAACTAGGCAAACAAATAAAAACAAGCTTCAAACCAAAAAATCAAATTAGCACTACTAGACCATTACAATTGATCCATTTGGACCTATTTGGACCAATTGATACAACAAGTCTAGGTGGAAGCAAATATGCTTTTGTGATTGTGGATGACTACTCTAGATACACTTGGACCTATTTCTTAGCTCACAAAGGTGATTGCTTCAAGTGTTTCTCTAAATTTTGTAAACTCACTCAAAACGAAAAAGGCTTCATGATTTCATCAATTCGGAGTGATCACGGTGGTGAATTCCAAAACCGTGACTTTCAAAATTTTTGCGAAAGTAATGGGTACAATCACAACTTCTCAACTCCAAGAAATCCTCAACAAAATGGAGTAGTTGAAAGGAAAAATAGAAACCTACAAGAAATGGCAAGAACTATGTTGAATGAACATAGTTTACCTAAGTACTTTTGGGCCGAAGCCGTAAATACGGCTTGCTACATCATGAATAGAGTCCTAATAAGACCATCCTTATCCAAAACTCCCTATGAATTATGGAATAACAAAAAACCAAACATCTTCTATTTTAAAGTTTTTGGTTGTAAATGCTTTATTTTAAATGAAAGGGATGCTTTAGGAAAATTTGATGCTAAATCCGATGAAGGCATCTTTCTTGGTTACTCTTCCGTTTCTAAAGCTTTTCGGGTTTTTAATAAAATAACTTTAGTAATTGAAGAGTCTATTCATGTAGTTTTTAATGAAATTACCGATTTAAAGAAAAATGATTTTGATGATGATCTTGGTTTTGATAATTTGAATTTAAATGAACCCTCTCCTCAAAATAGCCATTTGAATGCATCTTCTTCCGAAATTTCTTTACCAAAAGAATGGAAGTATGTAGATGCTCATCCAAAAGAGCAAATTATAGGAGATACATCAAAAGGGGTTCAAACTCGTTCTTCTTTCAAAAATTTCTGTGCTAATGCCGCTTTCCTTTCTCAAATTGAACCTAAATGCATTGACGAAGCCTTAAAAGATGATTTTTGGATCATTGCAATGCAAGAAGAATTGAACCAATTTGAGAGGAATGAGGTATGAAAGCTTGTTCCTAGACCAAGTGACCACTTAGTCATAGGTACTAAGTGGGTCTTTAGAAACAAGCAAGACGAAAATGGTATCGTGGTTAGAAACAAGGCTAGATTAGTGGCCAAAGGTTTCAACCAAGAAGAAGGTATCGATTACGAAGAAACCTTCGCTCCCGTGGCTCGATTAGAAGCCATAAGGATGCTCCTTGCCTATGCTAGTAGTAATAATTTTAAACTATTTCAAATGGATGTTAAAAGTGCTTTCTTGAATGGTTTTATTTCCGAAGAAGTATTTGTCGAACAACCTCCCGGATTTGAAAATTCTCTTCTTCCTAATCATGTATTCAAATTGACTAAAGCTCTCTATGGCTTAAAACAAGCTCCTAGAGCTTGGTATGAAAGGCTTAGTTCCTTTCTTATTTTAAATAATTTTACCAAAGGCAAGGTTGATACTACATTGTTTATTAAACATTTTGAAAATAATTTTCTTATTGTGCAAATTTATGTGGACGATATTGTGTTTGGCTCTTCGGATGAATCACTATATGAATCATTTGCCAAATGTATGAGTCTTGAATTTGAAATGAGTTTAATGGGTGAATTAACTTTCTTTTTGGGATTACAAATCAAACAACTTAGTGATGGTATATTTCTTAACCAATCCAAATATACATTAGAATTGTTAAAACGATTTAACATGGATAATTCAAAAGCAATAAACACCCCTATGAGTACTGCGACTAAGTTAGATATGGATGAAAATGGTGAAAGTTTCGATCAAAAAACATATAGGGGAATGATAGGTAGTCTACTCTACCTCACCGCGACTAGACCGGATATTATGTTTAGTGTAGGACTTTGCGCTAGGTTTCAATCTAATCCTAAATTATCTCATCTTAAGAGTGTTAAAAGAATATTTAGGTATCTTAAAGGAACTCCAAATTTAGGATTGTGGTATCCAAAATCTGAAAAATTTGATCTAATAGCTTATGCAGATGCCGATTTTGGCGGATGCAGGATAGATAGAAAAAGTACATCCGGAACATGCCAATTTTTAGGACATGCACTTGTTTCTTGGACTTCCAAGAAACAAAATTCAGTTGCACTATCTACGGCGGAAGCCGAATACATTGCTGCAAGTGCATGTTGTGCACAAGTAATTTGGATGAAAAATACATTAGAAGACTATGGAATTCACCTTGAAAATATTCCCATAAAATGCGATAATACTAGTGCCATATGCCTTACTAAAAATCCAATTCAGCATTCTAGAACTAAGCACATCGACGTTAGGCATCATTTCATACGCGATCATGTCCTTAACAATAATGTTGTTCTAGAATTCATTGACACAAAGCATCAATTAGCAGATATATTCACAAAAGCCTTGAATGAAGACCAATTTGAATTCATTAGAAGGGAATTAGGTATGTTAAATTGTCCCTAAACAATAAACTTATTTGATTGGATTTTCCGTAAAGTTTTTCATCTTCTTTCCATCTCTCATTCTCCTTCAAATTCCATATGACATGTTGTGAAATCTCGAAATCGACTTTGATGACTTGATTATGAATTTCAAGTTAGCGATTTGATTTAAATAAGTTTTATCTAAATCATAATCTTGATCTTGCAAAATTGGAATCACAAATAATATCTTTTGGCATTCATGAATTGATACTTACAAATATGAAAGTATTGGCATTCATGACTTGAATTTGATTGAAACATTGTATGCTTAAATTCATCATTCTCCTATGTTTCAAAAATTCTTTAAATATCTTATGTGATGATTAAAAAGTAATGTTGAGATTTTCATGAATTTGACGATTTGAATGAGTTTGTATTCGAATTATGATCTTGACTTCGTGAAATTACTATTTGAATTTTTTTATCCCAATCTCTCTCTTATACATCTACAATTTCTATTATTCATAGAAAGAAGAGATTAGATAATATGAATGCATGCTGAATTTTCCTCTAAAATGAACTCTACGTAAATATTTTTGCATACTTAATTTTCAATGATAAAATCGTTGTATGACAAAATATGTGCTTCAAGTCTCATTTTCCTTTTTGTTGATGACAAAGGGGGAGAAAAGTGATGACTTATATCATTCTTAATAGCATGACAAAATATGAATTGCAAAATCCTTGAGAAAAGTGATCGATCGATGATTTTCTTATATGCCTTGCAAAATCCTTGAAAATATCGTAAGATTGATTGATCATATTGAATGCATGTCTAAAATGTATAATCATGCAATTCAAGTTGAAAATCTTTATCTCTTTTCATAGTAAAATTTGAATCTTATCTTTCGAATTGAAAAAGATTTTCATCAAAGTTTCGCATTTACATTATGCTTAATGAGAATAACGATAAGTTCTACGGTTAGAGCTTATCGGTTTATACTTGAATTCAATGATGAAATTCAAGTGTTTTATCTTCTCATAATATGGCATATAGATAGGGGGAGTTACGTTTAACTCCGTCATCAATTAATTGTCATCATCAAAAAGGGGGAGATTGTTGAATCTCGGATTTTGATGATAAAATCAATTGATGGGTTATTTGATCTAATCCATATTATTGAGTTAAGTGTGCAGGATTAACTACGATAACCAGAAAACACAAAGCGAGAATACCGGAGTCAAGTTCGATGGACGTTTAAGAGTCCGAAGAATCGTCGGAGATGCTGCCGGAACCAACCGAGAAGAAATCGGGAACCTATCGGAAGTTCGTCGAAGAGATCGTCGGAGGTTCACGGAGATCACCGAGAAGGCTCGGCTACTCGTTAAAGTCATCACAAGATCGGGAGCTTGATAGGAGTCCGTCGGAAGAAGTTCGTCGGAAAGCTAGCCGAAACAAGACTCGACGTTCGCGGTTGAAAGCTTGCTTAGGATGTGTTTTTTGTTATGTAGTTCACTTGTAATTAGGATTAGGATTAAGAGATAATCCTATATCCTGGTTAGGGGCCAACTGGGCCCAAAGTCAGAGTTGGTTTAGGCTAAAAATTAAGCTAAACCAGCGAACTAGAGAGCCAAGATTGAAGCCCAACTAGTGGCTGAAAACACTGTAGTCAGGCTGAAAACACTGTAGGCGGTGGCACCGCCTAGCTGGGCGGTGGCACCGCCTAGCTGGGCGGTGACACCTCCTTGGTTGGGCGGTTGCACCGTCCAGCACCTGAGCGCTGGGCGATGGCACCGCCTGGTTGGGCGGTGGCTCCTCCAGCACCGGAAACCCTAAGAAAATTCAAATTTTGGAGCCCAAAATTTGAATCCTCTTGAGGCCTATAAATACCCCTCAAATCTCAGCTGAGGTAACAACTTTTGAGAAGCATTTGATTGAGAGAAAAGTCTTAGAAAGTTTTAGCAAGTCTTGTTTTCAATTTGCTAGAGAGTTCTCCTCCTTCTTTCTTATTGAAAATTTGTAAGAGGTTGAGCTGCTTGTAAAAGGTTGTAAGAGGGGTGTTTACCCTTCCATTTCAAGAGATTTGCTAGTGGAAGGTGGGAGCCTCATCGAAGAGGGGCCTCGCAAGTGGAGTAGGTCATTTGACCGAACCACTCTAAAATCGGCGTAATCTCTGGTTTGCATTTCATTATTGTCATTTACATTACTGCAAATCTTCTTACTGCTTTAGTTCCTTATTACCCTTGCTGCGCAACTTTAAGAATACGCTTTCAAGTTAAACTTTTCAAGTTCCGTTCTTATCGTACGAAAGATTTTATTAAAACCGAAGTTTTAATCCGCTGCACTAATTCACCCCCCCCCTCTTAGTGCCACTCCAATCCTAACAGGGCTCAGAGAGAGCTTTCCGGAATGGGGCCGCAATAGCAATTCCTAGTTCGTTCGAGAAAGTCCGGATGGTTTCGGCTCGCGCTTGGGGTGTCCGGCACGCGGTCGGCCTCGTGGGCATTGGAGAGATCCGACGATGGCGATTCCGAGATCGTTCGAGAGGTTTCGGGACGTGCAATGGGCTCCGGTCGTCGACACGCCGTCCGCGACGTGCACAAAGGGGACGGAGGACGCAAACAAAACGAGTGCGATCATACCAGCACTAAAGCACCGGATCCCATCAGAACTCCGAAGTTAAGCGTGCTTGGGCGAGAGTAGTACTTGGATGGGTGACCCCCTAGGAAGTCCTCGTGTTGCACTCCTTTTTGCGCCCAGAGCTGCCAAAAGACTTGCTTAACTCTCTTTTACGCTTTTCGATTCTTCCAGCATTATGGCCAACAATAAATATATTGTTAACGTATAGCAGGAGAATAATGAAATCATCATCGAAAAATTTCTTCGTAAACATGCAATGATCAGATATGGTTCTAGGATGGGTGACCCCCTGGGAAGTCCTCGTGTTGCACTCCTTTTTGCGCCCCGAGCGGCCAAAACCTCTCCCGTCGACCTCCGAGGCGATGGTTTTGGGCCTCAGAATTTGTCGTGACCGCTACGCAGTCGGTCTCGTGGGGCTCAGAGAGAGCTGTCCGGAATGGGGCCGCAATAGCGATTCCGACTTCGTTCGTGAAAGTCCGGATGGTTTTGGCGCGCGCTTGGGGTGTCCGGCACGCGGTCGGCCTCGTGGGCATCGGAGAGATCCGACGATGGCGATTCCGAGATCGTTCGAGAGGTTTCGGGGCGCGCAATGAGCTCCGGTCGTCGATACGCCGTCCGCGACGTGCACAAAGGGGAGGGAGGACGCAAACAAAACGAGTGCGATCATACCAGCACTAAAGCACCGGATCCCATCAGAACTCCGAAGTTAAGCGTGCTTGGGCGAGAGTAGTACTAGGATGTGTGACCCCCTGGGAAGTCCTCGTGTTGCACTCCTTTTTGCGCCCCGAGCGGCCAAAAGACTTGCTTAACTCTCTTTTATGCTTTTCGATTCTTCCAGCATTATGGCCAACCATAAATATATCGTTAACGTATAGCAGGAGAATAATGAAATCATCATCTAAAAATTTCTTCGTAAACAAGCAATGATCAGATATGGTTCTACGATGGGTGACCCCCTGGAAGTCCTCGTGTTGCACTCCTTTTTGCGCCCCGAGCGGCCAAAAGACTTGCGTAACTCTCTTTTACGCTTTTTGATTCTTCCAGCATTATGGCCAACAATAAATATATCGTTAACGTATAGCAGGAGAATAATGAAATCATCATCGAAAAATTTCTTCGTAAACATGCAATGATCAGATATGGTTCTAGGATGGGTGACCCCTTGGGAAGTCCTTGTGTTGCACTCATTTTTGCGCCCCGAGCGGCCAAAACCTCTCCCGTCGACCTCCGAGGCGATGGTTTTGGGCCTCGGAATTTGTCGTGACCGCTACGCAGTCAGTCTCGTGGGGCTCGGAGAGAGCTTTCCGGAATGGGGCCGCAATAGCGATTCTGAGTTCGTTCGAGAAAGTCCGGATGGTTTCGGCGCGCGCTTGGGGTGTCCGGCACGCGGTCGGCCTCGTGGGCATCGGAGAGATCCGACGATGGCGATTCCGAGATCGTTCGAGAGGTTTCGGGGCGCGCAATGTGCTCCGTTCGTTCATACGCCGTCCGCGACGTCCCCAAAGGGGAGGGAGGACGCAAACAAAACGAGTGCGATCATACCAGCACTAAAGCACCGGATCCCATCAGAACTCCGACGTTAAGCGTGCTTGGGCGAGAGTAGTACTAGGATGTGTGACCCCCTGGGAAGTCCTCGTGTTGCACTCCTTTTTGCGCCCCGAGCGGCCAAAAGACTTGCTTAACTCTCATTTATGCTTTTCGATTCTTCCAGCATTATGGCCAACCATAAATATATCGTTAACGTATAGCAGGAGAATAATGAAATCATCATCTAAAAATTTCTTCGTAAACAAGCAATGATCAGATATGGTTCTAGGATGGGTCACCCCCTGGGAAGTCCTCGTGTTGCACTCCTTTTTGCGCCCCGAGCGGCCAAAACCTCTCCCGTCGACCTCCGAGACGATGGTTTTGGGCCTCGGAATTTGCCGTGACCGCTACGCAGTCGGGCTCATGGGGCTCGGAGAGAGCTTTCTGGAATGGGGCCGCAATTGCGATTTCGAGTTCGTTCGAGAAAGTCCGGATGGTTTCGGCGCGCGTTTGCCGTGTCCGGCATGCGGTCGGCCTCGTGGGCATCGGAGAGATCCGACGATGGCGATTCCGAGATCGTTCGAGAGGTTTCGGGGCGCGCAATGGGCTCCAGTCATCGATATGCCGTTCGCGACGTGCACAAAGGGGAGGGAGGACGCAAACAAAACTAGTGCGATCATACCAGCACTAAAGCACCGGATCCCATCAGAACTCCGAAGTTAAGTGTGCTTGGGCGAGAGTAGTACTAGGATGGTTGACCCCCTTGGAAGTCCTCGTGTTGCACTCCCTTTTGCGCCCCGAGCTGCCAAAAGACTTGCTTAACTCTCTTTTACGCTTTTTGATTCTTCCAGCATTATGGCCAACAATAAATATATTGTTAACGTATAGCAGGAGAATAATGAAATCATCATCGAAAAATTTCTTCGTAAACATGCAATGATCAGATATGGTTCTAGGATGGGTGACCCCCTGGGAAGTCCTCGTGTTGCACTCCTTTTTGCGCCCCGAGCGGCCAAAACCTCTCCCGTCGACCTCCGAGGCGATGGTTTTGGGCCTCGGAATTTGTCGTGACCGCTACGCAGTCGGTCTCGTGGGGCTCAGAGAGAGCTTTCCGGAATGGGGCCGCAATAGCGATTCCGAGTTCGTTCGTGAAAGTCCGGATGCTTTTGGCGCGCGCTTGGGGTGTCCGGCATGCGGTCGGCCTCGTGGGCATCGGAGAGATCCGACGATGGCGATTCCGAGATCGTTCGAGAGGTTTCGGGGCGCGCAATGGGCTCCGTTCGTCGATACGCCGTCCGCGACGTGCACAAAGGGGAGGGAGGACGCAAACAAAACGAGTGCGATCATACCAGCACTAAAGCACCGGATCCCATCAGAACTCCGAAGTTAAGCGTGCTTGGGCGAGAGTAGTACTAGGATGTGTGACCCCCTTGGAAGTCCTCGTGTTGCACTCCTTTTTGCGCCCCGAGCGTCCAAAAGACTTGCTTAACTCTCTTTTATGCTTTTCGATTCTTCCAGCATTTTGGCCAACCATAAATATATCGTTAACGTATAGCAGGAGAATAATGAAATCATCATCTAAAATTTTCTTCGTAAACAAGCAATGATCAGATATGGTTCTAGGATGGGTCACCCCTTGGGAAGTCCTCGTGTTGCACTCCTTTTTGCGCCCCGAGCGGCCAAAACCTCTCCCGTCGACCTCCGAGGCGATGGTTTTGGGCCTCGGAATTTGCCGTGACCGCTACGCAGTCGGTCTCGTGGGGCTCGGAGAGAGCTTTCCGGAATGGGGCCGCAATTGCGATTCCGAGTTCGTTCGAGAAAGTCCGGATGGTTTCGGCGCGCGCTTGCCGTGTCCGGCATGCGGTCGGCCTCGTGGGCATCGGAGAGATCCGACGATGGCGATTCCGAGATCGTTCGAGAGGTTTCGGGGCGCGCAATGGGCTCCGGTCATCGATACGTCGTCCGCGACGTGCACAAAGGGGAGGGAGGACGCAAACAAAACGAGTCTGATCATACCAACACTAAAGCACCGGATCCCATCAGAACTCCGAAGTTAAGTGTGCTTGGGCGAGAGTAGTACTAGGATGGGTGACCCCCTTGGAAGTCCTCGTGTTGCACTCCTTTTTGCGCCCCGAGCGGCCAAAAGACTTGCTTAACTCTCTTTTACGCTTTTCGATTCTTCCAGCATTATGGCCAACAATAAATATATCGTTAACGTATAGCAGGAGAATAATGAAATCATCATCGAAAAATTTCTTCGTAAACATGCAATGATCAGATATGGTTCTAGGATGGGTGACCCCCTGGGAAGTCCTCATGTTGCACTCCTTTTTGTGCCCCGAGCGGCCAAAACCTCTCCCGTCGACCTCCGAGGAGATGGTTTTGGGCCTCGGAATTTGTCGTGACCGCTACGCAGTCGGTCTCGTGGGGCTCAGAGAGAGCTTTCCGGAATGGGGCCACAATAGCGATTCCGAGTTCGTTCGTGAAAGTCCGGATGGTTTTGGCGCGCGCTTGGGGTGTCCGGCACGCGGAAGGCCTCGTAGGCATCGGAGAGATCCGAGATGGCGATTCTGAGATCGTTCGAGAGGTTTCGGGGCGCGCAATGGGCTCCGTTCGTCGATACGCCGTCCGCGACGTGCACAAAGGGGAGGGAGGACGCAAACAAAACGAGTGCGATCATACCAGCACTAAAGCACCGGAACCCATCAGTACTCCGAAGTTAAGTGTGCTTGGGCGAGAGTAGTACTAGGATGGGTGACCCCCTTGGAAGTCCTCGTGTTGCACTCCTTTTTGCGCCCCGAGCGGCCAAAAGACTTGCTTAACTCTCTTTTACGCTTTTCGATTCTTCCAGCATTATGGCCAACAATTAATATATCGTTAACGTATAGCAGGAGAATAATGAAATCATCATCGAAAAATTTCTTCGTAAACATGCAATGATCAGATATGGTTGTAGGATGGGTGACCCCCTGGGTAGTCCTCATGTTGCACCCCTTTTTGCGCCCCGAGCGGCCAAAACCTCTCCCGTCAACCTCCGAGGCGATGGTTTTGGGCCTTGGAATTTGCCGTGACTGCTACGCAGTCGGTCTGGTGGGGCTCGGAGAGAGCTTTCCGGAATGGGGCCGCAATAGCGATTCCAAGTTCGTTCGAGAAGGTCTGGATGGTTTCGGTGCGCGCTTGCCGTGTCCGGCACGCGATCGGCCTCGTGGGCATCGGAGAGATCCGACGATGGCGATTCCGAGATCATTCGAGAGGTTTCGGGGCACGCAATGGGCTCCGGTCGTCGATACGCCGTCCGCGACGTGCACAAAGGGGAGGGAGGACGCAAACAAAACGAGTGCGATCATACCAGCACTAAAGCACCGGATCCCATCAGAACTCCGAAGTTAAGCGTGCTTGGGCGAGAGTAGTACTAGGATGTGTGACCCCCTAGGAAGTCCTCGTGTTGCACTCCTTTTTGCGCCCCGAGCGGCCAAAAGGCTTGATTAACTCTCTTTTAAGCTTTTCGATTCTTCCAGCTGTTGAATCTCGGATTTTGATGATGAAATCAATTGATGGGTTAATTGATCTAATCCATATTATTGAGTTAAGTGTGCAGGATTAACTACGATAACCAGAAAACACAAAGCAAGAATACCGGAGTCAAGATCGATGGACGTTTAAGAGTCCGAAGAATCGTCGGAGATGCTGCCGGAACCAACCGAGAAGAAATCGGGAACCTATCGGAAGTTCGCCGAAGACATCGTCGGAGGTTCACGGAGATCACCGAGAAGGCTCGGCTACTCGTTAAAGTCATCACAAGATCGGGAGCTTGATGGGAGTCCGTCGGAAGAAGTTCGTCGGAAAGCTCGCCGAAACAAGACTCGACGTTCGCGGTTGAAAGCTTGCTTAGGATGTGTTTTTGTTATGTAGTTCACTTGTAATTAGGATTAGGATTAAGAGATAATCCTATATCCTGGTTAGGGGCCAACTGGGCCCAAAGTCAGAGTTGGTTTAGGCTAAAAATTAAGCTAAACCAACGAACTAGAGAGCCAAGATTGAAGCACAACTAGTGGCTGAAAACACTGTAGTTGGGCTGAAAACACTGTAGGCGGTGGCACCGCCTAGCTGGGCGGTGACACCGCCCAGCACCCGAGAGCTGGGCGGTGACACCTCCTTGGCTGGGCGGTTGCACCGTCCAGCACCCGAGCGCTGGGCGGTGGCACCGCCTGGTTGGGCGGTGGCACCTCCAGCACCGGAAACCCTAAGAAAATTCAAATTTTGGAGCCCAAAATTTGAATCCTCTTGAGGCCCATAAATACCCCTCAAATCTCAGCTGAGGTTACAACTTTTGAGAAGCATTTTTGATTGAGAGAAAAGTCTTAGAAAGTCTTAGCAAGTCTTGTTTTCAATTTGCTAGAGAGTTCTCCTCCTCCTTTCTTATTGAAAATTTGTAAGAGGTTGAGCTGCTTGTAAAAGGTTGTAAGAGGGGTGTTTACCCTTCCATTTCAAGAGACTTGCTAGTGGTAGGTGGGAGCCTCATCGAAGAGGGGCCTCGCAAGTGGAGTAGGTCATTTGACCGAACCACTCTAAAAATCGACGTAATCTCTGGTTTGCTTTTTATTATTATCATTTACATTACTGCAAATCTTCTTACTGC
The DNA here is from genome assembly GCF_036884655.1 of Musa acuminata AAA Group. Lineage (NCBI taxonomy): Eukaryota > Viridiplantae > Streptophyta > Magnoliopsida > Zingiberales > Musaceae > Musa > Musa acuminata. Next base: position 35,488,799 of record NC_088356.1, on the reverse strand, counting down.
TTTAGTTCCTCATTACTCTTGCTGCGCAACTTGAAGAATACGCCTTCAAGTTAAATTTCTCAAGTTTCGTTCTTAACGGACGAAAGATTTTGATTAAAATCGAAGTTTTAATCCGCTGCACTAATTCACCCCCCCCTCTTAGTGCCGCTCCGATCCTAACAAGTGGTATCAGAGCGAGGTTATCTCTCATATTTGGTTTAATACCCAAGAGAGATGGCTTACTCCGGCATGCAAGAGGGACATTCTATTGCACGACCACCTTTGTTTAATGGGTCGGATTACACATATTGGAAGACTTGCATGAGGATCTTCCTCATTTCTATGGACTTTGAGCTTTGGTCTATTGTTGAGAATGGATTTCAAAAATCTTCTCTTCCAATGAGCGAATGGAATGAATCGGAGAAGAAGGTTTTTGCTTTAAATGCAAAGGCTATGAATGTCTTGTTTTGTGCATTAGACAAAAACAAATTTAATCGTGTTTCAATGTGTGATTCGGCTTTTGATATTTGGAGAACTCTTGAGGTCACTCATGAAGGCACTAGCCGAGTGAAAGAGTCCAAAATCAACATCCTTGTGCACTCTTACGAACTTTTCCGAATGAAACCAAGTGAGTCCATCGGAGACATGTACACCCGGTTTACGGATGTCATCAATGGACTCAAAGCTCTTGGTAAAGATTTTACTAACTTTGAACTAGTAACTAAAATCTTAAGATCCCTCCCTAAAAGTTGGGATCCAAAAGTTACGGCCATTCAAGAGGCCAAAGACCTTAAAGCATTCCCTCTTGAAGAACTCATTGGGTCTCTAATGACCTACGAAATGACATGTCAAGCTCATGACGAGCTTGAGAACCCCCTTCCAAAGAACAGGAAGGATATGACACTCAAATCACAAGAAGACCACTTGAAAGGAACATCAAGTGATGAGGACAGTGACAATGACATTGCACTTTTGACTCAAAAATTTAAAAAATATTTAAGAAAGAACAAACTTAAAAATAATGTAAAAAATAAATTTGAACAAAAGAAGGACCAAGTGATTTGCTATGAATGCAAAAAACCGGGACACTACAAGAACGATTGTCCTCAAGCCAAAAAGAGGACATCAAAGAAGAAAGCGCTCAAGGCAATATGGGATGATTCAAGCGCGTCCGAAGAAGAGGAGTCCAACACCGAGCAAGTTGCTCATTACGCGCTAATGGCGTTAGGAGAAGAGGTATGTGATTTATTTAATGAAGATTTATCTTTTGAAGAACTATCTATCGCTTTTCATGAATTATTTGATGAATGTAGAACTGTTAGCAAGAAGTTAAGTATCTTAAAGAAAGAGCATGCTTTGCTACAAGATAAGTTTGATAGTCTTCAAACTCCTCCATGCTCTAAGTGTGAGCACTTAGAAGCAATAAAAAATGAAAATTTGCTTCTTAAGGAAACCTTAAACAAGTTTAAGGTTGGTAGCAAAGGATTAGATATGATCCTTGCACACAAGGGTCACATCGCAAATAGAAATGGAATTGGATTTGTAAAAGGATTACATCAAAATCCTACCACTTTCATAAAAGGACCTACATTACATGTTTCCTCTTATATGAAATGCAACTTTTGTTGCAAATCCGGACATATTGCCTACAAATGCCCATTTAGAAAAATTAGTTTACAAAAATTAATATGGGTTCCTAAAGGAACTATAAAGAATTCAATCATAAATAACAAAGTTAGTGGGTCAATTTTTGAGGCACCCAAAATCAAATGGGTACCTAAAAATCATCCTCTTTTGTAGACAAACCCACAAGCTAGGAGCAAGAGATGGTATCTCGATAGTGGATGCTCAAGACATATGACTGGAGATCCATCTCATTTTTCTATGCTCACTAGCAAAGAAGAAGGGTACGTTACCTTCGGAGACAACAACAAGGGCAAAATCATTGGCGAGGGAACTATTGGTAACAAATTTAATTTTTCTATTGATGATGTCTTACTAGTTGATGGATTGAAACATAATCTCTTGAGTATTAGTCAACTATGCGATAAAGGTTACATCATTAGATTTGAATCAAATATGTGCATTATTGAAAAACCAAATCATAACATGACTATGATTGCTTTAAAACAAAATAATGTTTATACCATCAATCTTGATGAACTAAGTAATGAAATGTGCTTCTCCGTCATAAATGATGATGCTTGGCTTTGGCATAGGAGATTAGGCCATGCAAGCATGAAAACAATATCTAAGATCTCATCTCAAGAATTAGTACGAGGAATTCCAAATATAAAGTTTATTAAGGACAAAGTATGCGATGCATGTCAACTAGGCAAACAAATAAAAACAAGCTTCAAACCAAAAAATCAAATTAGCACTACTAGACCATTACAATTGATCCATTTGGACCTATTTGGACCAATTGATACAACAAGTCTAGGTGGAAGCAAATATGCTTTTGTGATTGTGGATGACTACTCTAGATACACTTGGACCTATTTCTTAGCTCACAAAGGTGATTGCTTCAAGTGTTTCTCTAAATTTTGTAAACTCACTCAAAACGAAAAAGGCTTCATGATTTCATCAATTCGGAGTGATCACGGTGGTGAATTCCAAAACCATGACTTTCAAAATTTTTGCGAAAGTAATGGGTACAATCACAACTTCTCAACTCCAAGAAATCCTCAACAAAATGGAGTAGTTGAAAGGAAAAATAGAAACCTACAAGAAATGGCAAGAACTATGTTGAATGAACATAGTTTACCTAAGTACTTTTGGGCCGAAGCCGTAAATACGACTTGCTACATCATGAATAGAGTCCTAATAAGACCATCCTTATCCAAAACTCCCTATGAATTATGGAATAACAAAAAACCAAACATCTTCTATTTTAAAGTTTTTGGTTGTAAATGCTTTATTTTAAATGAAAGGGATGCTTTAGGAAAATTTGATGCTAAATCCGATGAAGGCATCTTTCTTGGTTACTCTTCCGTTTCTAAAGCTTTTCGGGTTTTTAATAAAATAACTTTAGTAATTGAAGAGTCTATTCATGTAGTTTTTAATGAAATTTCTGATTTAAAGAAAAATGATTTTGATGATGATCTTGGTTTTGATAATTTGAATTTAAATGAACCCTCTCCTCAAAATAGCCATTTGAATGCATCTTCTTCCGAAATTTCTTTACCAAAAGAATGGAAGTATGTAGATGCTCATCCAAAAGAGCAAATTATAGGAGATACATCAAAAGGGGTTCAAACTCGTTCTTCTTTCAAAAATTTCTGTGCTAACGCCGCTTTCCTTTCTCAAATTGAACCTAAATGCATTGACGAAGCCTTAAAAGATGATTTTTGGATCATTGCAATGCAAGAAGAATTGAACCAATTTGAGAGGAATGAGGTATGGAAGCTTGTTCCTAGACCAAGTGACCACTTAGTCATAGGTACTAAGTGGGTCTTTAGAAACAAGCAAGACGAAAATGGTATCGTGGTTAGAAACAAGGCTAGATTAGTGGCCAAAGGTTTCAACCAAGAAGAAGGTATCGATTACGAAGAAACCTTCGCTCCCATGGCTCGATTAGAAGCCATAAGGATGCTCCTTGCCTATGCTAGTAGTAATAATTTTAAACTATTTCAAATGGATGTTAAAAGTGCTTTCTTGAATGGTTTTATTTCCGAAGAAGTATTTGTCGAACAACCTCCCGGATTTGAAAATTCTCTTCTTCCTAATCATGTATTCAAATTGACTAAAGCTCTCTATGGCTTAAAACAAGCTCCTAGAGCTTGGTATGAAAGGCTTAGTTCCTTTCTTATTTTAAATAATTTTACCAAAGGCAAGGTTGATACTACATTGTTTATTAAACATTTTGAAAATAATTTTCTTATTGTGCAAATTTATGTTGACGATATTATTTTTGGCTCTTCGGATGAATCACTATGTGAATCATTTGCCAAATGTATGAGTCTTGAATTTGAAATGAGTTTAATGGGTGAATTAACCTTCTTTTTGGGATTACAAATCAAACAACTTAGTGATGGTATATTTCTTAACCAATCTAAATATACATTAGAATTGTTAAAACGATTTAACATGGATAATTCAAAAGCAATAAACACCCCTATGAGTACTGCGACTAAGTTAGATATGGATGAAAGTGGTGAAAATTTTGATCAAAAAACATATAGGGGAATGATAGGTAGTCTACTCTACCTCACCGCGACTAGACCGGATATTATGTTTAGTGTAGGACTTTGCGCTAGGTTTCAATCTAATCCTAAATTATCTCATCTTAAGAGTGTTAAAAGAATATTTAGGTATCTTAAAGGAACTCCAAATTTAGGATTGTGGTATCCAAAATCTGAAAAATTTGATCTAATAGCTTATGCAGATGCCGATTTTGGCGGATGCAGGATAGATAGAAAAAGTACATCCGGAACATGCCAATTTTTAGGACATGCACTTGTTTCTTGGACTTCCAAGAAACAAAATTCAGTTGCACTATCTACGGCGGAAGCCGAATACATTGCTGCAAGTGCATGTTGTGCACAAGTAATTTGGATGAAAAATACATTAGAAGACTATGGAATTCACCTTGAAAATATTCCCATAAAATGCGATAATACTAGTGCCATATGCCTTACTAAAAATCCAATTCAGCATTCTAGAACTAAGCACATCGACGTTAGGCATCATTTCATACGCGATCATGTCCTTAACAATAATGTTGTTCTAGAATTCATTGACACAAAGCATCAATTAGCAGATATATTCACAAAAGCCTTGAATGAAGACCAATTTGAATTCATTAGAAGGGAATTAGGTATGTTAAATTGTCCCTAGACAATAAACTTGTTTGATTGGATTTTCCGTAAAGTTTTTCATCTTCTTTCCATCTCTCATTCTCCTTCAAATTCCATATGACATGTTGTGAAATCTCGAAATCGACTTTGATGACTTGATTATGAATTTCAAGTTAGCGATTTGATTTAAATAAGTTTTATCTAAATCATAATCTTGATCTTGCAAAATTGGAATCACAAATAATATCTTTTGGCATTCATGAATTGATACTTACAAATATGAAAGTATTGGCATTCATGACTTGAATTTGATTGAAACATTGTATGCTTAAATTCATCATTCTCCTATGTTTCAAAAATTCTTTAAATGCCTTATGTGATGATTAAAAAGTAATGTTAAGATTTTCATGAATTTGACGATTTGAATGAGTTTGTATTCGAATTATGATCTTGACTTCGTGAAATTACTACTTGAATTTTTTTATCCCAATATCTCTCTTATACATCTACAATTTCTATTATTCATAGAAAGAAGAGATTAGATAATATGAATGCAAACTGAATTTTCCTCTAAAATGAACTCTGCGTAAATATTTTTGCATACTTAATTTTCAATGATAAAATCGTTGTATGACAAAATATGTGCTTCAAGTCTCATTTTCCTTTTTGTTGATGACAAAGGGGGAGAAAAGTGATGACTTATATCATTCTTAATAGCATGACAAAATATGAATTGCAAAATCTTTGAGAAAAGTGATCGATCGATGATTATCTTATATGCCTTGCAAAATCCTTGAAAATATCGTAAGATTGATTGATCATATTGAATGCATGTCTAAAATGTATAATCATGCAATTCAAGTTGAAAATCTTTATCTCTTGTCATAGTAAAATTTGTCTCTTATCTTTCGACTTGAAAAAGATTTTCATCAAAGTTTCGCATTTACATTATGCTTAATGAGAATAACGATAAGTTCTACGGTTAGAGCTTATCGGTTTATACTTGAATTCAATGATGAAATTCAAGTGTTTTATCTTCTCATAATATGGCATATAGATAGGGGGAGTTATGTTTAACTCCGTCATAAATTGATTGTCATCATCAAAAAGGGGGAGATTGTTGAATCTCGGATTTTGATGATGAAATCAATTGATGGGTTAATTGATCTAATCCATATTATTGAGTTAAGTGTGCAGGATTAACTACGATAACCAGAAAACACAAAGCAAGAATACCGGAGTCAAGATCGATGGACGTTTAAGAGTCCGAAGAATCGTCGGAGATGCTGCCGGAACCAACCGAGAAGAAATCGGGAACCTATCGAAAGTTCGCCGAATAGATCGTCGGAGGTTCACAGAGATCACCGAGAAGGCTCGGCCACTCGTTAAAGTCATCACAAGATCGGGAGCTTGATGGGAGTCCATCGGAAGAAGTTCGTCGGAAAGCTCGCCGAAACAAGACTCGACGTTCGCGGTTGAAAGCTTGCTTAGGATGTGTTTTTGTTATGTAGTTCACTTGTAATTAGGATTAGGATTAAGAGATAATCCTATATCCTGGTTAGGGGCCAACTGGGCCCAAAGTCAGAGTTGGTTTAGGCTAAAAATTAAGCTAAACCAGCGAACTAGAGAGCCAAGATTGAAGCACAACAAGTGGCTGAAAACACTGTAGTCGGGCTGAAAACACTGTAGGCGGTGGCACCGCCTAGCTGGGCGGTGGCACCGCCCAGCACCCGAGAGCTGGGCGGTGACACCTCCTTGGCTGGGCGGTTTCACCGTCCAGCACCCGAGCGCTGGGCGGTGGCACCGCCTGGTTGGGCGGTGGCACCTCCAGCACCGGAAACCCTAAGAAAATTCAAATTTTGGAGCCCAAAATTTGAATCCTCTTGAGGCCTATAAATACCCCTCAAATCTCAGCTGAGGTTACAACTTTTGAGAAGCATTTTTGATTGAGAGAAAAGTCTTAGAAAGTCTTAGCAAGTCTTGTTTTCAATTTGCTAGAGAGTTCTCCTCCTCCTTTCTTATTGAAAATTTGTAAGAGGTTGAGCTGCTTGTAAAAGGTTGTAAGACGGGTGTTTACCCTTCCATTTCAAGAGACTTGCTAGTGGAAGGTGGGAGCCTCATCGAAGAGGGGCCTCGCAAGTGGAGTAGGTCATTTGACCGAACCACTCTAAAAATCGGCGTAATCTCTGGTTTGCTTTTTATTATTGTCATTTACATTACTGCAAATCTTCTTACTGCTTTAGTTCCTCATTACTCTTGCTGCGCAACTTTAAGAATACGCCTTCAAGTTAAATTTCTCAAGTTTCGTTCTTAACGTACGAAAGATTTTGATTAAAATCGAAGTTTTAATCCGCTGCACTAATTCACCCCCCCCTCTTAGTGCTGCTCCGATCCTAACACCAGCATTATGGCCAACCATTAATATGTCGTTAACGTATAGCAGGAGAATAATGAAATCATCATCTAAAAATTTCTTCGTAAACAAGCAATGATCAGATATGGTTCTAGGATGGGTGACCCCCTGGGAAGTCCTCGTGTTGCACTCCTTTTTGCGCCCCGAGCGGCCAAAACCTCTCCCATCGACCTCCGAGGCGATGGTTTTGGGCCTTGGAATTCGCCGTGACCACTACGCAGTCGGTCTCGTGGGGCTCGGAGAGAGCTTTCCGGAATGGGGCCGCAATAGCGATTCCGAGTTCGTTCGAGAAAGTCCGGATGGTTTCGGCGCGCGCTTGCCGTGTCCGGCACGCGGTCGGCCTCGTGGGCATCGTAGAGATCCGACGATGGCGATTCCGAGATCGTTCGAGAGGTTTCGGGGCGCGCAATGGGCTCCAATCGTCGATACGCCGTCCACGACGTGCACAAAGGGGAGGGAGGACGCAAACAAAACGAGTGCGATCATACCAGCACTAAAGCACCGGATCCCATCCGAACTCCGAAGTTAAGCGTGCTTGGGCGAGAGTAGTACTAGGATGTGTGACCCCCCGGGAAGTCCTCACGTTGCACTCCTCTTTCGCCCCGAGCGGCCAAAAGACTTGCTTAACTCTCTTTTACGCTTTTCGATTCTTCCAGCATTATGGCCAACAATAAATATATCGTTAACGTATAGTAGGAGAATAATGAAATCATCATCGAAAAATTTCTTCGTAAACATGCAATGATCAGATATGGTTCTAGGTTGGGTGACCCCCTGGGAAGTCATCGTGTTGCACTCCTTTTTGCGCCCCGAGCGGCCAAAACCTCTCCCGTCGAACTCCGAGGCGATGGTTTTGGGCCTCGGAATTTGCCGTGACCGCTACGGAGTCGGTCTCGTGGGGCTCGGAGAGAGCTTTCCGGAATGGGGCCGCAATAGCGATTCCGAGTTCGTTCGAGAAAGTTCGGATGGTTTCGGCGCGCGCTTGCCGTGTCCGGCACGCGGTCGGCCTCGTGGGCATCGGAGAGATCCGACGATGGCGATTCCGAGATCGTTCGAGAGGTTTCGGGGCGCGCAATCGGCTCCGGTCGTCGATACGCCGTCCACGACGTGCACAAAGGGGAGGGAGGACGCAAACAAAACGAGTGCGATCATACCAGCACTAAAGCACCGGATCCGATCAGAACTCCGAAGTTAAGCGTGCTTGGGCGATAGTAGTACTAGGATGTGTGACCCCCTGGGAAGTCCTCGTGTTGCACTCCTTTTTGCGCCCCGAGCGGCCAAAAGACTTGCTTAACTCTCTTTTATGCTTTTCGATTCTTCCAGCATTATGGCCAACCATAAATATATCGTTAACGTATAGCAGGAGAATAATGAAATCATAATCTAAAAATTTCTTGGTAAACATGCAATGATCTGATTTGTTTCTAAGATGGGTGACCCCCTGGGAAGTCCTCGTGTTGCACTCCTTTTTGCGCCCCGAGCGGCCAAAACCTCTCCCGTTGACCTCCGAGGCGATGGTTTTGGGCCTCGGAATTCGCCGTGACCGCTACGCAGTCGGTCTCGTGGGGCTCGGAGAGAGCTTTCCGGAATGGTGCCGCAATAGCGATTCCGAGTTCGTTCGAGAAAGTCCGGATGGTTTCGGCGTGCGCTTGCCGTGTCCGGCACGCGGTCGGCCTCGTGGGCATCGGAGAGATCCGACGATGGTGATTCCGAGATCGTTCGATAGGTTTCGGGGCGCGTAATGGGCTCCAGTCGTCGATACGCCGTCCGCGGCGTGCACAAAGGGGAGGGAGGACGCAAACAAAACGAGTGCGATCATACCAGCACTAAAGCACCAGATCCCATCAGAACTCCGAAGTTAAGCGTGCTTGGGCGAGAGTAGTACTAGGTTGTGTGACCCCCTGGGAAGTCCTCGTGTTGCACTCCTTTTTGCGCCCCGAGCGGCCAAAAGACTTGCTTAACTCTCTTTTACGCTTTTCGATTCTTCCAGCATTATGGCCAACCATAAATATATCGTTAACGTATAGCAGGAGAATAATGAAATCATCATCTAAAAATTTTTCTTAAACATACAATGATGAGATATGGTTCTAGGATGGGTGATGGGTGATGTCACGACCCGAGTCTGATGAGCCAATTGACCAATAACTCCATTTTGGTCCTTCAACCACGAACCAAAATTCTTAAACGGGAGTTAACGTAGTACACTCATCAGGCCCTTATAAGCTAATCATACACATTGCCCACTTCCGATGTGGGACTAATGGGATGTTACACTTCCCAACTCAATTAGCTTGACGTCCTCGTCAAGGCCCAACATATCCCAGATCGAACCCTAGCATAGTGCATGTGAGGATTAACTCAGTGGTGGCTCCACCCGTGATGAGTTCTTTGACTCCATCCACAGGTAGCCCTTTCCTACTCGAGCCCTCTCACCCTGCCCAAATGCTAGGTCGGCTCTGATACCAAATGTCACGACCCGAGTTTGATGAGCCAACTGGCCAATAACTCCATTTTGGTCCTTCAACCATGGACCAAAATGCTTAAGCGAGAGTTAATGTAGTACACTCATCTGGCTCTTATAAGCTAATCATACACATTGCCCACTTTCGATGTGGGACTAATGGGACGTTACATCACCCATCCTAGTACTACTCTCGCCCAAGCACGCTTAACTTCGGAGTTCTGATGGGATCCGGTGCTTTAGTGCTGGTATGATCGCACTCATTTTCTGTGCGTCATCCCTTGCCTTTGTGCACGTCGTGGATAGCGTTTCGACGATCGGAGCCCATTGCGCACCCTGAAACCTCTCGAACGATCTCGGAATCGGCATTGTCGGATCTCTCCGATGCCCATGAGGCCGAGCGCGTACCAGACACGGCAAGCGCACGCCGAAACCATCGGGACATTCTCGAACGAACTCGGAATCGCTATTGCGGCCCCATTCCGGAAAGCTCTCTCCAAGCCTCACGAGACTGATAGCGTAGAGGTCACGGCAAATTCCGAGGCCCAAAACCATCGCCTCGGAGGTCGACGGGAGAGGTTTTGGCCGCTCGGGGTGCAAAAAGGAGTGCAATAAGAGGACTTCCCAAGGGGTCACCCATCCTAGTACTACTCTCACCCAAGCACTCTTAACTTCGGAGTTCTGATGGGATCTAGGGCTTTAGTGCTGGTATGATCAAACTTGTTTTGTGTGCGTCGTCCCACGCCTTTGTGCATGTCGCGGACGGCGTATCGACAACCGGAGCCCATTGCGCGCCCCGAAACCTCTCGAACGATCTCGGAATCGCCATTGTCAGATCTCACCGATTCCCACGAGGTCGACCGCGTACTGGACACGACAAGCGCGCACCGAAACCATCGGGACATTCTCGAACGAACTCGGAATCGCTATTGCGACCCCATTCCGGAAAGCTCTCTCCGAGCCCCACGAGACTAACAGCGTAGCGATCACGGCAAATTCCGAGGCCCAAAACCATATCCACGGAGGTCGACGGGAGAGGTTTTGGTCGCTCGGGGCACAAAAAGGAGTGCAACACGAGGACTTCCTAGGGGGTCACACATCCTAGTACTACTCTCTCCCAAGCACGCTTAACTTCGGAGTTCTGATGGGATCCAGTGCTATAGTGCTTGTGTGACCGCTCTCGTTTTCTATGCATCGTCCCTCGCCATTGTGCACGTCACGGACGGTGTATCAACGACCGGAGCCCATTGCGCGCCCCGAAACCTCTCGAACGATCTCAGAATCGCCATTGTCGGATCTCTCTGATTCCCACGAGGCCGACCGCATACCGGACATGACAAGCGCATGCCGATACCATCGGGACATTCTCGAACGAACTCGGAATCGCTATTGCGGCCCCATTCTGGAAAGCTCTTTTCGAGCCCCACGAGACTAACAGTGTAGCGGTCACGGCAAATTCGGAGGCCGAAAACCATCGCCTCGGAGGTCGACGAGAGAGGTTTGGGCTGCTCGGGGCGCAAAAAGGAGTGCAACATGAGGACTTCCCAAGGGTCACCCATCTTAGTACTACTCTCGCCCAAGCACGCTTAACTTAGAAGTTTTGATGGGATCTGGTGCTTTAGTGCTGGTATGATCACACTCGTTTTCTATGCGTCGTCCCTCGCCTTTGTGCATGTTGCAGATGACGTATCGACGACCGGAGCCCATTGCGCGCCCCGAAACCTCTCGAACGATCTCGGAATCGCCATTGTCGAATCTCTCCAATGCCCATGAGGCTGACCGCGTACTAGACACGGCAAGCGCGTGCCGAAACCATCATGACAATCTCGAGCGATCATGACAAATTTCGAGGCCCAAAACCATCGCCTCGGAGGTCGACAGGAGAGGTTTTGGCCGCTCTGGACGCAAAAAGGAGTGCAACACGAGGACTTCCCCGGGGGTCACCCATCCTAGTACTACTCTCGCCCAAGCATGCTTAACTTCGGAGTTCTGATGGGATCCGGTGCTTTAGTGCTAGTATGATCGCACTCATTTTCTGTGCATCGTCCCTCGCCTTTGTGCACGTCGCGGACGGCGTATCGACGACCGAAGCTCGTTGCACTAAGAGGGGGGGGTGAATTAGTGCATCGGATATCTTTTAGCGATTAAAAACAAAAGCTGCGTTCGTTCGATAAAAATCAGTTTTGAAGCAAAAGTCGACTCAAAGATAACTTATGACTAAGTGCAGTTTACGTCTAAACGTAGTTTACGTCTAAACACAATTTACGTTTAAATACAGTTTGCATCTAAACGCAGTTTTACGTCTAAACGCAGATTTACGTCTAAACGCAGATTTACGTCTAAACGCAGATTTACGTCCAAACTCAGTTTACGTCTAAAATGCAGTTTTACGTTTAAACGTAGTTTACGTCTAAACGCAGTTTTACGTCTAAAATGCAGATTTACGTCTAAACGCAGATTTACGTCTAAACGCAGATTTACGTCTAAACGCAGTTTGCGTCTAAATGCAGTTTTACGTCTAAACGTAGTTTTACGTTCAAAAGTAGTTTACGTCTAAAACACAGTTTTACGTCTAAGCAGAATCAAGACGTAAACGTAAACTGCAAAGAAACTTGTTCGCAGAAATCAGTTTGCAGTTATAAACAGAATCAAGACGTAAACGTAAACTGCAAAGAAACTCGTTCGCAGAAATCTGTTTGCAGTTATAAACAGAATCAAGACGTAAACGTAAACTGCACAGAACCTTGTTCGTAAAAGCACAGAAGATAGTTTGCAGTTGTAAATGAAATCAAGACGTAAACGTAAACTGCACAGAATTCGTTCGTAAAAGCGCAGAGAGCAGAGGCTAAGTAGGAGGTTTGCAGTAATGATAAAGTGCTCAAAATAAACGCAAACCAGAGATTTAGAGTGGTTCGGTCAGTCTTGACCTACTCCACTTTTTGCTTCCTCCACCGATGAGGTCACCGACGTCAACTAGAAGCCTTCCTTCAATAGGCGAAGGCCAACTACCCTCTTACAGATTCACTCCTTTTGATGGGCTTAGGAGACAACCCTTACAAATGTTTTCTCTCCTCACTTTACAACTCAAACTTGAAGAACAGAAGGAGGAGGAAAACTAGTAGTTTTGAGCTCTAAGAACCACTGAAAAGATCAAGATTTCGGCTTGAGTTCTTGCTCTTTTCAGTGCTGAATGGGTGGGGTATTTATAGGCCCCAACCCAATTCAAATTTGGAGCTCAAAACGATCAAATCCCGGAATTCCGGGATCAGGCGGTTGCACCTCTTGACTGGAGAGGTTGCACCGCCTGGCAGAGCTCGAAGACCGAGCTCAGGCGGTGCCACCTCTATGCCAGGGAGGTTGCACCGCCCAGTCTTGCTCGAAGACTGAGCTCAGGCGGTGCCACCTCTCTGTCAGGGAGGTTGCACCGCCCAGTCTTGCTCGAAGACTGAGCTCAGGCGGTGCCACCTCCCGGCTGGAGAGGTTGCACCGCCCAGTCTCACTGGGAGGCTTAGCCCAGGCGGTGCCACCTCCTGGCCTAGGCGGTTGCACCTCCTGGCACTATTCCAGATCACTGGTTGGGCTCCAAACTTGGCCCAAACCAGTCCGAATTCGGGCCCAATTGGCCCAAGATTAAGTTAATGGGATCACCTCCCATTTTCCAACTTAATCAACGTGCTAACTACGATTAGATCTAAGACAATTTCTGTAGCTTTGCTTCGGTGCGTCAATGGCTTCTTCCGGCGAGTTTCCGGCGAACTTCCGTCGATCATCCGATGAACCCTCGGTGATGCTCCTGCGGACTTCCGGCAAACTCCTGGACTTTGCGACGATCCACTTGGCAAGTTCCGACGAGCTTCGCTTGGCAAGCTTCTGGACTTCTCGGATCTGTTCTCGCAGAACCTTCGACGACCGTCCGAACTTCCGTCGAACTCTCGAACTCCCAACGTGATCATGAACTTGACTCCGGCGCAACTCCTGCTGCTTGTCTAACTTTCATCGTAGTTAATCCTGCACACACAAAAACAAAAACTTCGATCGAGACAATTAATCCTAAGCAATTAACCAAGTTGTCCGGCATGTCATTGGTCCCTCGACGCTTCGTCCGATTCTTCGGCGCATCGTCCTTTCCTGCAGCCTATTGCCCAATCGGCCTGTTGTCTTCGCAACTCCGATATCCTTGGCACAATACCCGCTCTTCTTGGCCCGATGCCCGAGTTCACGGCCCGAAGCCTTCTGTCGATACGTCGACCGATCCACCGGCCCGACGTCCAATCTTCTGACATGTTCCTCCGGCACAACATGATGTTCCTGCTTTAATTGTCTCATCCTGATCGAAGCACCCTACGTCACTCAAAACGCAGATTAAATCATAAACATATATCAAGGAGTTTCATCATCAAAATACGAGATTCAACATCATTATTGTCGGATCTCTCCAAAGCCCACGAGGCCGACCGCATACAGGACACGGCAAGCGCGCGCTGAAACCATCAGGACTTTTTCGAACGAACTCGGACTCGCTATTGCGGCCCTATTCCGGAAAGCTCTCTCCGAGCCCCACAAGACTGACTGCGTAGTGGTCACGGCAAATGCTGAGGCCCAAAACCATCCCCTCGGAGGTCGACGAAAGAGGTTTTAGCTGCTCGGGGCGCAAAAAGGAGTACAACATGAGGACTTCCCAGGGGGTCACCCATCCTAGAACCATATCTGATCATTGTTTGTTTATAAAAAAATTTTTAGATGATGATTTCATTATTCTCCTGCTATATGTTAATGATATATTTATTGTTGGCCATAATGCTGGAAAAATTGAAAAGCTTAAAAGAGGTTAAGTAAGTCTTTTAGCCGCTTGGGGCGCAAAAAGGAGTGCAACACGAGGACATCCTAGGGGGTCACCCATCCTAGTACTACTCTCACCCAAACACACTTAACTTCAGAGTTCTGATGGGATCCGGTGCTTTAGTGCTGGTATGATCGCACTCGTTTTCTTTGCGTCGTCCCTCGCCTTTGTGATCGTCGCGGACGGCGTATCGACGACCGGAGCCCATTGCGCACCTCGAAACCTCTCGAACGATCTCAGAATTGTTATTATCGGATCTCTCCAAAGCCCACGAGGCCGACCGCATACCAAACACGGCAAGCGCACGCCGAAACCATCAGGACTTTTTCGAACGAACTCGGACTCGCTATTATTGCCTCGATCCGGAAAGCTCTCTCCGAGCCCCACAAGACTGACCACGTAGCGGTCACGGCAAATGCCGAGGCCCAAAACCATCCCCTCGGACGGAAGAGGTTTTGGCTGCTCGGGGTGTCACGCCCCTCAAAATATCGACAGTATTTAAAATTTTCATCATAACTAACCCAGGATCCAAACACAAATTCGAGGTCTAGGAGAATACCTTCCACCACTGATTTAGAAGCTTTTGAATCTTGTTCAGTGATAGTGTACACTCTAGCATGGGCTGAGGGTCTAGGAGACAGTGGCTCTTTTTTCCTGTTCAGTGGGCAATCTCTTAGTTGATGACCTAGCTTTCCACAACCAAAACATGCTCCAGTCACCCGAAAACACCGACTTGTTTCATGATTTAATCCGCATTTTGCACATAACTGAGTCCTCCCCAATGGTTTCCTTTTCTCAAATCCAGATGTCTTAAACCTCTTGTTACTATCTTCATATTCATTTTCTCTCCTGCTTTTGCTAGTAAATTTGTCCCTTTTGTTCTTGCCAATGATTTCTTGAATTTCCTCCACGTCTCTTTCAATTTTCAAAGCTCTTTCTACCGTATCAGCATATGTTTGTAATTTTAAAGCTGACATTCAACTTCTTATTGCCGGCCGTAATCCCCTTTCAAACCTTCTTGCCTTTCTAGATTCATTATCAGTCATATGTGTGGCAAACCTGGAGAGCTAAGTGAATTTAGATTCATACTTTGTAACCGTCATACTTCCCTGGATAAGATTCAAGAACTCCAATTCTTTTTGCTCTCTCATACCATCTGAAAAATATTTATCGTTAAACTTTTCTTGGAATAACTTCCATGTCATTGGCTCATGTTTGATTTCAGACATCCTCTTAATCATTCTGATACCACCTCTGTTCAGCTTCTCCTTCCAGCATAAAGGTGGCAAGAAAAACCTTTCGTTCATCAAAGTAATTTAAAGCATCAAATATTTTCTCTATCTGCATCATCCATCGTTCTGCCACCATTGGATCAGACTCACCATTGAAACTGGGAGGACTAAGCTTCTTAAACTGTCCAATTCCCAACCCCGTCTGGTTTGATGTCTCTGTTCCATCATTACTTCCTTGTTGGACAGGTTGTTGTTGTTGTTGCATCACTTGTGCCATAGTCTCCAAAGTCCGCATGATACCACTCAATTGATCAGCAGTAGATGCAACAGGAGAACCAGATGATCTCGTCATCCTCGCTTCCTAAAACATCAAAAGGACATTTTCTTGATCAATCTCTAAATGATAGTCAATAAACCTCAAAAATATGATATTCTTAGTGATTCTCAAATCATGCTCTGATACCACCTCTGTCACGCCCCTCAAAATATCGACAGTATTTAAAATTTTCATCATAACTAACCCAGGATCCAAACACAAATTTGAGGTCACTAAGAAAACATTCAGATCAAAATTTCACTTCTATAATCTACCAATTCATAACCCTGTGCAATTCATAAACATAGCACACATCACTCGATAATTCATACAGTCTAAACTCAACTCATCAAAATAATAACCACAAAATAAATCCACAAGTGGGGAAATCTGTGCAATCACCAAAATCAACGATTTACCATAAGTTCATATCATTACACGAATTTAATTTAACATTCCAAAACCCTATACATGAGGGATCCTTTAACTTACACAAAATCCACAGGTTTAGATTCATAGTCACATTTCATTAGATGCAAGGTAGTTTATACAACAACTACATATATGCTAACAAAAGTTCTGCCCAAAGTCTTCTAAACTTTCCACTGCCTCAGCCCAATCTTAACATTTAAGCAAGCGATACGCTATCCTGAAAAATTTATCAACAAACGGGGTGAGCATAAAGAGCTCAACAAGTGACTAACATATCCATATCAAAATAGTACAATTTCCAAAGAGATACAGTTTCAAAACACAAAGCAGAATATACGATTTCGTAAACATAATATCATTAGGAGCAGAAACACAATTGTCCTTTCAATCTTACATATTTGGTTCCTGACAGATGGGGCATAGAGTAATTGGAGCATATCAGAAACAAGGAAACATATCGGAGCTTATCAATGGCATATGAAATGTTCCAAAGCATATCAACGGCATATGGAACATTACGAAGCAAAATCAACAATGAATGAAGCATTTCAGAGCATATCAAACACAGATATCGTACAGAAGCTCAAACGTCGTCCTTGACGTTGCAATCTTATCATTCTTATCCAGAGCATAAACAGAAATAACTCACCAAAACTCTGGATGTCATATCAAACATATAGAGGGTGTAGTGGGATCTCAATCAGAATGTGATTCATCCATTTCTGAATGACCACCTGACAAAAGTCTCCCACGTCTGGGAGCTCCTGTAACACCCCTCATTTCCGAATGTTCGTATAAATTTTTGGTGATAATGTAAGCATCTATTTTAATTGACAAAAGAAATAGAGTATGAATCAGAGGTAACTTATTTTTAAGATTTGGGAGATCTGTTCAAAAAAAAAAAAAAAAGAAAGAATCTGAGGACCTATATGTAAACCCTAAGGACCTAATCGTGAATATGATAAAAACAAGGACTAAACTGCAAAATGCACCAAATGACAAATTCCACCGCTTAAGCCTCTCTGCCTTCGTTGTTAAGGAAGCAGAGGAGGCAGCTCGTGGGTGATCAGGGAAAGAAAGAAAGAAAGAAGAAGAAGAAGAAGAAGAAGAAGAAGAGAAAGAAAATTGGGGCTTTTAGGGTTCTTGCTTTAATCTTGTCATTTCGGGTCAAAATTTCCAAAGGCGAGTGTTCTAACCCCATCCTACAGCAGTATTAGACTCTGTTTTTATGTTGATTCAAAATGAATTGGAAGATTTCTATTTAGAAACTGATATGTCTTTCTTTGGACATAAAACCATGGATTCTGAAAGTTTTTCGGTAAACTGACCCCTAAGCACTGTTTCGGCTATAAGTTTTAATACAGAATGAGAATTCAGGCAGGAACTATTTTTTTTTGAAATTAGACTCATATGTATTTCTTTTGACACCGATTTTGTAGATTTTGGACACCGAATACTTACCCAAAAATTTGTTTCAAAAGAGCCTATAGACGCTGTAAAACAGAGTTCAAGATTTCTGACCTTTCGATACTAAAACGCCTGTAACTCCCTGTTGAAAATTCTGATTTGTACCAAACTGATTTTATTTGAAACTAGACTTGAAATTATCTCTATTGTCATATAGATTGAAAATTTTGGAGTTCAATTGCCCACCCTATCGTCTGTTGAATCCGACCCTATAAATTCTGCAAAACAGTGATTGTGATTTTGACCTTGTGTAACCAAATCAGAGGTAACTCTGTGTTGGGAGCCCTGTTTCATATGAAATCTGTTCCATCCGAATATAGATTGATATATGGTTCGACCATAGCCTTCTTGTGGGTGTTGGAGCATAATTGTTATTCTGAAATATTTGTTTGATGTGCCACTGGAATTCTGTCCGAAATCGAGCTTTGGTCGATTTCGCGTATTCTGTTCCATTTCCTTTGGATACTTGAATTCGCCTAATCTTCTTATTGGAATTGAGTTGATTATGATTGCTTGGAATCCCTGTACACTCTTGCTTTCATTTCTTTCCTAAAATGAATACTTTTGTGAGAGATTTGTTCCTTGCATCACATTGCTTTTGAAAAGGCACATGTACGTTTGGTTGTTCCGCGTGTGCTTCCGTTATATGCTACTTATTGTTGAAACTGCCTTCTTGTACTCTGGTGTGTGGGATTGTCTGGACCTTTGCCAGAAATGGTAAAGGGTATGCGCTGATTTGCCCGCTTTGTGGGGTCCCGCTTTGTGGGATATTCTGGTATGCGCTTATTTGCCCACTTTGTGGGGTCCCGCTTTGTGGGATATTGCTTAGAGCCTGCGATGCTCTGCCGGCCCCTTTGACTTCACCTAGACGTGGGTGGATGGAGCTCCCAGACGTGGGAGACTTTTGTCAGGTGGTCATTCAGAAATGGATGAATCACATTCTGACTGAGATCCCACTACACCCTCTATATGTTTGATATGACATCCAGAGTTTTGGTGAGTTATTTCTGTTCATGCTCTGGATAAGTATGATATGATTGCAACGTCAAGGACGACGTTTGAGCTTCTGTACGACATATGAGTTTGATATGCTCTGAAATGCTTCATTCACTGTTGATTTTGCTTCGAAATGTTCCATATGCTGTTGATATGTTTCGGAACATTTTATATGCCATTGATAAGCTCCGATATGTTTCCTTTGTTTCTGATATGCTCCAATTACTCTATGCCCCATCTGTCAGGAACCAAATATATATGATTAAAAGGACAATTGTGATTCTGCTCCTAAGGATATTATGTCTACGAAATCGTATATTCTGCTTTGTGTTTTGAAACTATATCTCTTTGGAAATTGTACTATTTTGATTGTGGATATGTTAGTCACTTGCTGAGCTCTTTATGCTCACCCCGTTTGTTGATAAATTTTTCAGGATAGCGTATCGCTTGCTTAAATGTTAAGAATGGGCTGAGGCAGTGGAAAGTTTAGAAGACGTTGGGCAGAACTTTTGTTAGCATATATGTAGTTGTGTATAAGCTACCTTGCATCTGATGAAATGTGACTATGAATCTAAACCTGTGGATTTTGTGTAAGTTAAAGGATCCCTCATGTATAGGGTTTTGGAATGTTAAATTAAATTCGTGTAATGATATGAACTCATGGTAAATCGATGATTGTGGTGACTGCATAGATTTCCCCACATGTGGATTTATATTGTGGTTTTTATTTTGATGAGTCGAGTTCAGATTGTATGAATTATCGAGTGATGTGTGCTATGTTTATGAATTGCACAGGGTTATGAATTGGTAGATTATAGAAGTGAAATTTTTGATCTGAATGTTTTCTTAGTGACCTCAAATGTGTGTTTGGATCCTGGGTTAGTTGTGACAAAAAATTTTAAATATCATGGATATTTTTAGGGGCGTGACAGAGGTGGTATCAGAGCATGATTTGAGAATCACTAAGAATATTATCTTTATTTGAGGTTTATTGACTGTCATTAGAGATTGATCAAAGAAAATGTTCTTTTGATGTTTTAGGAAGCAAGGATGACGAGATCATCTGGTTCTCCTGTTGCATCTACTACTGATCAATTGAGTGATATTATGCGGACTTTGGAGACTATGGCACAAGTGATGCAACAACAACAGAGCATATTCTATTTCTTATTGAGTGGTATCACGCGTGAAAGGGGATTACGGCCAGCAATAAGAGGCCGAATGTTAGCTTTGAAATTACAAACATATGCTGATACGGTAGAAAGAGCTTTGAAAATTGAAAGAGACATGGAGGAAATTCAAGAAATCATTGGCAAGAACAAAAGGGACAAATTTACTAGCAAAAGCAGGAGAGAAAATGAATATGAAGATAGTAACAAGAGGTTTAAGACATCTGGATTTGAGAAAAGGAAACCATGGGGGAGGACTCAGTTATGTGAAAAATGCGGATTAAATCATGAGACAAGTCGGTGTTTTCGGGTGACTGGAGCATGTTTTAGTTGTGGAAAGCTAGGTCATCAAATAAAAGATTGCCCACTGAACAGGAAAAGAGAGCCACTGTCTTCTAGACCCTCAGCCCATGCTAGAGTATACGCTATCACTGAACAAGATTCTAGAGCTTCTAAATCAGTGGTGGAAGGTATTCTTCATGTTTCTAAAAGAAATGCAAAAGTTTTGTTTGATCCCGGCTCCAACTTATCGTTTGTTTCAAAATACTTTGCTTGTCACTTGGATATTCCACCTAAACCCCTGGATTATATGTTATATGTAACAACTGCTGTTGGAGATTCATTGGCAACAAACTTGGTCTACCCATCTTGTTTGATCTCTATTGGAGACCATGAATTCCTTGCTGATTTGATTCTCCTAGAGATCCAGGGCTTTGATATTATACTTGGCATGGATTGGTTATCTTCTCATCACGCTAGTATTGATTGTTACAAAAAAATAATTACTTTCTGCATACCAGATCAGCCTATATTTTTCTTTGAGGGCATTAAGCATGATTTGCCTCCTTGCTTAATATCCGCACTTCAAGCTTATCATCTTATGCAGAAAGATTGTTTTTGTTATATGGTGTGTGTAAAGGAGCATTCAAATCAGGAAACCCACCTAGATGAAATTTCAGTGGTCAAAGAATTCCCTGATGTATTTCCAGACGACTTGCCTGGTTTACCTCTAGATAGAGAGGGTGAATTTGCTATTAATCTAGTCCCCAGTACCACCCCAATATCTAAGCCTCCCTACAGAATGGCACCACTTGAGCTAGAAGAATTAAAGAAGCAAATACAAGAATTATTAGATAAGGGTTTCATACGACCTAGTGTGTCCCCATGGGGTGCTCCGGTACTATTAGTGAAGAAGAAGGATGGAACATTGAGGCTTTGTATTGATTATAGACAGTTGAATCAGGTGACCATCAAAAACAAATATCCCATACCTAGAATTGATGATTTGTTTGATCAACTGCAGGGTGCACAAGTATTCTCTAAGATCGACCTGAGGTCAGGTTACTATCAGTTAAAGATCAAGGAGGAGGATATTTCAAAAACAGCTTTCAGAACTCGATATGGTCATTATGAATTCTTGGTGATGCCTTTTGGTTTGACAAATGCCCCTGCAGCTTTTATGGAACTAATGAATAGGATATTTCAACCGCTCTTGGATATCTGTGTAATTGTATTTATTGATGACATATTGGTGTATTCAAAGAGTAATCAGGAGCATGAGGAACACTTGAGAGATGTGCTGTCCATACTAAGAGAAAAGAAGTTGTATGCGAAGTTCAGCAAATGTGAATTTTGGTTGAATGAAGTTGCTTTCTTAGGCCATGTGATTTCAGGGAAGGGCATATCTGTTGATCCAAGGAAAATAGAAGCTGTAGTTGAATGGGAAGTACCAACAAATGTAACAGAGGTTAGAAGTTTCTTGGGCATGGCAGGTTATTACAGGAGATTTGTGGAGGGATTTTCTCGAATTGCTCAACCTCTCACCAAACTCACTAAGAAGAATATAAAATTTGTATGGGGTGATGATTGTGAGCAAAGCTTTCAAGAGTTAAAAAGAAGATTGACTAGTGCCCCTATTCTCACTATTCCAAGTGGTAGTGAGGGATTTGTAGTTTATACTGATGCTTCAAGAAAGGGCCTAGGATGTGTTTTGGTGCAGGAAGGGAGAGTAATTGCTTATGCTTCTAGGCAACTTAAAGGTTATGAATTGAATTATCCAACTCATGATTTGGAATTAGCAGCAATTATTTTTGCTCTAAAGATTTGGAGACATTATTTGTATGGTCGACAGTTTGAAATCTTCACTGATCACAAGAGTTTAAAATATATTTTCACTCAGAAAGAGTTGAACATGAGACAGCGAAGATGGATAGAACTTCTGAAGGATTATGATTGTGTCATCCATTATCACCCAGGCAAGGCCAATGTTGTAGCTGATGCACTTAGTAGGAAATCTACGAGTTTTATGGCTAGTCTGGTTGTGAAGCAATGGAAGTTATTAGATGAAAATTTTGATTTGAAAGTTTTGAAGAAAGAGCAAGACTCGATGATGTTGATGGCCTCCATTCAATTGCAATCTGATCTTATTCAACAAATTAAGGAGGGACAATTACGAGATCCACACTTAATCTTCTTGAGGAGTGAAGTAGAAAAGGAATTGAAGCCACAATTTCAAGTTTCAAAGGATGGCCTATTGAGATTTGGGGAGAGAGTATGTGTACCAAATGAACTAGATATCAAGAATCAAATCCTAAATGAAAGTCATACTTCAAAGTACGCCCTACACCCTGAGAGCACTAAGATGTATAGAGATCTTCAAAGTTATTATTGGTGGGAAGGCATGAAGAAGGAAATTGCAATGTATGTTTCAAAATGTTTGACGTGTCAGCAAATCAAAGTAGAACACCAAAGACCTGGAGGGTTGCTGCAACCTTTAGTTATACCTGAATGGAAATGGGAATTTATTACTATGGATTTTGTTTCAGGACTACCCAGAACCTCGAGGAAGCATGATGCTATTTGGGTTATCATTGATAGGTTAACAAAATCTGCACATTTCCTTCCGATTAATATGACTTATTCGCTTGATAGACTTGCAGATTTATATGTTAATGAAATAGTAAGACTTCATGTTATTCCAAAGGAGATCATCTCTGATAGAGACTCCAGATTTCTCTCTAGATTCTGGAGAAGATTACAGGAATCTATGGGCACTAAAGTTAAGTTTAGTACTGCATATCATCCTCAGACTGATGGTCAGTCAGAAAGAACAATTCAAACACTTGAGGATTTGCTTAGAGCCTATTCAGATTATTGATAAGAAAGAAAAAGTCCTAAGGAATCGGGTCATCCCACTGGTTCAAGTAAATTGGAGACATCATTCTGGAGAAGAGACAACTTGGGAGCTAGAAGAGGAAATGAAAAAGGTGTATCCTCGTCTTTTCATCGAATAGAGGTACGATAAATTTAGAGGACTAAATTTTTCTTTTAAGGGGGGGAGAGTGTAACACCCCTCATTTCCGAATGTTCGTATAAATTTTTGGTGATAATGTAAGCATCTATTTTAATTGACAAAAGAAATAGAGTATGAATCAGAGGTAACTTATTTTTAAGATTTGGGAGATCTGTTCAAAAAAAAAAAAAAAAAAGAATCTGAGGACCTATATGTAAACCCTAAGGACCTAATCGTGAATATGATAAAAACAAGGACTAAACTGCAAAATGCACCAAATGACAAATTCCACCGCTTAAGCCTCTCTGCCTTCGTTGTTAAGGAAGCAGAGGAGGCAGCTCGTGGGTGATCAGGGAAAGAAAGAAAGAAAGAAGAAGAAGAAGAAGAAGAAGAAGAAGAAGAAGAAGAAGAAGAAGAAGAAGAGAAAGAAAATTGGGGCTTTTAGGGTTCTTGCTTTAATCTTGTCATTTCGGGTCAAAATTTCCAAAGGCGAGTGTTCTAACCCCATCCTACAGCAGTATTAGACTCTGTTTTTATGTTGATTCAAAATAAATTGGAAGATTTCTATTTAGAAACTGATATGTCTTTCTTTGGACATAAAACCATGGATTCTGAAAGTTTTTCGGTAAACTGACCCCTAAGCACTGTTTCAGCTATAAGTTTTAATACAGAATGAGAATTCAGGCAGGAACTATTTTTGTTTGAAATTAGACTCATATGTATTTCTTTTGACACCGATTTTGTAGATTTTGGACACCGAATACTTACCCAAAAATTTGTTTCAAAAGAGCCTATAGACGCTGTAAAACAGAGTTCAAGATTTCTGACCTTTCGATACTAAAACGCCTATAACTCCCTGTTGAAAATTCTGATTTATACCAAACTGATTTTATTTGAAACTAGACTTGAAATTCTCTCTTTTAACATATAGTTTGAAAATTTTGGAGTTCAATTGCCCACCCTATCGTCTGTTGAATCCGACCCTATAAATTCTGCAAAACAGTGATTGTGATTTTGACCTTGTGTAACCAAATCAGAGGTAACTCTGTGTTGGGAGCCCTGTTTCATATGAAATCTGTTCCATCCGAATATAGATTGATATATGGTTCGACCATAGCCTTCTTGTGGGTATTGGAGCATAATTGTTATTCTGAAATATTTGTTTGATGTGCCACTGGAATTCTGTCCGAAATCGAGCTTTGGTCGATTTCGCGTATTCTGTTCCATTTCCTTTGGATACTTGAATTCGCCTAATCTTCTTATTGGAATTGAGTTGATTATGATTGCTTGGAATCCCTGTACACTCTTGCTTTCATTTCTTTCCTAAAATGAATACTTTTGTGAGAGATTTGTTCCTTGCATCACATTGCTTTTGAAAAGGCACATGTACGTTTGGTTGTTCCGCGTGTGCTTCCGTTATATGCTACTTATTGTTGAAACTGCCTTCTTGTACTCTAGTGTGTGGGATTGTCTGGACCTTTGCCAGAAATGGTAAAGGGTATGCGCTGATTTGCCCGCTTTGTGGGGTCTCGCTTTGTGGGATATTCTGGTATGCGCTTATTTGCCCGCTTTGTGGGGTCCCGCTTTGTGGGATATTGCTTAGAGCCTGCGATGCTCTGCCGGCCCCTTTGACTTCACCTAGACGTGGGTGGATGGAGCTCCCAGACGTGGGAGACTTTTGTCAGGTGGTCATTCAGAAATGGATGAATCACATTCTGACTGAGATCCCACTACACCCTCTATATGTTTGATATGACATCCAGAGTTTTGGTGAGTTATTTCTGTTCATGCTCTGGATAAGTATGATATGATTGCAACGTCAAGGACGACGTTTGAGCTTCTGTACGACATATGAGTTTGATATGCTCTGAAATGCTTCATTCACTGTTGATTTTGCTTCGAAATGTTCCATATGCTGTTGATATGTTTCGGAACATTTTATATGCCATTGATAAGCTCCGATATGTTTCCTTTGTTTCTGATATGCTCCAATTACTCTATGCCCCATCTGTCAGGAACCAAATATATATGATTAAAAGGACAATTGTGATTCTGCTCCTAAGGATATTATGTCTACGAAATCGTATATTCTGCTTTGTGTTTTGAAACTGTATCTCTTTGGAAATTGTACTATTTTGATTATGGATATGTTAGTCACTTGCTGAGCTCTTTATGCTCACCCCGTTTGTTGATAAATTTTTCAGGATAGCGTATCGCTTGCTTAAATGTTAAGAATGGGCTGAGGCAGTGGAAAGTTTAGAAGACGTTGGGCAGAACTTTTGTTAGCATATATGTAGTTGTGTATAAGCTACCTTGCATCTGATGAAATGTGACTATGAATCTAAACCTGTGGATTTTGTGTAAGTTAAAGGATCCCTCATGTATAGGGTTTTGGAATGTTAAATTAAATTCGTGTAATGATATGAACTCATGGTAAATCGATGATTGTGGTGACTGCATAGATTTCCCCACATGTGGATTTATATTGTGGTTTTTATTTTGATGAGTCGAGTTCAGATTGTATGAATTATCGAGTGATGTGTGCTATGTTTATGAATTGCACAGGGTTATGAATTGGTAGATTATAGAAGTGAAATTTTTGATCTGAATGTTTTCTTAGTGACCTCAAATGTGTGTTTGGATCCTGGGTTAGTTGTGACGAAAAATTTTAAATATCATGGATATTTTTAGGGGCGTGACAGCTTCATCCACCCACGTCTAGGTTAAGTCAAAGGGGGCCGGCAGAGCATCGCAGGTTCTAAGCACATACCCACATAGCGGGCAACAAGCGCATACCCTTTACCATTTCTGGCAAAGGTCCAGAATATCCCACATAACGGGACCCCACATAGAGGGCAATAAGCGCATACCCTTTACCATTACTGACAAAGGTCCAGACAATCCCACACACCAGAGTACAAAAGGGCAGTTTCAACAACAAGTAGCATATATCGGAAGCACACGCGGAACAACGAAGCTTACATGTGCCTTTTTAAGAACAATATGACGCAAGGAACAAATCTCTCACAAATGTATTCATATAAGAAAGGAAAATGGAAGCATGAGCGTAAAGGGAATCCAATTATATTTATCTCAATTCAAATAAGAAGGTTAGATAAATTCAAGTATCCAAGGGAATGGAACAGAATACGCGAAATCGACCAAAGCTCGATTTCGGACAGAATTCCAGTGGCACATCAAACAAATATTTCAGAATAACAATTATGCTCCAATACCCATAAGAAGGCTATGGTCGAACCATATATCAATCTATATTCTGAAGGAACAGATTTCATATGAAACAGGGCTCCCAACACAGAGTTACCTCTGATTTGGTAACACAAGGTCAAAATCACAATCACTGTTTTGAAGAATTTATAGGGTCGGATTCAAAAGATGATAGGGTGGGCAATTGAACTCCAAAATTTTCAAACTATATGTCAAAAGAAAGATTCTCAAGTCTAGTTTCAAATAAAATCAGTTTGGTACAAATCATAATTTTCAACATGGAGTTATAGGCATTTTAGTATTGAAAGGTCAGAAATCTTGAACCCTGTTTTACAGCGTCTATAGGCTCATTTGAAACAGATGTTTGGGTAAGTATTCGGTGTCCAAAATTTACAAAATCAGTGTCAAAAGAAATATATAAGAGTCTAATTTCAAAAAAAATAGTTCTTGCCTAAATTCACATTTTGTACTAAAACTTATAGCTGAAACAGTGTATAAGGGTCAGTTTACCGAAAATATTTCAGAATCCATGGTTCTATGTCCAAAGAGAAACATATTAGTTTCTAAATAGAAATCTTTCAATTTATTTTGGATCAACATAAAAACAGAGTCTAATACTTCTGTAGGATGGGGTTAGAATACTTGCCTTTGGAAATTTTGACCCGAAGTGAAAAGATTAAAGCAAGAACCCTAAAAGCCCCAATTTTTGTTTCTCTTCTTCTTCTTCTTCTTCTTCTTCTTCTTCTTCTTCTTCTTCTTCTTCTTTCTTTCTTTCTTTCTTTCCCTGATCACCCACGAGCTGCCTTCTCTGCTTCCTTAAGAACGAAGGCAGAGAAGCTTAAGCGGTGGGATTTGTCATTTGGTGCATTTTGCAGTTTAGTCCTTGTTTTTATCGTATTCACGATTAGGTCCTTAGGGTTTACATATAGGTCCTCAGATTCTTTTTTTTTTTTTTTTTTTTAACAGATCTCCCAAATCTTAAAAATAAGTTACCTCGGATTCATACTCTATTTCTACCTCTTGTCAATTAAAATAGATGCTTACATTATCACCAGCAATTTATACGAACATTCGGAAATGAGGGGTGTTACACTCTCCCCCCCTTAAAAGAAAAATTTAGTCCTCTAAATTTATCGTACCTCTATTCGATGAAAAGACGAGGATACACCTTTTTCATTTCCTCTTCTAGCTCCCAAGTTGTCTCCTCTCCAGAATGATGTCTCCAAATTACTTGAACCAGTGGGATGACCCGATTCCTTAGGACTTTTTCTTTCTTATCAATAATCTGAATAGGCTCTTCCACATAGGATAAATCTTTATCGATCTCCACCAGCTCATACTTAATGATGTGAGAAGGGTCATACATATACTTTCTAATCATCGAGACATGAAATATATCATGGACATGGCTCAATGCTGGTGGCAAGGCAATCCTGTAAGCGACATAACCAACCCTCTCAAGAACCTCAAAAGGTCCAATAAATCTTGGGCTTCATTTTCCTTTCTTCCCAAACCTTATAATGCCTTTGGAAGGGGAGACTTTTAAGAATACAAAATCTCCAATTTCAAACTCAATATCTCGTCTCCTAGTGTCGGCATAACTCTTTTGACGACTCTGAGCAGCTTTTAACCTTTTCCTTATAACTTGAATTTTCTCGGTAGTTTCTTGTACCTTGTCCGGTGCTAACAACTTTCTGTCTCCAACTTCCTCCCAACCTATAGGTGTTATGCACTTTCGCCCATATAGAGCTTCATAAGGAGCCATCTGAATACTTGAATGATAACTATTATTATACGTGAACTCAACAAGTGAAATATCCTTATCCCATTCACCTTTCCAATCCATAACATAGGCTCTAAGAAAATCATCAAGTGTTTGAATTGTTCTCTCTGACTGACCATCAGTTTGAGGATGATATGCAGTACTAAACTTGACTTTAGTGCCCATAGATTCCTGTAATCTTCTCCAGAATCTAGAGAGAAATCTGGAGTCTCTATCAGAGATGATCTCCTTTGGAATACCATGAAGTCTTACTATTTCATTAACATATAAATCTGCAAGTCTATCAAGCGAATAAGTCATATTAATCGGTAGGAAATGTGCAGATTTTGTTAACCTATCAATGATAACCCAAATAGCATCATGCTTCCTCGAGGTTCTGGGTAGTCCCGAAACAAAGTCCATAGTAATACATTCCCATTTCCATTCAGGAATAACTAAAGGTTGCAGTAACCCTCCAGGTCTTTGGTGTTCTACTTTGATTTGCTGGCACGTCAAACATTTTGAAACATACATTGCAATTTTCTTCTTCATGCCTTCCCACCAATAATGACTTTGAAGATCTCTATACATCTTAGTGCTCCCAGGGTGTAGGGTGTACTTTGAAGTATGACTTTCAGTTAGGATTTGATTCTTGATATCTAGTTCATTTGGTACACATACTCTCTCCCCAAATCTCAATAGGCCATCCTTTGAAATTTGAAATTGTGGCTTCAATCCCTTTTCTACTTCACTCCTCAAATAGATTAAATGTGGATCTCGTAATTGTCCTTCCTTAATTTGTTGCATAAGATCAGATTGCACTTGAATGGAGGCCATCAAAATCATCGAGTCTTGCTCTTTCCTCAAAGCTTTCAAATCAAAATTTTCTTCTATTAGCTTCCATTGCTTCACGACCAGACTAGCCATAAAACTTGTAGATTTCCTACTAAGTGCATCAGCCACAACATTGGCCTTGCCTGGGTGATAACGGATGGCACAATCATAATCCTTCAGAAGTTCTATCCATCTTCGCTGCCTCATGTTCAACTCCTTCTGAGTAAAAATATATTTTAAACTCTTGTGATCAGTGAAAATTTCAAACTGTCGACCATACAAATAATGTCTCCAAATCTTTAGAGCAAAAATGATTGCTGCTAATTCCAAATCATGAGTTGGATAATTCAATTCATAACCTTTAAGTTGCCTAGAAGCGTAAGCAATTACTCTCCCTTCCTGCATCAAAACACATCCTAAGCCCTTTCTTGAAGCATCAGTATAAACTACAAATCCCTCACTAGCACTTGGAATAGTGAGAATAGGGGCACTAGTCAATCTTCTTTTTAACTCTTGAAAGCTTTGCTCACAATCATCACCCCATACAAATTTCATATTCTTCTTAGTGAGTTTGGTGAGAGGTTGAGCAATTCGAGAAAATCCCTCCACAAATCTCCTGTAATAACCTGCCATGCCCAAGAAACTTCTAACCTCTGTTACATTTGTTGGTACTTCCCATTCAACTACAGCTTCTATTTTCCTTGGATCAACAGATATACCCTTCCCTGAAATCACATGGCCTAAGAAAGCAACTTCATTCAACCAAAATTCACATTTGCTGAACTTCGCATACAACTTCTTTTCTCTTAGTATGGACAACACATCTCTCAAGTGTTCCTCATGCTCCTGATTACTCTTTGAATACACCAATATGTCATCAATAAATACAATTACACAGATATCCAAGAGCGGTTGAAATATCCTATTCATTAGTTCCATAAAAGCTGCAGGGGCATTAGTCAAACCAAAAGGCATCACCAAGAATTCATAATGACCATATCGAGTTCTGAAAGCTGTTTTTGAAATATCCTCCTCTTTGATCCTCAACTGATAGTAACCTGACCTCAGGTCAATCTTAGAGAATACTTGTGCAACCTGCAATTGATCAAACAAATCATCAATTCTAGGTATGGGATACTTGTTTTTGATGGTCACCTGATTCAACTGTCTATAATCAATACAAAGCCATAATGTTCCATCCTTTTTCTTCACTAATAGTACCGGAGCACCCCATGGGGATACACTGGGTTGTATGAAACCCTTATCTAATAATTCTTGCATTTGCTTCTTTAATTCTTCTAGCTTGAGTGGTGCCATTCTGTAGGGAGGCTTAGATATTGGGGTTGTACTGGGGACTAGATCAATAGCAAATTCGCCCTCTCTATCTAGAGGTAAACCAGGCAGGTCATCTGGGAATACATTAGGGAATTCTTTGACCACTGAAATTTCATCTAGGTGGGTTTCCTGATTTGAATGCTCCTTTACACACACCATATAACAAAAACAACCTTTCTGCATAAGACGATAAGCTTGAAGTGCTGATATTAAGCAAGGAGGCAAATCATGCTTAATGCCCTCAAGGAAAAATATAGGCTGATCTGGTATGCAGAAAGTAATTATTTTTTTGTAACAATCAATACTAGCGTGATGAGAAGATAACCAATCCATGCCAAGTATAATATCAAAACCATGTATCTCTAGGAGAATCAAATCAGCAAAGAGTTCATGGTCTCCAATAGAGATCAAACAAGATGGGTAGACCAAGTTTGTTGCCAATGAATCTCCAACAGCAGTTGTTACATATAACATATAATCCAGGGGTTTAGGTGGAATATCCAAGTGACAAGCAAAGTATTTTAAAACAAACGATAAGTTGGAGCCGGGATCTAACAAAACTTTTGCATTTCTTTTAGAAACATGAAGAATACCTTCCACCACTGATTTAGAAGCTTTTGAATCTTGTTCAGTGATTGAGTACACTCTAGCATGGGCTGAGGGTCTAGGAGACAGTGGCTCTTTTTTCCTGTTCAGTGGGCAATCTCTTAGTTGATGACCTAGCTTTCCACAACCAAAACATGCTCCAGTCACCCGAAAACACCGACTTGTTTCATGATTTAATTCGCATTTTGCACATAACTGAGTCCTCCCCAATGGTTTCCTTTTCTCAAATCCAGATGTCTTAAACCTCTTGTTACTATCTTCATATTCATTTTCTCTCCTGCTTTTGCTAGTAAATTTGTCCCTTTTGTTCTTGCCAATGATTTCTTGAATTTCCTCCATGTCTCTTTCAATTTTCAAAGCTCTTTCTACCGTATCAGCATATGTTTGTAATTTTAAAGCTGACATTCGACTTCTTATTGCCGGCCGTAATCCCCTTTCAAACCTTCTTGCCTTTCTAGATTCATCATCAGTCATATGTGTGGCAAACCTGGAGAGCTCAATGAATTTAGATTCATACTTTGTAACCGTCATACTTCCCTGGATAAGATTCAAGAACTCCAATTCTTTTTGCTCTCTCATACCATCTGAAAAATATTTATCGTTAAACTTTTCTTGGAATAACTTCCATGTCATTGGCTCATGTTTGATTTCAGACATCCTCTTAATCATTCTGATACCACCTCTGTTCAGCTTCTCCTTCTAGCATAAAGGTGGCAAGAAAAACCTTTCGTTCATCAAAGTAATTTAAAGCATCAAATATTTTCTCTATCTACATCATCCATCGTTCTGCCACCATTGGATCAGACTCACCACTGAAACTGGGAGGACTAAGCTTCTTAAACTGTCCAATTCCCAACCCCGTCTGGTTTGATGTCTCTGTTCCATCATTACTTCCTTGTTGGACAGGTTGTTGTTGTTGTTGCATCACTTGTGCCATAGTCTCCAAAGTCCGCATGATACCACTCAATTGATCAGCAGTAGATGCAACAGGAGAACCAGATGATCTCGTCATCCTCGCTTCCTAAAACATCAAAAGGACATTTTCTTGATCAATCTCTAAATGATAGTCAATAAACCTCAAAAATATGATATTCTTAGTGATTCTCAAATCATGCTCTGATACCACCTCTGTCACGCCCCTCAAAATATCGACAGTATTTAAAATTTTCATCATAACTAACCCAGGATCCAAACACAAATTTGAGGTCACTAAGAAAACATTCAGATCAAAATTTCACTTCTATAATCTACCAATTCATAACCCTGTGCAATTCATAAACATAGCACACATCACTCGATAATTCATACAGTCTAAACTCAACTCATCAAAATAATAACCACAAAATAAATCCACAAGTGGGGAAATCTGTGCAATCACCAAAATCAACGATTTACCATAAGTTCATATCATTACACGAATTTAATTTAACATTCCAAAACCCTATACATGAGGGATCCTTTAACTTACACAAAATCCACAGGTTTAGATTCATAGTCACATTTCATTAGATGCAAGGTAGTTTATACAACAACTACATATATGCTAACAAAAGTTCTGCCAAAGTCTAATAAACTTTCCACTGCCTCAGCCCAATCTTAACATTTAAGCAAGCGATACGCTATCCTGAAAAATTTATCAACAAACGGGGTGAGCATAAAGAGCTCAGCAAGTGACTAACATATCCATATCAAAATAGTACAATTTTCAAAGAGATACAGTTTCAAAACACAAAGCAGAATATACGATTTCGTAAACATAATATCATTAGGAGCAGAAACACAATTGTCCTTTCAATCTTACATATTTGGTTCCTGACAGATGGGGCATAGAGTAATTGGAGCATATCAGAAACAAGGAAACATATCGGAGCTTATCAATGGCATATAAAATGTTCCAAAGCATATCAACGGCATATGGAACATTACGAAGCAAAATCAACAGTGAATGAAGCATTTCAGAGCATATCAAACATAGATATCTTACAGAAGCTCAAACGTCATCCTTGACGTTGCAATCTTATCATTCTTATCCAGAGCATAAACAGAAATAACTCACCAAAACCCTGGATGTCATATCAAATATATAGAGGGTGTAGTGGGATCTCAGTCAGAATGTGATTCATCCATTTCTGAATGACCACCTGACAAAAGTCTCCCACGTCTGGGAGCTCCATACACCCACGTCTAGGTTAAGTCAAAGGGGGCCGGCAGAGCATCGCAGGCTCTAAGCACATACCCACATAGCGGGCAACAAGCGCATACCCTTTACCATTTCTGGCAAAGGTCCAGAATATCCCACATAACGGGACCCCACATAGCGGGCAATAAGCGCATACCCTTTACCATTACTGACAAAGGTCCAGACAATCCCACACACCAGAGTACAAAAGGGCAGTTTCAACAACAAGTAGCATATATCGGAAGCACACGCGGAACAACGAAGCTTACATGTGCCTTTTTAAGAACAATATGACGCAAGGAACAAATCTCTCACAAATGTATTCATATAGGAAAGGAAAATGGAAGCATGAGCGTACAGGGAATCTAATTATATTTAGCTCAATTCAAATAAGAAGGTTAGACGAATTCAAGTATCCAAGGGAATGGAACAGAATACGCGAAATCGACCAAAGCTCGATTTCGGACAGAATTCCAGTGGCACATCAAACAAATATTTCAGAATAACAATTATGCTCCAATACCCATAAGAAGGCTATGGTCGAACCATATATCAATCTATATTCTGAAGGAACAGATTTCATATGAAACAGGGCTCCCAACACAGAGTTACCTCTGATTTGGTAACACAAGGTCAAAATCACAATCACTGTTTTGCAGAATTTATAGGGTCGGATTCAACAGATGATAGGGTGGGCAATTGAACTCCAAAATTTTCAAATTATATGTCAAAAGAAAGGTTTTCAAGTCTAGTTTCAAATAAAATCAGTTTGGAACAAATCATAATTTTTCAACAGGGAGTTATAGGCATTTTAGTATCGAAAGGTCATAAATCTTGAACCCTGTTTTACAGCGTCTATAGGCTCGGGGCGCAAAAAGGAGTGCAACACGAGGACTTCCCAGGGGGTCACCCATCCTAGAACCATATCTGATCATTGCATGTTTACGAAGAAATTTTTAGATGATGATTTCATTATTCTCCTGCTATACGTTAACGATATATTTATTGTTGGCCATAATGCTGGAAGAATCGAAAAGCGTAAAGGAGAGTTAAGCAAGTCTTTTGGCCGCTCGGGGCGCAAAAAGGAGTGCAACACGAGGACTTCCTAGGGGGTCACCCATCCTAGTACTACTCTCGCCCAAGCACGCTTAACTTCGGAGTTCTGATGGGATTCGGTGCTTTAGTGCTGGTATGATCGCACTCGTTTTGTTTGCGTCCTCCCTCCCCTTTGTGCACGTCGCGGACGGCGTATCGACGACCGGAGCCCATTGCGCGCCCCGAAACCTCTCGAACGATCTCGGAATCGCCATCGTCGGATCTCTCCGATGCCCACGAGGCTGACCGCGTACCGGACACGGCAAGCGCGCGTCGAAACCATCCGGACTTTCTCGAACGAACTCGTAATCGCTATTGCGGCCCCATTCCGGAAAGCTCTCTCCGAGCCCCACGAGACTGACTGCGTAGCAGTCACGGCAAATTCCGAGGCCCAAAACCATCGCCTCGGAGGTCGACGAGAGAGGTTTTGGCCGCTCGGGGCGCAAAAAGGGGTGCAACATGAGGACTTCCCAGGGGGTCACCCATCCTAGAACAATATCTGATCATTGCATGTTTACGAAGAAATTTTTAGATGATGATTTCATTATTCTCCTGCTATACGTTAACGATATATTTATTGTTGGGCATAATGCTCTTTTGGCCGCTCGGGGCGCAAAAAGGTGTGCAACACGAGGACTTCCCAAGGGGTCACCCATCCTAGTACTACTCTCGCCCAAGCACGCTTAACTTCGGAGTTCTGATGGGATCCGGTGCTTTAGTGCTGGTATGATCGCACTCGTTTTGTTTGCGTCCTCCCTCCCCTTTGTGCACGTCGCGGACGGCGTATCGACGACCGGAGCCCATTGCGCGCCCCGAAACCTCTCGAACGATCTCATAATCGCCATCGTCGGATCTCTCCGATGCCCACGAGGCCGACCGCGTACCGGACACGGCAAGCGCGCGTCGAAACCATCCGGACTTTCTCGAACGAACTCGGAATCGCTATTGCGGCCCCATTCCGGAAAGCTCTCTCCGAGCCCCACGAGACTGACTGCGTAGCGGTCACGGCAAATTCCGAGGCCCAAAACCATCGCCTCGGAGGTCGACGGGAGAGGTTTTGGCCGCTCGGGGCGCAAAAAGGAGTGCAACACGAGGACTTCCTAGGGGGTTACCCATCCTAGAACCAGATCTGATCATTGTATATTTATGAAGAAATATTCAATATGAGTATAACTAAAGTAGTTTGTTCTCCACTTGTAAGTAATTTCATTCTTAGTTTGAAACTATGTCCTACAAGTGAGAAAAAAAAAAGAAGAAATTTCCAAAGTTCCTTACTCATCTACAATAGGTAGTTTGATATATGCTATGGTTTATATTTGGCCAGATATAGCTCATGCAGTTATAGTTGTCAGTTGATTTCTCTCTAATCCTGGAAATGAACATTGGACAATAGTGAAATGAATATTAAGATATCTAAGAGGTACTTCCAAGTTGTGTTTATGTTTTAGCAGTTATGAACATATGTTAGAAGTGTTGAATCTCGGATTTTAATAATGAAACCAATTGATAGTATGTATGATTTGATCTATGTTTTGAGTGATGTAGGATGCTTCGATTAGGGAGAGACAATTAAAGCAGAAAGAATCATGTTGTGTCGGAGGAAAACATTTCAGAAGATTGGATGTCGGGCCGGAGGATCGGTCAACATATCATCAGAAGGCTTCGGGCCATGGATTGAGGCATCGGGCTAAGAAGAGCGGATAATGTGCCATGGATATCGGAGTTGCGGAGGTCAACTGGCCAATTGGGCAACATACCACAAGAGAGTACGATACACTGAAGAATCGGACGGAGCATCGATGGACCAATGACATGCTGGACGACATGATTCATGCTTAGTAATATTTATCTAGATCGAAGCATATTTTTATGTGTGTAGGATTAACTATGATAGCAAGGCATAAAGCAAAATGAAGTTCTGAAGTCAAGAATGTGATTTCGTTGGGAGTTCGAGGGTTCATCGGAAGTCTAAACATTCGTTATAAGTTTTACCGAAACCAACCGAGAAGTCCAAGAGCTTACCAAAGAAGCTCGTCGGAACTCGCCAAGAAGATTGTCGTGAAGTCCAGGAGCTTGCTGGGAGTCCACCAGAACATTGCCGAGAGATCGTCGGAAGTTTGCCGGAAGATCGCCGGAAGAAATAGGACTTATCTTGCTTAGAATATGTCTTAAGTATTATAGTTAGCACATAATTAGAGTTAAGATTGGGAGGTAATCCCATCAACTCTGTTAGGGGCCAACTGGGCCTGAAGTTGGGCTGGTTTGGGTCGGATTCAAGGCCCAACCAGGATGCTGAAAGCTAGGCCGGTGATGGCACCGCTTGGGGAATAGCTCCCCAAGAATTCTGGGCGGTGGTACCACCGGTAATAAATGCTGCCAACGGTGGTACCACCCTTGTCAGGCGGTGGTACCGCCTAGGAACAGCGGTGGTACCACTAGTACCCAGGAAACCTGGGATGAGACCTTTTTAGGCTCCGAGTTTAAATCAACTTGAAGCCTATAAATACCCCTCTCATCCCTAGTTAACTAATACAAGCATAGAGAATTTAAAAAGGGAAAAATATTGTTGTAATCTCTTGTGAGAATGCTCCTCTAGTCTAAGTGTTAGAATAGTTTGAGAGAGGAGTGAGTGCTTGTAATGGTTGTCTCCTAAACCCGTGAAAAGGAGAAGAGGGGTGTAAGAAGGAGGTTGATCTTTGCCTATTAAAGGAAGATCGATAGTGGATGCCGGTGGCCTCAACGGAAGAGGAATCGACGGAGTGGATGTAGGTCACGATGACCGAACCACTATAAAAATCCAGTTTGCCTTTTCTTTTGTGCAAGTTATCTTACAGCAAACCTCCTTACTTGCTTACTACTTTTAATATGTTTACAAATACGCTTTCAAGTTGAGCAAGTTTCTGAAATCGGTTTTATCATATGAAACGAAAGAAATTTTCAGAACCGACGTGATTTTACCGTTGCACTAATTCACACGCCCCCCCCCCCCCCCCCCTTTAGTGCCGACTCGTTCCTAACAAGAAGAGTACATAGATGCAGACATGGCAAGTGATACTGATTCCAAGAAGTCCACTTTGGGATTCTTGATGACATTTGCAATAGAAGCAATCTCTTGGCAGTCTAAGTTTTAGAATTGTGTTGCTCTATCAACCACATAATCAGAATATATAGCAATTACTGAAGCCTGCAAGGAAACTTTATGAAAGAAAATGTTTCTACAGGAATTGGGCTTGAAACAGGAAGGGTATATTGTTTACTGTGACAGTCAGAGTGTTATTCACCTCTCTAAGAATTCAACATACCATTCTAGATCCAAGCATATTGATGTGAGATATCACTGGATTCGTGATGCGCTTGAGATGAAAGAATTGCACTTGGAAAAGGTGCATACCAATGAGAATGGATCATATATGTTGACAAAGTCTTTTCCTAAGGAAAAGCTTGAAGTATGTAGTGCTAGTCATAGGTGCCCAGCAAACCAATCACGTGAGTGATGGTACGTGTAACTTAACACGGAATCTTTTTGCTTATTATATTTTGATATTTATCACTTTATATTGATGATTGCATATATGCATGTATATATTGTGATGTCCTTAGATCTGTACAATGGAAATTGTGTTGAATCTCGTATTTTGATGATGAAACTACTTGATATATGTTTATGATTTAATCTGCGTTTTGAGTGACGCAGGGTGCTTCGATCAGGATGAAACAATTAAAGCAGGAACATCATGTTGTGCCGGAGGAACATGTCAGAAGATTGGACGTCGGGCCGGTGGATCGGTCGACGTATCGACAGAAGGCTTCGGGCCGTGGACTCGGGCATCGGGACAAGAAGAGCGGGTATTGTGCCAAGGATATCGGAGTTGCGGAGCCAACAGGCCGATTGGGCAATAGGCTGCAGGAAAGGACGATGCGCCGAAGAATCGGACGAAGCGTCGAGGGACCAATGACATGCCGGACAACTTGGTTAATTGCTTAGGATTAATTGTCTCGATCGAAGTTTTTGTTTTGAGTGTGCAGGATTAACTACGATGAAAGTTAGACAAGCAGCAGGAGTTGCGCCGGAGTCAAGTTCATGATCACGTTGGGAGTTCGAGAGTTCGACGGAAGTTCGGACGGTCGTCGGAGGTTCTGCGAGAACAGATCCGAGAAGTCCAGAAGCTTGCCAAGCGAAGCTCGTCGGAACTTGCCAAGTGGATCGTCGCAAAGTCCAGGAGTTTGCCGGAAGTCCGCAGGAGCATCACCGAGGGTTCATCGGATGATCGACGGAAGTTCGCCGGAAACTCGCCGGAAGGAGCGATTGACGCACCGAAGCAAAGCTGCAGAAATTGTCTTAGATTTAATCGTAGTTAGCACGCTGATTAAGTTGAAAAATGGGAGGTGATCCCATTGGCTTAATCTTCGGGCAATTGGGCCCCTGAAGGACTGAAATTGGGCCGAATGGAATGAACCATTCGGACCCTGATTGCACCAGGAGGTGCAACCGCCCAGGCCAGGAGGTGGCACCACCTGGGCTGTGTCTTCCAGCGAGACTGGGCGGTGCAACCTCCCCAGCCGGGAGGTGGCACCGCCTGAGCTCAGTCTTCGAGCTAGACTGGGCGGTGCAACCTCCCTGGCAGAGAGGTGGCACCGCCTGAGCTCAGTCTTCGAGCAAGACTGGGCGGTGCAACCTCCCTGGCAGAGAGGTGGCACCGCCTGAGCTCGGTCTTCGAGCTCTGCCAGGCGGTGCAACATCTCCAGTCAAGAGGTGCAACCGCCTGATCCCGGAATTCCGGGATTTGATCGTTTTGAGCTCCAAATTTGAATTGGGTTGGGGCCTATAAATTCCCCACCCATTCAGCACTGAAAAGATACAGACCTACACCGAAATCTTGATCTTTTCTGTGATTCTAAGAGCTCAAAAGTGTTGTAAAGCCTTTAAGTCTCCTCCTTCTGTTCTTCAAGTTTTCAGTTGTAAAGTGAGGAGAGAAAGGTCTGTAAAGGTTGTCTCCTGAGCCTGTCAAAAGGAGAGAAACTGTAAAAGGGCAGTTTGGCCTTCACCCATTGAAGGAAGGCCCCTAGTTGACGTCGGCAACCTCGTCGGTGGAGGAAGCCAAAAGTGGAGTAGGTCAGGACTGACCGAACCACTCTAAATCTCTGGTTTGCGTTTATTTTTTAGCACTTTATCTTTACTGCAAACCTCCTCCACTACTACTGCTCTCTGCGCTTTCACGAACAAGTTCTAAGTGCTGTTCTTCCGAATCTGCATTCAGACGTAAAGTCGTGTTTTAGTACATTACAGTTTACGTTTACGTTTTGATTCTGCAGAACTGTTCTCTGTGCTTTTGCGAACGAGTTTCTTTGCAGTTTACACTTACAGTTTGATTCTATTTATAACTGCAAACTGTCTTCTGCAATTTTACGAACGAGTTTCAACATTTAGACGTAAAACTGCATTTAGACGTAAATCGGCTTTCCTCGCACAATCGTCAGATTTCAGTTTATGTTTACGTCTTGATTTCAACTGCATATTGCCCTCTGCGAATATACAAACGAGTTTCAAAGTTCAGACGTAAATCTGCGTCTAATCTGCGTTTAAGACGTAAATCTACGTTTAGACGTAAATCTGCGTTTAGACGCAAATCTGCGTTTAGACGTAAATCTGTTTTTTTGCAGATTACCTTTTGAGTTGTACAACAGCAGCACATTGTCTTTATACTTCTGCTCAATCCACGCTTAGATGCAATCTGCGTTTAGACGCAATCTGCGCTTAGACGCAATCTGTGTTTAGACGCAATCTGCACTTAGACGCAATCTGAGTTTAGACGCAATCTGCATTTAGACGCTAACTGCGTTTAGACGCTAACTGCGCTTAAACGTAAACTGCACTTAATCATAAGTAATCTTAGAATCGGTTTTTGCATCAAAATAGTCTTTGTCGAACGAACGCAGCCTTCGCTTTTTAATCGCTGAAAAATATCCGCTGCACTAATTCACCCCCCCCCTCTCAGTGCTCTCGATCCTAACAAATTGAATCGTGATGAGATCACGATAATGAGACCGATTCGCCTTTAAACACAAATCCTAAATAATCTCAGTCTTATGTTACTCGAGAGATATATCGAGATAACCGAACAGACTAGTGTGCTGTATACCTATCCATATGATGGATACAGATGGTCTCATAACTGCTCATGTGGGGACACTAGGGATATAATACAGATGCTTATTGGAGAATGAGTTCACTGATTGATCCGCTTACGGAATGCTGGATGGTTGATGATGCCTTATTGTCAAATAGCGATTTCATAGTCCTAGTGGTGTATCTGGTTCTTAGACTTGAGACACCAAGGATGTCCTGTATGAGTTTTCCATTCTTTGATACTAGACTTATAGGTTTGGAAGTCTCAGATCTAGTACAACCGGTCATTGGGAGTGGCAGTCGATCTTACGAGGGCTATTGAGTGTCGATAGAGGATCATCCACTCTCGGCATCATTAGAGGAATATCTCATCTATTCTTGCTCAGATAAATCCCTGGCTAGGGTCATTCAGATTGAGAGAGAAAGTGTTCTCTAGGAGAATCCGATTAGAGCGAGACTCGAGTAGAAATCGTATGGGTTTGACATAGATACACATTATTACTTCTTAACCACATATAGCATGATTTCATAAGGCATTTTCAATCAAAATCATTTTGTTTATCATAAACATGTAATTTTCATGATTATTCTTAAAATTACTAGAATGATAAGCATGATTCCTAATTTTTTACATTTTCTATATTAAATTATTAAACATATAATTTTTAAGAAAATTAATTCTAAACTAAATAAAAAAGGAAAATGCATCATGAAAAGCATCATGTAATTTCAAAGTAAATTAAGGGGGTTTTGATTATCTCATCGTTGAATGTCGTTAAGACGTAGTTTGCCACCTCGCCTTTCTTGATTTTCTCCTCATCTTCGGAGGAGCTCGATTCATCCCACTTTGTGTTCTTCTTCTTACGTTCAAAGCAATTAGTTCCGTTCTTTTTGTTCTTAAATTTTTGTTTCTTTAATTTTTTAAATTTCTTAGTGAGTAGTTCTTGTTCACCATCACTTGAGCTTATGCTTGAGTGGTCTTCAAATGTTCTATGTCCCAAATCCTTCTTGTTCTTTGGAAGGTGATTTTGTTTATCATGTTCATCATGTGCATTGCGCACCGCTTCATATGTCATCAATGAACCGATAAGTTCTTCAAGTGGAAAAATATTTAAATCTTTTGTTTCTTGTATTGCCGTTACCTTTGATTCCTAAGCTATAGAAAGTGATTGTAAAACTTTACTAACTAGTTCAAAATTTGAGAAACATTTGCCAAGAGCTTTTAAACCATTGATGACATCCGTAAAACAGGTGTACATGTCAACAATGGTTTCGCTCGGTTTTATTCGAAAAAGCTCGAAATCATGCATCAAAAAATTTACTTTAGAATCTTTTACACTACTTGTGCCTTCGTGTGTGATTTCAAGAGTGCGCCAAATATCGAAAGTCGTTTCGCACATAGAAACCCGATTAAACTCGTTTTTGTCTAAGGCACAAAATAGAGCATTCATAGCTCTAGCATTTAAAGAAAATGT
Organism: Musa acuminata AAA Group; assembly: GCF_036884655.1. Taxonomy (NCBI): domain Eukaryota; kingdom Viridiplantae; phylum Streptophyta; class Magnoliopsida; order Zingiberales; family Musaceae; genus Musa; species Musa acuminata. Next base: position 35,446,759 of record NC_088356.1, on the reverse strand, counting down.
CTTCTTCTCCAAATCATTCCAATGGTTCATTGGAAGAGAAGACATTCAAAAATCGTTCTCGATAATATTCCATAAATTTAAATCCAACGAAAGCAAGAAAACTCTCATTCGAGTTTTTCAATAAGTGTAGTCCGTCCCATTGAAGAAGGGAGGATGAATGAGAGAGTGACCCTCTTGGATGCCGAAAAGAGCCATTTCTATATAGGTGTTAAACCAAAATAGAAAACTGTAGCTCTGATACCAATTGTTAGGATCAAGAGCACTAAGAGGGGGCGGGGGGGGGGGGGGGGGGGGGGTGAATTAGTGCGGCGGAAAACTTTCAATGATTTAAAACGATGTTCGTACGATAAAAGTGATTTCGGTAAGAAAGCCGATTCGGAAATTGCTTTAACTTAGATTAGGCGAAGTGCAGTTAAAGTAAAGCTATGGAGGTAGTTTGTAGTTAAGATAGAGAACAGAAAGTAAAAGCAAACCGAGATTTAGAGTGGTTCGGTCAATCTTGACCTACATCCAATTTTGGCTTCCTCCTCCGATGAGGTCACCGACGTCCACTAGAGGCTTTCCTTCAATAGGCGAAGACCAACCACCCTTTTTCAGTTTCACTCCTTGGGCTTAGGAGACAACCCTTATAGAATTTTCTCTCATCTCTTAAAAGATCAAAACTTGGAAGAAAAGAGGGAGGAGAACTTCTAGCCTTTACAACACTTTTGAGCTCTAAAAATCACAGAGTAAGATTGGATTTTCGATGCCCTTTCATGCAGAAAGGGTGGGGTATATATAGGCCCTAAACTAATTTGAATTTGGAGCTCAAATATGTCAACTCTCGGATTTTCGGGGTCCTGACGATACTACCGCCAGACTGGGCGGTACGACCGCTTGACATAGCTCGGAGACCGAGCTCTGGTGGTGCCACTGCTTGACTGGGGCGGTTCCACCACCCAGTCTTGCTCGGAGATTGAGCCCAAGTGGTGCCACCGCCTGACTGGGGTGGTTCCACTGCCCAGCTTTCCTAGGAGATTGAGCTCCTGGGCGGTGCCACCGCCAACCCAAGCGGTGCCACCGTCGGCCAAGAAATATGGGTCCAAATGGGCTGATCCATTCGGCCCAATTTTGGTCTGTCAAGGGCCCAATTGCCCCCAGATTAAGTTAATGGGATCACCTCCCATTCCTAGCTTAATCTATATGCAAACTACAATATTTCTTAAGACATTTACTGCAACTTGCTCCGGTGCGTCAATTGCTTCTTCCGGCGAGCTTCCAGCGAACATCCGACGAACCCTCGGCGATGCTCCGGCGGACTTCCGGCAAATCTCCTGGACTTGCAATGATCCACTTGGCGAGTTCCGACGAGCTTCTTTGGCAAACTCCTGGACTTCTCGGATTTGTTCCCGTAGAACCTCCGACGATCGTCCGGACTTCCGTCGAACTCTCGAACCCCCAACGTGATCATGGTCTTAACTCCGACGCAACTCCTACTGCATGTCTTACTTCAATCGTAGTTAATCCTGCACATGTAAAACAAACTTTGATCTAGACAATTAATACTAAGCATTAATCAAGTTGTCCGGCATGTCATTGGTCCCTCTATTGAATCTCGGATTTTGATGATGAAGTCAATTGTCATTTGTTGTCTAATCTATGTGTTGAGATAAGTGTGCAGGATTAACTACGATGAAAGTTAGACAAGCAGCAGGAGTTGCGCCGGAGTCAAGTTCATGATCACATTGGAAGTTCGAGAGTTCGACGGAAGTTCGGACGGTCGTCGGAGGTTATGCGAGAACAGATCCGAGAAGTCCAGAAGCTTGCCAAGCGAAGCTCGTCGGAACTTGCCAAGTGGATCGTCGCAAAGTCCAGGAGTTTGCCGGAAGTCCGCAGGAGCATCACCGAGGGTTCATCGGATGATCGACGGAAGTTCACCGGAAACTCGCCGGAAGAAGCGATTGATGCACCGAAGCAAAGCTGCAGAAATTGTCTTAGATTTAATCGTAGTTAGCACGTTGATTAAGTTGGAAAATGGGAGGTGATCCCATTGGCTTAATCTTGGGGCAATTGGGCCCCTGAAAGATTGAAATTGGGCCGAATGGAACTAACCATTCGGACCCTGATTGCACCAGGAGGTGCAACCGCCTAGGCGAGGAGGTGGCACCGCCTGGGCTAAGCCTCCCAGCGAGACTGGGCGGTGCAACCTCCCCAGCCAGGAGGTGGCACCGCCTGAGCTCAGTCTTCGAGCAAGACTGGGCGGTGCAACCTCCCTGACAGAGAGGTGGCACCGCCTAAGCTCGGTCTTCGAGCTCTGGCAGAGAGGTGCAACCGCCTCAGTCAAGAGGTGGCACTGCCTGGGCTCAGTCTTCGAGCTCTGCCAGGCGGTGCAACCTCTCCAGTCAAGAGGTGCAACCGCCTGATCCCGGAATTCCGGGATTTGATCGTTTTGAGCTCCAAATTTGAATTGGGTTGGGGCCTATAAATACCCCACCCATTCAGCACTGAAAAGAAAAAGACCTACACCGAAATCTTGATCTTTTCTGTGATTCTAAGAGCTCAAAAGTGTTGTTAAGCCTTTAAGTCTCCTCCTTCTGTTCTTCAAGTTTTTGAGTTGTAAAGTGAGGAGAGAAAGGTCTGTAAAGGTTGTCTCCTGAGCCTGTCAAAAGGAGAGAAACTGTAAAAGGGCAGTTGGCCTTCGCCTATTGAAGGAAGGCCTCTAGTTGACGTCGGTGACCTCGTCGGTGGAGGAAGCCAAAAGTGGAGTAGGTCAAGACTGACCGAACCACTCTAAATCTCTGGTTTGCGTTTATTTTGAGCACTTTATCATTACTGCAAACCTCCTTCATAACTACTGCTTTCTGCGCTTTTACGAACAAGTTCTAAGTGCTGTTCCTTCAGAATCTGCATTCAGACGTAAATCGGTGTTTTCGTACATTACAGTTTACGTTTACGTTTTGATTCTGCAAAACTGTCTTCTACGCCTTCACGAACAAGTTTCTAAGTGCTGATCTGTCCGAATCTGCTTTCAGACGTAAACTAGTGTTTTCGTACGATATTTACATTGCAGTTTACGTTTACGCCTTGATTCTGCAAAACTGTCTTGTGCGCTTTTACGAACGAGTTTCTAAAGTTCAGATCCTTTTGAAACTGCGTCTAGACGTAAAATTGCGTTTAGACGTAAAACTGCTCAAACTGTATTTAGACGTTTTAAACGTAAACTGAGTTTAGACGTAAATCTGCGTTTAGACGTAAATCTGCGTTTAGATGTAAATCTGCCTTTAGACGTAAAACTGCGTTTAGACGTAAACTACGTTTAAACGTAAAACTACATTTTAGACGTAAACTGAGTTTGGACGTAAATCTGCGTTTAGACGTAAATCTGCGTTTAGACGTAAATCTGCGTTTAGACGTAAAACTGCGTTTAGACGCAAACTGCATTTAAACGCAAATTGTGTTTAGACGTAAACTACGTTTAGACGTAAACTGCACTTAGTCATAAGTTATCTTTGAGTCGGTTTTTGCTTCAAAACTGATTTTTATCGAACGAACGCAGCTTTTGTTTTTAATCGCTAAAAGATTTCCGCTGCACTAATTCACCCCCCCCCCCCCCCCCTCTTAGTGCTCTCGATCCTAACACCCTCGACGCTTCATCTGATTCTTCGACGCATCGTCCTCTCCTGCAGCCTATTTCCCAATCGACCAGCTGACTCCGCAACTCCGATATCCTTTGCGCAATACCCGCTCTTCTTGGCCCGATACCCAAGTCCACAGCCCGAAGCCTTCTGTCGATACGTCGACCGATCCACTGGCCCGACGTCCAATCTTCTAACATGTTCCTCCGGCCCAACATGATTTTTCCTGTTTTAATTGTCTCATCCTGATCGAAGCATCCTGCGTCACTCAAAACACAGATTAAAACATAAACATAATTATCAATTGATTTCATCATCAAAATACGAGATTCAACACTATTGACAAAGTCGTTGTCTCAAATTGTCTTTGAGCGTCACAGGTGTCTAATGGAGATCGGGCACATTAGTGATTGGCTTTAGGTCAAGTGGGAGATTACTAGTCATAGGTGCCCAGTAAGCCAATCACGTGAGTAACGACACGTGTAACTTGACACAGAATCTTTTTTCTTATTATATTTTGACATTTATCACTTTATATTGACTATTGCATATATGCATGTATATATTATGATTGGATCTGTTTAATGGAAATTGGATCATAACGAGATCACGATAATGAGACCGATTCGTCTTTAAACGCAGATCCTAAATAATCCAGGTCATAGGTTACTCGAGAGGGACATCGAGATAACCGGACAGACTGGTGTGTTGTATACTTGTCCATATGATGGATGCAGCTGGTCTCATAGCTGCTCATGTAGGGACACTAGGGATACAGTATAGGTGCTTATTGGAGAATGAGTTCACTGATTGATCCGCTTACGAAATGTTGGATGGTTAATGATGCCTTATTATTAGACAATGATTTCGTAGTCCCAGTGGTGTATCTGGTCCTTAGACTTGAGACACCAAGGATGTCCTGTATAAGTGCTTCATTCTTTGATACTGGACTTATAGGTTTGGAAGTCCCAGATCTAGTACAACCAGTCATTGGGAGTGGCAGTTGACTTTACGAGGGCTATTAAGTGTCGATAGAGGATCATCTAATCTCGACGTCATGAGAGAAATATCTCATATATTCTTGCTCAAACAAATCCTTGGCCAAGGTCATTTGGATTAAGAGAAAAAGAGTTCTCTAGGAGAATCTGGTTAGAACGAGACTCGAGTAGAAACCGTATGGGTCTGATAGCACCATACCTAGTATACGGTCTTTGGGATATTAGATGGATGAGGGACTATAGGTACACGGTAACTGAGGATAGACAGGTCCAATGGATTGGATTCCCCTGTATCGTTTGGGGACTACGGCGTAGTGGCCTAGTACGTCCGCAATCGATGAGTCGAGTGAATTATTATAAAGATAATAATTCACTAAGCCAGAATGAGTTCTGACATGTATGACTCACGGCAAGCTCGATATTGGGCATAAAGGGTCACACACATATAGTAGGCGTTGCGATGAGTAGAGGTTCGGATATGAGATATCCGTCGGAGCTCCTATCTTATTGGATATCCAATAAGCCCCTGAATTATTAGATTCTATGAATGAGATCTAATAAAAGCCCATGACAGATTATTGAATAGAGATCCACTAATCTAAGAGGCATGGGTAATTGGATGCAGATCCAATATCCAATAAGGGAGAATCCATTAGGGTTTGACATGGGACCTTTATAAATAGGAGGGATTCAGTGGTTCATAGGCTAGAGCCTTTGCTTGCCTCTCTTATTCTCCTCCCCCTCTCCACTTCAGAGCATGTCTAGAGTTTTAAAGAGCATTGTCGCAGCCCTACTGTGTGGATCACTGCTAGAGAGGAGGACGCTTGACCTCCTTCACCCTCTCCTAGAGATCTGAAAGGATTCAGGGATATACGATCTCCCTAAGTAACACAATCTACTCTATACACAGTTTTAAGTTTCATGGATTTTTTCACACCAATTTTCGCATGACGACGAACATCTCTTTGGGAATATGAAATTTTATTTTTGTTCTTCTGCTGTATATGTGATGTCGCCCTAAAGATTTCCCAACATGCAGGTGAAGAGCGGGCTTAGTATAGCCTACCATATGAGCTAGAGGGGAAGAATTATTAGAGGAGAAGAATTATTGGATCCAGCTCATATGTGGGCTTGGACAATTGAGTCTTTTGAGCTCAAATCATTAATTAAAAGGTAAAAGAAAAGGGCAGCGAATGAAAGAGTGCAGTGAGCGTGCTAGTGAGCGGTGGCGACAAATAGAGAGAGAAAAGAAAAGAGAGAAAGAGGAGAGAGAAAAAAAATTAAGATTTTGAGATTTCTACTTGACGATCAGGGGTTAAACTTTGTCAGTTTTGATCTAAATTTTATGTAGAGAATCCTTGCAACAAGCTCTACAATCCTAATGGTGTTGATCTATAGTTTACCTTCTCTGAGGTACTTTCTTGTTATACCCAATTTATGATACTTAGAATTCTTCTTTTAATGAGATCTATGATGAAGATATGATATTCTTGAGCCAAAATATATGATCTTGATGCTATTACGATCCTCTTACTATTTTAGAGAAGATTTATTGTAAAACTATTATCTTATTATTGATAGTGGAAGTTTAAGGTGGACTACGGTCCCGTGATTTTTTTCGCATTTGGTCTTACCGTGTGATTGATTTATTACTCTACTGTTATACTATTCTGGTTCATGTGTACTTTTAATATCAAGTTGGTATTTTGATGAGAAACCTATTTTAACACACAAAGAAGAAAAAAAATTATTCCACTTTAACACGTTTTCCTAACACAATTATAGTATTAGTTGTTTGAGTTCACAATGAAGTCAATCGACTCTCCATCAATGTTATAACGGTTTCGAGCAAAAAAAAAATCTTACGATGCACTGTGGCTATCTTTAACATGTAAGCCCATCGGTATCTCTACCCAAATCCATATTTGCTACTAATAAAATAAAGCACACACCAAAATAATTTATTTTTCCTAAAAAAATATGCATGGCATTCAGATATAAGAGGATCGAGTTTACAAAAGCTTCTTCTGATGAGTTCCTCTATTCAATCATTTTTCGATTAGAAAAGATGAAATCTTTATTGATTCTGACCGAATTGTTAGAGTGAATTCTTTTTTTGTTAAAGAAACTCTTTATAATTATCCTAGAACGATTAAGAGATTCCATACAAGAAATGAGAGGTTCTACTTCTTCTCATGGCAATATAATATTGGGTGATGATTCCGCTTATAGGTCAAATCCATATGTTCTTAAGAAGGATCCCATCAATCACTTTACACATCTATTTCCTTCCCTATATAAATGTATGGGATAGACGGCGAAGCCTCGTCATCCCCTCGAGAGACCAAACTAGCAGAGCTTTGCTCTGCTACTGAAATCCGCGTGTCGTCCTCTTCTTGTGTTTTCGCCATTACCATTTTTCTTCATTTATTTTATCGTCAAACTGTGGCCTGCAACCGATTAAAGGATCGATGCCTTCTTTCCGCTCTCAAAGAGAAATAAGAGCCACACAGACAGTGAAAGGAAAACTACTTCTCTCTGTTTTCATGATACCTTCTTCCGTGCTAAAGAGCCGCTGTGTGTGGCTTGGAGTGAGCAGAGAGAAGGGTTGTCATACCTCTCTTACACTGACTGCCATTGCGAGCTGCTCGTGACTTGCTATAATAAGACCTGAAGATTTATTACCCTATGATTAATGAATGCTAATGCTCAAAGGTAAGATTTATATCCCCATTGAAACTCGTGACATGTACATAATATTCATTCAAAGCAAAGTAAATATTGTTGACCCATTGATTCTGCTAACGTTTGGATGCTTCTTTCTTCTGCCTGTCGCTGCTGTATGACTGTACTACTTTTTTGGTTGATGAGGATAAGAGCCACGAGGAGAGGATGAGAACGACGGCAATGGGAGGGAGCGCCAACCCAACGAATCGATCTGCTCTCTCCCATGTCGGCACCATGTTTTCCGACTCTTTCGTGTCTCCATAACAATCAAACGAGGGATCCATCTATGGATAAAGACGACTCCTCTGCGTTCAGAGCCTGCAACCATATTGTTTCATGAATACCGACCACTATATGTTTGTGTGTGAGGGACTCAGTATTAGTTTAGTAGAGTTCTAATTGGGAGGAGTATTCATGTAAAATCTATCTAAGTCGATCCCTATCAAAAAGAGGTAAAAAGATCGACTAGAATTTAAAAGTTATTTCTTGAGTAGGAGTTTTATTAAGAGTTAAAGTTTAGAAACCTTATAAATAGTCATATATTTATCCTTTTTTGATAAACAATAGATGAATATTTTCTGCGGTCTTTAAGTAGCAACTTGGAGGGAAGAACCCCTATAGAATTCGAAGGAGACCGATCCCCTAAAGAGATTTACCTTAAGTTTAGAATATATAGGATTCTAAGATAGGGATACTTAGAAATCCTAATTAAGTTTAAATTATTGACAAGAATCCTAATTAGATTTAAACAAATTGACGGATTATAATTTAAATTATCTTTTCAAAGAAGAATAGTAAGCCATTAGATACTTAGGATTTGTTCTCTCTAATAGATCTAAAAGGGTTGATTGAAAAATTCAGATTTGGGTTTGAATTAACTCAAGGAAAAATGATTCATTTTTTCATAATAAAAAATTATTTTTTAAAAAAAATAGATAAAAATTATAAGTAAATAATTATATAAATATAAATTTTATGTTAATTATTATTTTTTCTTTTATTTAGCTCAAAGGTTTTTTTAAATAATTCTATCTTATTTAAAATATCATAAGATATTTTAAAATATCTTATTTAAAATAATTATATATATATATATATAATATTATATATACCCGCTTTTCCATTGCACAGCGAAGGGAACACAAACTCGAAAGAGATGAAACGAAGCAGAGCAGAGGCCGCCACCACAACTCCTGCCGAGGGCCAGCGGCGGCAAAAGGCAACGAAGCCCAAGCCCTCGACGTCAGGAGCAAGGGCGCGGGTAAGCGCGACGGCGGAGAATTCACGGAAGGGCGGAGGAGAGGACAAAAGCCTGGCTGTTGCAACGGCCGAACTGCAGCAGTCTTCACCTGCTCCGCTTGCGTCCGTGGTGGAGGAAACAATGGCGTGGGATGACGGGGCGGCGGAGCTTGGTGAGTGGTGGTGGTGCCTGTGGGGCGTGGAGGAGGAGAAGCTCTCGGGGTGGTTCCCGTTTGTGGACGAAGACTTCCTCTGCTCCGATACCAGAGGAGGAGAGCGGTGGGGTGAACTGCTATGGGAAGAAATGGACCATGATATCTGGCAGCTGCACCACATCCATGAAATCCCACACGCAGCACGCAAATGATGACGGCCATACATTCTCCCTTCCTTCATTTCTTTAAGCGAGTAGAGGAATCAGAGAGGAGCTGAGAACAATGACACCTTTGGGAGTGGGTTTAATCTTATCGGTCTCTTTTGGTCTTTGTTGTTGGGGTGTACAAATGGTGTTCGGAGGTAGACATACCGAAGGAAAGCACATCTTGGAAATGGAATGCTAGTCTTTTGGTCTTCAATGAACGGCGCCTACTCTTTCTTATCTTGATTTGTTCTGTGGAGGAAGAACTGAGTGCAATGTGTCCATCATAAGTAAAAGATTCATACAGAGTGAATATAATTTATTATTAAAAATACTGATGTGTGCGAGAGAAAAAGAAGATCAACTAAGAGAATGTTTCTCACATTTGATGTATATTAATCATTCACTAGTTTGAGTTAGACTCACATATGCCTATTCAATTTCTAACACAACTCAAAAAGTTGCAATTCTTTTTACTCAATACACCAATGCCTCTCACATGGATTTACTACATCCATCACTCTGGCATTCACTATTATGGGATGACGGAATGAAGGTAAACTATGTAAAGACATATATAAGAAGGAAGCCTCATCAGTGTTATGCAGAATAGCTCTGACAATATGGTTGTTATGCACCAAATTAGTCTCAACCTTAGTGATAATATACTGTATATATATATATATATATATATATATATATATATATATATATATATATATATATATTTGGGACGAAAGTCATGATTGAAATGTGAGGTTCACTCATTTCTGGAGCAATTGCAAGTTTGTTTAGCAAGAGAGGAAACAGAGGATAAGACCATTGCACTTTCTGATAGAAAGGAGTGAAGGAATGAGTTGATTCTCTGAGGATGCACCTCTTGGATTATATATAGGCTAAGCATCAACATATTGGTTTTCTTGTGACCAATAAGCCACCGAGACCTCCCTTTTTCATCATTTCTTTGTCTAGTATTATTGACTTTTGCTTTTTTTTGTCTTGTTTTTTTCTTCTTTTTACCATGAAGAAAAAAAAATAAAGTCTTTTTCCATCATTTCTTGTGATCATCAACATAATTGTTTTTCATCATTTTGACCTATGTTTCTTGTGATCAAGTTGTTTTTAATGTTTCATCTAAAAGCAAAACAATAATCGACGTATAAAAATTTATGTGGTTTGACATTCTTTGTTTATGTTTATAAAAAAATAAAAATTTCAACATCTAAAAATAAGCTACGAGCTTCCTTAAGTTCAAATAAACTGAAGCTCAAGACCTCACATAGATCAGGAAGAATTATTTTTGTCCTTTATAAATCTCTTGGAGAGAAAATACTAGAGTACTAAAAAGTAATTTTCTTATTTTCTCTCATCATAAAAGTTTAGAGATTCATAAATTTTTTTTATTTATATAATTTCATTCCTTCATTCAGAAGTCTTTCTAAACTTGAACACCTGACCTTATTCTGAAAATCCAGAAATACTTATGAACCCTAATTTTGTGATAGCATATGGTCAAAGCTTTTCTTCTTGTACATACGGAATATCCATATTTAGGGATCAGGCAAGCTCACATTTTGATCAGGTCCAACATTCTGTAGCTCTTAAAACCTGGTCTATCCCCACTTTTTAGTCTCCAACCCAACAATTTGTTGCCTAAAACAAAAAAAAACATAATCAACATCCTATGCATCCACAAGAATGATGCAGTGCATCTCTTCACACTAAATCAAGAATATTTAAAATCTTACATTTATTTATATATTTTTCAGAGCTTAACTGTATAAGATTTATTTATTTATTTTACCTTCTCAAGTGTTGTAAGTTATTTCTTATTAACCAAAAGTCTTATGAGGTAAGTGTTCTACAGTCAGAGGGTAAAAATAAAATCCTATTTGGGATCTCTTCCTCTGATTACCACTATAGCATTAGCCATTCGAAACCTATCAGTTTCAACACAAAACATCAATACGATAGAGAAGCCAAACAAACCTTCCAAGAAAAAGAACACAGACTACTTCTTTATTCTTGTGAGATTGCAAGCGTGATGAAATTTATATTAAGATTGATAAGTATTTTAAAATTACTGAAGCCAAATATTTAAGGAGGATAAAAAAACTTTACTACGAAAAGGAATTCTCAAAAAGAAACTCTCAAAATTAAGGTTTGATTATATATAATTAGTCGTATTTTTTTTTCTTTTGAGTATCCATAGAATTTCTAGACAAAAGAGTGAAAGAAGAATATAAATTCTCTGAGGTTTGTATAAAATATGTAGAGAAAAGGTTTGTGTTTAAGTAGAGATAACTGCAGGCTTTGTAAGTGATCTAATATGATGAGAATTTTATTTTTTTTATGATATAGACAAAAATATATATATATATTGACTTTAAGATATATTCTTAATTCTTGATCTCTAACTATTCTTTTGATTTCAATTTTTTTCTCAAAACCTCTCAACTGTTGTGTCTCTGTCTGTCTCCTTCAACTCCACATTGCTTTTAACAGTAAAAAGACGAGCTGAATCCACGAAAACGTATTGAAGGTAGAATAGGTGGGTGAGTCAATATGCTCCTCAGTCCTCACCAATTCTTATCGTTTCTCGTGGAATAAACGTGCCGTCGAACATAGCTGCTTCCGAAGGGGACAATAATTGTCGTAGGAGTAGAAGACTTAGTGGGTTAACGAGCAGTCGACGTTTCCGACTTCCCAGCCACAATGCACAACCCGTATACCATTGCCATCCTCCACTGTTTAATCTGTAAGATTGAGGTCTCTTTTTTGTTGGTCATATATATATCTCTCTCTCTCTCTATATACGAAAGTAATCTTGAGCGGATAGGAAGCAACAAATATCTTGCATGTTAGCTCTCTCTCTAAGAAAGTAATCTTGAGCGGATAGGAAGCAACAAATATCTTGTTTAGTAGTTTAGGCTTATAGTTTGAGTTTTTCTTGTTTAATAGTTTCAAGTGTTTTATAGTCTAGGAATATTTTTCTAAAATATTTATAATTATCTTTTTTATAGTAGAGTTTTGCTCCTCCTCCACGTAGATCAATTAATCGAACCACGTAAATATGATATCCTTATCTTTTTTATTTTTTTACACTATTAAGTTCATTGGGTTTCTTTGGTAAATTTCGGACCAGCTCTAACATAAACGTACTGTTGAACATAGCTGCTTCCGAAGGGGACAATAATTGTCGTAGGAGTAGAAGACTTAGTGGGTGGTTCCGACTTCCCAGCCACAATGCACAACCCATATACCATTGCCATCCTCCACTGTTTAATACGTAAGATTTGTTAAAATAAAGAGATAAATGAGTTAAAGAAGAAGAAGTTGAATGTTATTGACATATCCTTCGTCTTTATATACAGGTTAGAAGGAGAAGTTTCCCTAACTGTTGAGGAAATCTCTCTACTCTGTTGAGGGAAATCCTCTAACCCGTTGAGGAAACTTCTCCTTCTAACCTGTATATAAAGACGGAGGATATGTCAATAACATTCAACTTCTTCTTCTACAACTCATTTATCTCTTTATTTTAACTTGGTATCAGAGCAGCTCCTCTTGGCGACAGCAGCATCGCCATGTGTTAGCCAAGCGGCCACAGTAGCACGTTGCCTCAAGCGGAGTCATTGAAGAAGCACCAAGACACGGATTCAGAGCCAGTGCTAACCGGTCTTGCTTTTCTTCGCCGGCCTTGCTCCCTCTCCTATTTGCTGCCTACAGCAGACACTCTCCGTCGCCGTCACGCAAGGAGGAAAACATTCTCTCCTCAATAGCAGTGAACGGCGAACAGCGGTGTCTTCCTCGCTTCCCGGCCAGTAGCAGTCGCAACTGCTACACCTTCCTCTTCCTTCTTCTTCGCCGGAAGGACAACGTGGTCCTTCAGCCCCACGTTGGGCAGCACCAGAGAAGACATCAGCCGCCTCCTGCACTTCTCCGGCCAGTAGCAGTCGCAACTGCTGCATCTTCCTCTATCGCAGCAGCCGCCTCCTGCACTTCTCCGGCCAGTAGCTGTCGCAACTACTGCATCTTCCTCTACCGCAGCAGCTTTCGCTGTCGTTTCCCTCTACACAACGGCGCCTCCTCAACGGCGGTGTCTTCCTCCTCAATAGCGACGAACGGCGAACGACGGTGTCTTTCTCGCGTCTTCCTCCTTCGCTGTCGCAACCACTTCCCGGCCAGCAGCAGCCGCAACCGCTGCATCTTCCTTCCTCTATCGCAGCAGCTTTCATTGCCGCTTTTCTCTATACACCTAATTGCTACAGATTTCTCTCACTGCAGTTTCCTTGAGTACTGCTGCAGATTTTTGCGGTCATTTTCCGGCGAACCGCAGTCTTGAGTACCGCTGTAGTTTTCGCAGCCATCTTCCGGCGAACTGCAGCCTCTACAATCTGCTGCAGCAAGCAGCAATCCACAGCAGCGAACTGCAGTCTTGAGTACCGCTGCAGTTTTTGCAGCCATCTCCCGGCGAACTGCAGTCCTTACAATCTGCAGCAGCAAGCAGCAATCCACAGCAGCTGCCGGCAGCTTTTGGCACTGTTGTAGATTGCTCAATCTGCTACAGCAAGCAAAAGCAAGCAATCTATAGCAGCAGCCCCCTCCCTCATTCTCCACCTTGTGTGACCTGAGTATCACACAAGGTTCGCTGCCTTCTACAAAAAAAAAAAAAAAAAAAAAAAAAAAACGAAGAAGGAAAATGTCTTCGTTCACTTCTTCTAATGTTTCAGTTCCTGTAGGGACTCCCACTTCTTGTTCTTCTACAGGGCTTCTCTCCATCAACGCTGCCACGCTGATCCCCTTTAAGTTATCAAAGGGTGGCAACTATGCGTCCTGGCGAGCTCAATTCTCTAATCTTTTATTTGGATATGATTTGTTAGGTTACGTTGATGGTTCTTTCAGTTGTCCTCCGGCCATGCTCAACATCCCCGGTGATCCTAATCCAGTACCCAATCCAGCTCACAAACTGTGGCTACGTCAAGATCGTCTCATTCTCCAAGCCATTCAAGCTTCAGTTGCTGGATCCGTTGCTCCCTTGATATCTTCATGTGTGACAGCTGCCGATGCATGGTCTAAACTACAAACCACCCTGGCAAATCATTCGCGTACTCGCAAGCTCAGTCTTCTATCCAAGCTTATAGAGACAAAACAAGAGGGAAGTACTATCTCTGATTATTTATAACTTATCAAGGTTATCATCGTTGATAGGTCATTCCCTATGTGACGAAGAGGTTGTCATTCATACCCTCAATGGTCTCGACACCGACTACAAAGAATTGGCTGCTGCAATTCGGGCACGCGACTCGCCAATCTCTTTTGAAGATCTCTATGATAAGTTGACTGACTACGAGATGTCTTTGAAGCGTGCGGACAAACTGCCTGGATCAACTGTCACAGCTCAAGTCAGTCACAAGTCTAAACGGAAGAACACTCGGTACTCACCGAACATCACCCAAGGTTTGGCTACTACGCCTCTTGATTCTGTGAGTTCCATGCAACACCCCTCCTATCCTCCTAGTCATCCCTTCTCGCAAAGTGGCGACTCCAGCCATCATCCGTCTTGGCGTCCTGCCTTACCGAGCCATCAGAGACGGGTCGTTTGCCAACTGTGTGACAAAGTCGGCCATTCCGCTAAAGTTTGCCGGTCTCGTCCCCGCCTCCCTACTCCGTCACACTGGCCACAGGCAAATCTCCTAACTACTCCGACACCTAGCCAGTCCAACTGGATTGTCGACTCTGGTGCCTCTCATCACATCACCGCTGATCTTCAGAATTTGTCTCTTCACAATCCCTATGGCGGCAATGAAGATATCATCATCGGTCATGGTAAAGGACTTTCTATAACTCATACTTGTTCCACAACGCTTAATTCTGACTCTAATACATTTACTCTCGATGATGTTTTATGCGCCCCTCATATTAAACGCAACCTCATTTCTGTTTCTCAATTTTGCAAACATAACAATACTTCCATTGAATTCTTTCCTGATTCATTTCTTGTTAAGGATTTGAGCACGGGGGCATCATTGGTCCAAGGCCCGAATAAAGACAACATTTATGAATGGCCGTCAGCCTCTCGAATGACCCAGCCCACTGTTCATTCTTCTGTTGCGGCTCCAGTTGATGTGTGGCATCGTCGGCTTGGCCATCCCTCACCCTTTATTCAGCAGAGATTATTATCTCGTCACTCTCTTCCTCTTTTTAAGTCCCCTAATTCTATGATGCATTGTGATGCTTGTCTTAGTAATAAGAGTCATCGGCAGCCTTTTGGTTCATCTTCAATTTCCTCCTCTAAACCTTTTGAAATTATATATACTGATGTTTGGGGTCCTGCTCCAATCTTATCTTTTGATAAGTTTCGATTTTATGTTATTTTTGTAGATCACTTCTCCAAGTACACATGGATATATTCTCTTTCTCATAAATCTGACGTTTCTCGTGTTTTTTCCACTTTCCAGAAGTTGGTCGAAAACTATTTTCAGTCTACCATTAAAATAGTCTACTCTGATGGTGGCGGTGAATATCAAGCCCTGGCGTCTCATCTCTTAGCTTGTGGCATTCAACACCTTAAGTCTCCTCCACATACTCCTCAACTAGTTGGTTCTGCCGAACGCAAACATCGGCATATAGTAGAAACTGGACTCACACTTTTACATCAGGCTTCCATGCCTTCAACTTTCTGGACAGCAGCCTTTCAAACTGCTGTCTACCTAATTAATCGGATGCCTACACCAGTTCTACAACACCAGTCCCCCTTTGACACACTGTTCCACAAACCCCCTAACCTTCGTAAACTCCGCGTGTTCGGTTGTTTATGTTATCCTTGGTTACGTCCCTATGCCTCTCATAAGTTAACATCCCGATCTTCTCCTTGCGTCTTTATTGGTTACTCACTTGACCATAATCCTTTCCGCTGCTATAATCTCCACACTCACAAAATCTTTGTATCACGTCACGTTATCTTTGTTGAGTCTAACTTTCCTTTCCAAACCCTTCCATATCCTGCCATACGGACCACTTCACTATCTCACTGGAGTATACCTTCGGATCAATCGGACGAGCCTCCCATGTCTTCGTCTACTTCCTCCCCTCCTGATCCGCACTATATCACTCCAGTTCAACACTTGCCTGTTTCCTCTATTCCTACTCCACTCCACTCTTCTCCAATTGATGGGGCAATATGTTCCGAAACACAACCATCCTCTTTACCTCCTTCTCGCCCAAGTGCCCCTGACGTGTCTCCACTTGACCCGGCTTGTGCCACTGATCCTCACCCAACATTACCTCCTAATCCTGTCATCTCCAATCATCCTATGACCACTCGCTCTAAGCATGGTATTTTTAAACCTCGTCAAGTACTTAACCTACAAGCTGTCATGAATTCCTCATCCCCCAACATTGAACCCACCACCTTCACTCAAGCCCAAAAATCTCCGCATTGGCATATTGCCATGAGCGAGGAATATAATGCCCTCCTCCATAATTCAACATGGGATCTAATTCCTTTTCATCCTTCACAAAACATCATCGGGTGTAAGTGGGTCTTTAGAATTAAGCGGAACCCAGATGGCTCAGTTGCTCGATATAAGGCACGCCTGGTCGCCAAAGGGTTCCATCAACGACCTGGAGTTGATTTCACTGAGACGTTTAGTCCTGTTGTTAAACCCACTACAATCCGGCTTATCTTGAGTCTGGCTACCACTAAAGGCTGGCAATTACGACAATTGGATGTTAATAATGCCTTTCTACAGGGATCTCTATCCGAAGATGTTTTTATGCAACAACCCCCCGGTTTTACTCATCCTCAGTATCCACAGCATGTTTGCAAACTTCGGAAAGCCATTTATGGACTTCGTCAGGCTCCGAGAGCTTGGTACACTCAACTTAGCTCATTTTTGACTTCTGTCAGCTTTCTTAACTCCAAATCTGACACTTCGTTGTTTCTGCGACATCATCATGGAAACACAATGTATATTCTGGTATATGTGGATGATATTATTGTCACAGGCAACAATCCCGCCAGCATCCAAGCGTTCCTCAACAATCCTGCTTCAAAAATCTGCAGCAGTACTCAAGGAAACTGCAGTGAGAGAAATCTGTAGCAATTAGGTGTATAGAGAAAAGCGGCAATGAAAGCTGCTGCAATAGAGGAAGGAAGATGCAGCGGTTGCGGCTGCTGCTGGCCGGGAAGTGGCTGCGACAGCGAAGGAGGAAGACGCGAGAAAGACACCGTCGTTCGCCGTTCGTCGCTATTGAGGAGGAAGACACCGCCGTTGAGGAGGCGCCGTTGTGTAGAGGGAAACGGCAGCGAAAGCTGCTGCGGTAGAGGAAGATGCAGCAGTTGCGACAGCTACTGGCCGGAGAAGTGCAGGAGGCGGCTGCTGCGATAGAGGAAGATGCAGCAGTTGCGACTGCTACTGGCCGGAGAAGTGCAGGAGGCGGCTGATGTCTTCTCTGGTGCTACCCAACGTGGGGCTGAAGGACCACGTTGTCCTTCCGGCGAAGAAGAAGGAAGAGGAAGGTGCAGCAGTTGCGACTGCTACTGGCCGGGAAGCGAGGAAGACACCGCTGTTCGCCGTTCACTGCTATTGAGGAGAGAATGTTTTCCTCCTTGCGTGACGGCGACGGAGAGTGTCTGCTGTAGGCAGCAAATAGGAGAGGGAGCAAGGCCGGCGAAGAAAAGCAAGACCGGTTAGCACTGGCTCTGAATCCGTGTCTTGGTGCTTCTTCAATGACTCCGCTTGAGGCAACGTGCTACTGTGGCCGCTTGGCTAACACATGGCGATGCTGCTGTCGCCAAGAGGAGCTGCTCTGATACCACGTTAAAATAAAGAGATAAATGAGTTGTAGAAGAAGAAGTTGAATGTTATTGACATATCCTCCGTCTTTATATACAAGTTAGAAGGAGAAGTTTCCTCAACGGGTTAGAGGATTTCCCTCAACAGAGTAAGAGATTTGCCAAGACGACCCATCTCTGATGGCTCGGTAAGGCAGGACGCCAAGATGGATGATGGCTGGAGTCGCCACTTTGCGAGAAGGGATGACTAGGAGGATAGGAGGGGTGTTGCATGGAACTCACAGAATCAAGAGGCGTAGTAGCCAAACCTTGGGTGATGTTCGGTGAGTACCGAGTGTTCTTCCGTTTAGACTTGTGACTGACTTGAGCTGTGACAGTTGATCAAGGCAGTTTGTCCGCACGCTTCAAAGACATCTCGTAGTCAGTCAACTTATCATAAAGATCTTCAAAAGAGATTGGCGAGTCGCGTGCCCGAATTGCAGCAGCCAATTCTTTGTAGTCGGTGTCGAGACCATTGAGGGTATGAATGACAACCTCTTCGTCACACAGGGAATGACCTATCAACGATGATAACCTTGATAAGTTATAAATAATCAGAGATAGTACTTCCCTCTTGTTTTGTCTCCATAAGCTTGGATAGAAGACTGAGCTTGCGAGTACGCGAATGATTTGCCAGGGTGGTTTGTAGTTTAGACCATGCATCGGCAGCTGTCACACATGAAGATATCAAGGGAGCAACGGATCCAGCAACTGAAGCTTGAATGGCTTGGAGAATGAGACGATCTTGACGTAGCCACAGTTTGTGAGCTGGATTGGGTACTGGATTAGGATCACCGGGGATGTTGAGCATGGCCGGAGGACAACTGAAAGAACCATCTACGTAACCTAACAAATCATATCCAAGACGTAGCCACAGTTTGTGAGCTGGATTGGGTACTGGATTAGGATCACCGGGGAT